>NC_063186.1:10922946-11236341 GCF_023159225.1 Perognathus longimembris pacificus | reverse complement strand
AAGTAGAAGACAGAGTTATTCTGCAAACTTTTAGCTGAGATACCATTGAAGACCTTCCACATGCAGAGAAAGGAGATGTAAAATGGGAATAGGACTTTGTCCAGCATGGTCAGGTTGATGTCAGAAACCAAGACGTCCGAGTATGATGTCAGAGTGTGTCATATTGGTGGCAAGAACTACTCTAGGACGAAGCTTTCAAACCTCAGTCACCTATCAGCTTGTGCAAAATGGCTGCCATAGCCCCAGTGTGGAGATTCTATTTGCGATGGCCTGGGGAAAGGATCTAAAGAGGAATCTGTATATTTTAATGAGTCCCTAGCACACAAAGAATTAAGAGATCCCCTCTAGTAGACAGGGTTCCAAATGTGTATCATTCAGAAGCTTAGAAACTCTTTGAATCTGTCAAAACCTTGCATCCAAACCAGCTACACTGGAATTGCCAGAGGCAGATTCCTTTGGCAGGGATCTGCACTCTCACCCAGCTCGGGAATAAAAAAGGAGAGGGAGAAAAAAAGCCAGCATTAGACTCACACCTGTCATTCTGCTACTCAGGAGGCTGAGATCTGAGGACCACAGCTTAAAGCCAGCCTGGGCAGGAAAGCCTGTGACACTATTACCTCCAATTAACCACCAAAAAAAGGGGGGGGGGGGGAGTGGAGCTGTGTCTCCAATAGTAGAGCACACAGCCTGGAGTGAAAAAAGCTAAAAAGACAGGCCCTAAGTTCAAGCCCCCCCCCCCCCCATGGCACCAAACAAATACATAAAGAGAAAAGGGATTAATAATGCTGAATCATTTCGACTGTTTCCCCATTCACTCTTGGCTCTGATTTTTTGTCATCTTTTATATTTAATGGGGCTGTGCCCACTTGTCAGAAAGAAATGTAAATGTTAAAACAGCAGAGGCCAGAATAGGGTGGTAGGCCTTCTCCCAAGGGTTGCCAAGAGGGTGAGACAAAAGAGGTGGGGGAGGGAGAGAGGGAGAGAAGGAAGGAAGGAAGGAAGGAAGGAAGGAAGGAAGGAAGGAAGGAAGGAAGGAAGGAAGGAAGGAAGGGAGGGAAGGAGGGAGGGAAAGCAAGCAAGTAAGCAAGCAAGCAAAAAGTCATATAGATCAACAGAGTTACAACCACAGACAGTGGCCAGGACAACTCCCCCCCCCCCCCCCCCGTCTGTCTGTCTGTCTGTCTCTCCCCGCCCCCCCCCGCCCCCGTGACCTTGTCCAGGGTTAAGGCCTAGCTCCAATCGCTCCCCCCCATCCCTCCTCAGGCCGCCGCTCTGGCGTCAAGGCTTCAAACTCGGGGTACCGCACCCTGAGACCGGGCCCCAGCAGCACCTGCTCCCTTCTTCCCCCTCCCTCCCGTTTCTCGTCATCACCCCATCTTGCCCAGTCACCCACGAACTTCTCCTTCCCCCCCCCCCCCGCTTCCGGCTTCGCACCCGGAGGCCTGGCAGCCCCCGAGGCCCGGGCCTCGGTTTCCCTGCAGCCCTCACAGCCTGCCCGAGGCCCCCGTCCAGCTCCCACGGCGCCCTTCACCCCACGCACCACCGCGCTCTCCGGGGTCCCCAGCCAGGGGCTATCCCACCCCCGCCCTCCGCAGCGGAGACCCTCAGCCCACAGCACCCCGACGTGACCTCACCGAAAACCCCGAGACTCTGAAGCAGGCTCTCCGACTGGGGGGGACAGCGCACCCGGGGTCAACGCCGGCCGGCTTTCCTAGCCCCGCCCACCGCCGGCCTCAGCCAATGAGAGAGTAGTCCCGGAGGGCGGGAGTCCCAGCGCTCGAGTGGAAGTGAGCATGCGCAGAGGGTATGTGTGGGCGGGAGGGACCCGAAGCGGATCGCTGATTGGCTGGGGCGCGGATCAGGAGGCGGGACCGGGCGGAGCCTCCTGTTTCCGGGCGGCCTCGGCGCCCGCGTGTGGGGCGTTCGGGGCGTTCGGGGCGTGTGGGACGTGAGGGCTTCGCGGCGCCCCGCGGTGCGCGGGCCCGGAGTCGTTGTGTTTGGTAGATCACTGGCTCCTATCCCAGGCAGCCTCATGTTGAACGCCTGCGGCTGGTGCGGCCTTGGGAACTGGGGGTGGGATTCGATCTCGCGAGGCCCGACGCACCCGGCCCCACCATCACCACCTCCCGGACCCGGCTGCTGGGGTGGGGGGCCTGGGCTTCAGGGCCTGCCGGGGTCCCCGCGGCCTCTGGGGGGCCGGCAGGGGTGTGGGGGGTGGCCTGGGCTTCAGGGCCTGCCGGGGTCCCCGCGGCCTCTGGGGGGCCGGCAGGGGTGTGGGGGGTGGCGTGGGCTTCAGGGCCTGCCGGGGTCCCCGCGGCCTCTGGGGGGCGGGTAGGGGTGGGGGAGCCTAATGAGAAAACTGCCCGAGGACCCCTGCTGCAGGCCCCAACTTCTACCCTGGAGTGTTCCTGACTTGGGGCTCTGACTAAATCAACTCTTCCTCCTCCTCTCTTTTCCCTCCCTCCTCTCTTCTCCTTTCCTTGTCTCCCTCTCCCTCCTCCCCTGTGTGTGTGTATGTGTATGTATTGGTACTTGAATTCAAGGCCTGGACCTTATGGCTGAACTTTACTCAAGACTGACACTCTACTACACATCTCTACTTCCAGCTTTTTTATTTGCTGGTTCGTTGGAGATAAGAGTCTCACAGACTTCCTGCCCAAGCTGGCTTCACACCACAGGCCTCAGATCTCAGCCTCCTGAGTAGCTAAGCTGACAGACATGTGCCACCGGCGCCCATCATTTCTCCTAAGACCTACCTGATGCAATTCTTGAGTGACCAAACCTTGTTTGCCAGGCATTTAGTAGTGATATATACTATATATGGAGCTAGTTCTGATTTTGAAGACGTCCTGCTTACAAACGTAATCAAGAATTTCATTTGTGGGGCTGGGAATGTAGTCTAGTGCTAAAGTGCTTGCCTATCATGCATGAAGCCCTGAGTTCGACTCCTCAGCACCACATATACAGAAAAAGCCGGAAGTGGCTCTGTGGCTCAAGTGGTAGAGTGCTAGCCTTGAGCAAAAAGAAGCTCAGGGACAGTGCTCAGGCCCTGAGTTCAAGCCCCAGGACTGGCAAAAACAAAACAAAATTCATTTGTATTTCATTTCAAATTTTATACAAATTCAAATGAAATTTGAAGTTGTGTGTATGCATGGCATTTGTCATTTTTATTATAGAGGTTTTGAATAAAAATAAATACCAGATGCTCATAACTTGTATGGTTAAATTCAACAGAGCAGAAGCAAAGAAAAGCCCCCCCCCCCAACACACACACAATTTTTTTTTTTTGTCAGTTATGGGGCCTGACTTAGGCCCTGAGCACTGTCCCTGGCTTCTTTTTGCTCAAGGCTAGCACTCTACCACTTTGAGCCACAGTGCCACTTTCAATTTATTGGTGATAAGACTCTCAAGGACTTTCCTGCCCAGGCTGGCTCTGAACCATGATCCTCAGATCTCAGCTTCCTAAGTAGCTAGTATTACACATGTGAGCCACTGGCATCCAGCTGAAAAAACCTCTTCTATTTCTAGTTCACATAGTCTCTTATTTTTATAACATTGGCTCAGTCAACCATGTGAAATATTTCTTTTCCATTAGTAACCTAAGTGGCAGTAGGATTGATGTGTTTTATGGAGCAGTGACAAAAATGTTACTGTTTAAATATTTTAGTCCAGTTGATTTCTTTTCCCCACTAATGCCTTAGAGTGATCTGTTATTGTTAGGGACACTAGAACTCTAAAAAGGGGGGTGGGGGAAGTATAGTGGAAGCCGAGCCCTGGTGTCTCATACCTGTAATCCTAGCTACTTAGGAGGCTGAGATCTGAGGATCTCAGTTCAAAGTCAGCCTGGGCAGAAAAGTCCCCAGGAAGCTCTTTATCTCCAATTAACCAGCAAAGGACCAAAAGTGAAGCTGTGGCTCATGTGGTAGAGCACCAACTTTGAGCAAACAAAAAGCTCAGAAACAATGCCCAGGCTCTGAGTTCAAGCCCCAGAACCAGCACAAAAATAAGTTGTAGAAAGGGACAGGCCTCAGGCCCCAGGATTGCTGCTCTACATAGCCACATGCCTGTAGCTCATCCCTATAATTCTAGTCAGGAGACTGAAGACCTGAGGGTCCTGGTTCAAAGCCAGCCCAGGCAGACAAATCTGAGAGATTCTTAATTTCCAACTAGCCAGCAGAAAGATACAAGTGGAAATGTGGCTTAAATGGTAGAGAACCAGTCTTGAGCAAAATAACTAAAGCATAAGTACAAGGCCCCGAGTTCAAGCCCCAATACTAGCACTGGAAATCGTGCAACCCAGAAATATAAGAGATATCAAAGCAATGTTTGGGATGTAGTAGACTCTCAGTAAGTGCATGTTTTAGTCTCTCTAAAGCAATTCCCTTGCTCTTGCTGTCTTGTCTTTAAGCAATAATCAGTAATGGATCATCTAGAAGATGAGTTTTGTTTACATGTCACTGGATTCTTTTTTTTTTTAATTTCCTCACTCCCTCTTTCCCTCCCATCTTTGTGTGTGTGTGTGTGTGTGTGTGTCTGTACTGGAAACTTAGGACCTCGCTTTTTCACTCAAGGCTGGCACTTTACCACTTGAGCCACAGCTCCACTGTCAGCTTTTTGCTGGTTCATTGGAGATAGAGTCTCTCCGATTTTGCCTTTCTGGGCTAACTTTGAATCACAGTCCTCTGATCTCAGCTTCCTTAGTAGCCAGACCCCAGGCATGAACCATTAGCCATCTGGCTTTATAATTTGACTTAAAAAATTAGGATAGGTGAAAAGGATGTGTTTTTTTCACTGATGGGGCTTGAACTGAGGGCTTGGGTGCTGTCTCTGAGCTCTTTCACTCGAGGCTAGCGCTCTACCACTTTGAGCTACAGTGTCACTTCTGGTTTTCTGGTGGTTCATTGGAGATAAAAGTCTCATGGACTTTCCTTCCCCAGGCTGGCTTTGAACTGTGATCCTCAGATCTCAGTCTCCTAAGCACCTGGCTTGATTTTTTGTTTTTTAGTCTGTATGAGTTTGAGAATAGATCATACCAGAACAGTTTATTTAAATCATAAGACAGAAAAAAGCCACATAGCTCCTGCCAGTGGAAAGAGCAGACATAAATTTTTGTGTCTGGTTCCTGGCACCAGGAATGTTAATTATACTGTTGACCACTGTGCTTGTGCCTGGAAATTGCGTTACCAATATCCTAGCCACAGAACCCATTTGAGGACACAGTTATATCTCTCACAAAGCCTGCTAGTATGGGCACACAGAACACCTCCCCCGAATCCTGACTGAATAGTCAGGATTACATCTCTGTCTCTGCCTCTGCACAGGTGAGCAGCCCAGTGTAGTGATGTGAGCTGAATTCAAAACTACTGGAGCTCCCATGAGCTTTCTCCTTTTTCTGTTTTTGTGCCAGCACTAGGCCTTGAACTCAGAGCTTTGCACTCTTGTTTAGCTGATACCCTACCACTTGAGCTCTTTTGTTTTTTGCCAGTCCTGGAACTTGAACTCAGGGCCTGGGCACTGTCCCTGAGCTTTTTGCTTAAGGCTAGCATGCTACCACTTGAGCCACAGCACCACTTCTGGCTTTTTCTGGTTTATGTAGTACTGAGGAATTGAACCCAGGGATTCATGCATGCTAGGTGAGCACTCTACCACTAAGCCACATTCCCAGCCTCTGGCTTTTTTTTCCTCCTGATTAATTGGAGGTTGAGTCACTCAGATTTCTCTGCCTACGCTGACTTTGAGCTACAATCCTCAGATCTTGGCCTCTTGAGTAGCTAGGACGACAGGCACAAACTACCATCACTCCATACTATTTTTGTTGTTTTAATTTTTTTGGGGGGGGGCTGTTGCTAGTACTGGAGCTTGAACTCAAGGTTTGTTTGCTTGACCCTTAGCTTTCTTTCCACTCAAGGCTGGCACTCTACCACCTGAGCCACAGCTCCTCATCCCAACTTTTTGTTGGTTAATCGAAGAGAAGAATCTCACAGACTTTCCCGCCCAGGCTGGCTTTAAATCTTGATCAGATCTTACCCTCCTAAATAGCTAGGATTACAGATGTGCGCCACTGGCACCCTATAGCCGCCAGTGAGCATTTTAACCTTCCTAATCACCTACTGTTTATAGGGCCTTCCTTCCAGAACATTTCTCCCTCTCCACCCACCCCTTCTGAATAAGGTTTTTTTTTCACTGTGTATCCTCCACAATGATTTAGAGTGATTTTAATGGTCTGCTAATTCCCAGAATGCCACCCTCCCCAATTTTCTTAGAGGCACCTGCATACTCAGTAGTTTTTGCAAATAGATTTTTATTGACCCTCTCTGGTCTCCAACTCATTCTGCCCTCATAGCCATTAGAGGCACCATCTGTTTGCCAGTTGAGAATTTAATGAATTGAGGGCTCATAAACGGAGCTGACATCGAAATTAGATCTGAATGAGAGTAAGGGCTGGATAATGGTGCATTTTGCTAGGGATGAATGAGCAATTACTTTTATAGCTCTAGGAGAAAAGTGGATTATGCAAGCATAATCACATTGGTGACCCTGAGTATGTCTGCCTAGGCTAATGCTTTTGCTCAGAGACTGAAGCCTGCAGAGAGAATATCCAACTCAAGTGAGTGGCAGTCAAATATCAGCCACTGCTATCTTTATGATGAGTGTGTGTGTGTGTGTGTGTGTGTGTGTGTGTGTACACGCCAGTCTTGGGGCTTGAATTTGGGGCCTGGGTGCTGTCCCTTAACTTTTTCACCCAAGGCTGATACTCTACCATTTGAGCCACCGCTCTACTTCCAGCTTTTTGGTGGTTAACTGAAGTTAAGAGTCTCACAAACTTTCCTGCCCAGGCTGGCTTTGAACTGTGATCTTCAGATCTCAGCTTCCTGAGTAGCTAGGGATTACAGGCATGAATCACCACTACCCAGCTGGGAGAGTTTTTGTTTTTTACTTTTTGTTGTTGTGGTTGGTTGTGGGGCTTTAACTCTAGGCCTGGGTGCTGTCCCTGAGCTCTTCAGCTCAAAGCTAGCACTCTACCACTTGAGCCCACAGCGCCACTTCCAGTTTTCTGGTGGTTAATTGGAGATAAATGTTTCACAGACTTTCCCGCCCAGGTTGGCTTTGAACAGCAATCCTCAGATCTTAGCCTCCTGAGTACGTAGGATTACAGGCATGAGCCACTGGCACTCAGCTTTTTACATCTGTTAAAATACAAATAAATGAGCTGTGGCCTATAAACTAATGCAATATGACTGGCTGGAGGGAAAACCCAAAGCAATGGGACTAAGCTGTATTCTCTGCAACTTGGGATTTCTCCAGAAATTTCTGTGGGTTGCTGCTTAGGAATAGTTTGCCAGTAGTTTTAAGAGTTTGGGCACCAATGGCTCATATTTGTAATCTTTTTTTTTTTTTTGGCCAGTCCTGGGCCTTGGACTCAGGGCCTGAGCACTGTCCCTGGCTTCTTCCCACTCAAGGCGAGCACTCCGCCACTTGAGCCACAGCGCCGCTTCTGGCCGTTTTTCTGTATATGTGGTGCTGGGGAATCGAACCTAGGGCCTCGTGTATCCGAGGCAGGCACTCTTGCCACTAGGCTATCTCTCCAGCCCCCATATTTGTAATCTTAGCTATTCAATATGCTGAGATCTGAAAATCATGGTTCAAAGGCAGCATGGACAGGAAAGTCTGTGAGACTATTACCCCCAGTGAACCAGCAAAAAGCTGAAAGTAGACCTGTGGCTCAAGTGGTATAGCACTAGCTTTGAGCCCCCCCCCCCCCCAAAAAAAAGCTAAATGACAGCAGCCAGGCCCCAAATTCAAGCTCAAGTACCAGCACAACGACAGGGGGAGAAAAAATTGCAACTTGATTTCCAGCCATTACTGACTTCAAAATCCTCAGAGTGGAGGTAACCAGCCTCCATTTGAGACATTCTTCCTGCCTGCCCCAATGCCTCCCTATCAAAGCTTTAAAAAATGAGGGAAAGGTGAATTGCCTTTAAGTATCACCCACCCACCAGTCTTCCCCCATAAAAGAAGCTATAAGCCTGGAATAAAAGGGATCTTAGTCACCAAGGAAAAAGGAAAGCGCTGTGGCCATATTCTCTAATCCCACTGAGACAGGTCAAAGGATGCTTCTATTCCTTTTTTTTTTAAATGGGAGGAAAGTCAGGTCAAATGCTGCCCAATGAGTCACTTCTAAGAAGGAACTGTTTCTCAGGTCTGTTTTTTATTCCCTTGAGCCACCTGTATGGAATCGCTCGTGTGAATGGAAGGTCTCCAGATACAAGATTTGGGGGGCTGGGTAAGTGGCTTAGCAGTAGTGCTTGCCTAGCATGCATAAAGTCCCAGGTTTTATTCCTCAGTACCATAAACACAGAAAAAACCAGAAGTGGTGCTGTGGCTCAAGTGGTAGAGTGCTAGCCTTGAGTAAAAGAAGCTCAGGGACAGTGCTCAGGCCCTAAGTTCAAGACCCAGGACTGGCAAAAAAAAAAAAAAAAAGAATTTGGAAAAGTTGCTAGGCCAGACCAGTTTTCTCACGCCTATAATCCTTCATTACTCAGGAAGCTGGGATCTGAGGATCACAGTTCAAAGCAACCCCAGGCAGACAAATCAGAGAGACTATCTCTACTTAACCAGCCCAAAAAAAAAGCTGAAAATAGAGGCGTGGTTCAAGTGCTAAAGCACCAGCCTTGAACAAAAAAGCCAAGCAAAAGCATGAGGCCTTGAGTTCAAGAAGCCCCAGTACTGCCAGAAAAAAATAAGCTTTGGAGAAGCAAGTGCCAGTTAGACACATTCTTTGTAATTAAGGATAAAGACAAGATTTCTGGGGCTAACTGGGAACTACCTTAATCTTTCTCATCAGGAATATAGTGTGATGGCAAAGGTTATTAATCCAGAATATATACAAGTACAGGTCTAGTGGGGCCGGGGTCGTGTCTGAGCAGAGCCCATCAAGAACAGATGAGTTCTAGAAGAGAAGAGGTAAGAAACACAGGAAGCCACAGGTGGAATTTTGGGGATTGCCAGACCTCGGACTTGAACTCAGGGCACTGTCCCTGAGCTTTTGTGCTCAAGGCTAGTGCTCTTACCACTTGAGCCACAGCTCCACTTCTGGCTTCTTGGATGGTTCTTTAGAGATAAGGAGGGACTGGGAAGGTGGCTTAGTGGTAGAGTGCTTGCCTAGTATGCATGAAGCTCTGGGTTCAATTCCTCAGTACCACAGAAGAAGCCAGAAGTAGTGCTGTGGCTCAAGTACAGTGCTAGCCTTTAGCAAAAGAAGCTCAAAGACAGTGCTCAAGCCCTGAATTCAAGCTCCAGGACTGGCAAAAAAAAAAAAAAGTCACAGACCCCTGCCCTGGCTGGCTTTGAACTGTGATCCTCAGGTCTCAGCCTCCAGATGATGGGCGTGAGGCACTGGTGGCAGGTAAGATACACATTTCATCTATGCTAAGTTCCCAGACTGTGGCATATTTGGACTTTGGTAGAAGGATAGCGTAGGAAAAGTACTGTTTGTATGTTCACCTAGGTGTGTCAGCTTTTAAAGGAGATAAGTTCGCTGTGTGCAATGAAAGTATCCACGTAACATTATGGACTCCAGGAAATAGCCTTTGTTAAGCTGATGACTAAGACGTCTCAGAAATTCTCTTCCCAGATGACGCCAGTGGCTCGCACCTGTAATCCTGAGATCTGAGGGCAGAGGGTTTCCCAGGCAGGCAAAGTCCATTAGACTCATCTCTAACCACCAAAAAAGCTGGAGGTAGCGGTGTTGCTCAAGTGCTAGATCTCCAGCCTTGAGCCAAAATAAAGCTAAGCAACAGCTTGAGGCTCTGAGTTCAAGTCTCAATACCAACACACACAAACACACTCGAGATCAGATACTTTATAGAGAGAGGCATGATTTAGAACGGGGCTTTGCAGCCAGAACAATCTGAGTTCAAACCTAGTTCTACCATTTGCAAGTCAAAATGACCTGGGTCTCATTTCCCTCACCTATGCAATGCCTGGAATAGCACCAAGCACTTCAGTAACGATTTGCAATCCCGGCCTCCTCCCTCTTGCTTCTTTCTTACCTCTCCCATCAGAGAGATTTGTTCTCCTCAGCCTCATTGAGCCTAGCTCTCAGTCGCAGCATGGAAAATCTGATCTCAGCCTCGATGGGCTACTTTAGCCTATTTCTGAGCTCTGAATCTGTACCCTATCTCCAAAATTCACCAAGAGGACCATCCAGAAGGCTCCAAAAAGGGACCATGGGCCCTTTCCCTGTTTGAAATCTGGGTGTTGCATTTTCTCATGTGCCCACTAGATGGTGCTCGTGTATATTCTGCATCTACCTAGACTGGCTTCAAACCTCTATCCTCAGATCTCAGCCTCCTGAGTAGTTAGGATTATAAACTTTGATCTGAGTGAGTGTGTGTGTGTGTGTGTGTGTGTGTGTGTGTGTGTGTGTGTGTAATGGCTCCCCGTGGAGAAGCCTGTGGATCCATCATAGAATCCTGTTTTAAAATGCATGCTAAAATATACAATTCCCAGCAATCTGATTGAAAAAAAATTGTTTTAGTCAGTTGTGGGACTTGAACTCAAGGCTGGGCTCTGTCACTGAACTTTTTTTTTTTTTGGCCAGTCCTGGGGCTTGGACTCAGGGCCTGAGCACTGTCCCTGGTTTCTTTTTTGCTCAAGGCTAGCACTCTGCCACTTGAGCCACAGCGCCACTTCTGGACATTTTCTGTATATGTGGTACTGGGGAATCGAATCCAGGGCTTCATGTATATAAGGCAAGCACTCTTGCCACTAGGCCATATTCCCAGCCCCACTGAACTCTTTTTATTTTTTGCCAGTCCTGAGGCCTGAACTTAGGGTCTGGGCACTGTCCCTGAGCTTCTTTTGCTCGAGGCTAGCGCTCTACCACTTGAGCCACAGTGTCACATCTGGCTTTTTCTGTTGACGTGGTACTGAGGAATCGAACCCAAAGCTTCATGCATGCTAGGCAAGCACTCTACCACCAAGCCACATTCCCAGCTCTCTGAGCTCTTTTTGCTCAAGGCTAGCACTCTGCACTTCTGGTTTTTAGGTGGTTCACTGGAGATAAGAGACTCATACTAGGGGCTGGGAATGTGGCTTGGTGGTACAGTTTCATGGACTTTCTTGCTCAGGCTGGCTTTGAATTGCAATTCTCAGATCTCAGCCTCCTCCAGTAGCTGGGATTACAGGGGTGAGCCACCAGCACCAGCTCAAGACTGGATTTAAAAAAAATGCTATAGTATGGTGTATGTTGCAAAAAAAAATACGTGCCTTTATTAATGTCTTAATGGTTCTGGAGAAAAGAAACTACGTCTGGGAAGTGGTGAGCATAATAATAGATGTCTGCTATGATTGTGAAATGACAGTATCAGTGAATTTATTGGTGACGAGAGCCAGGGGTCACATTCCAATGGAGGGAAATGTTCAATTTCTCCCAGATTTGTTGCAGTATGTAATCGTGTTCCCACATACATAAGCTCACAGACCTGTTCCATACTAAGATAGGGGTCCATTGCCAAGCTAGGGGTCCCGGATGGAGACTTCCGGAGTCACTTACCTCTTATTTGTCTTCTCTTGTTCTCAACTGTTACCAGGCTTTCCTGGAAACCTGCTGGTGAGCTGATAACTAGAAAAGAGGGTTGGGTGCTTGATAAACCCCCAAATCGGCTAAGCAGGCAGGAAGTCAGTGTTTTGGAAACAAAAAAGGAGTAATCCTGATGAGTTGGTAGAAAAGTAGCATGGTGGTCTGGGAATGTGGCTCAGTGGTAGAGTGCTTGCCCAGCATGCATGAAGCCCTGGGTTCAATTCCTCAGCACCACACACACAGAAAAGGCTGGAAGTGGTGCTGTGGCTCAAGTGGTAGAGTGCTAGCCTTGAGCAAAAAGAAGCCAATGACAGTGCCCAGGCCCTGAGTTCAAGTCCTAGCACTGGTAGCAACAGAAAGAAAAAAAGATAACTAAAGCAAAAAGGGCCATGCTTGTGGCTCCAGTGGTAGAGTGCCTACCTACCAACAGGAAGGCCCTGAGTTCAAATCCTAGCATCACCACAAACCAACCAAACAAATGAAAGGGTAAGTTGCTTTAGAGAAAGCGTTCATATAGCAATACATGCCTCAGGCCCTGTGAGGAATGTGGCAAAAATGGGTGAAGCTCATAGCAAATGGCTGTCATGAGTCACAAAATTCTCAAGTTGCTACTGGCTCAGCCCCAAGGATCCCTGAAGCCCTTCCTGGGACACGTAAGTGGAGCCTAGAGATGCCACACCTTGGAACCACCCGCACCTGGCTTTCAGTGGGTATATTTCCCTCTTTTTTCTAGAACATGAGTGTGGAATCCTCAGCTTGGCCTAACTCCCAGGAAAGAACTGGAAAGCATAATTTGATCATGAACAAATATACTGACTTCAGTACCTTGACAAAGTACCTTGACAACCCCCCCATCCCCCTTGAGACCCTAAGCAATTAATTAGTTAATAGTTTGGCCTTTTTTTTTGTGTATGTGGTACTGAGGAATCGAATCCAGGGCTTCATATATGCTAGGCAAGCACTCTACCACGAGGCCATATTTCTCCTGCGCATGAAGATGGAAGTGTCTGATGAGATGGAAACAGGCCTACCTGTAACAAAAGATGCTTTTTGTGTATGTGGGGGGGGGGTCCTGTGAATTCACTAAATGTTCCTCCCAACTTTGGGTCTGTGCCCTTTGATCTGAGCTGTTCTCTGCCACAAGCCCTTTGCAATCGCCTGGTTTCCAGGAGAAGAACACAGTCAGATAACCAACCATCTTGAGTGGAAGGCGAAACGGCCCCCCTCACACAGGCCTCCCTCCTCGTCCTCCCCTCCAAAAAAAAATACACTCCTCAAGCTCAGGAGATCATCTTGTTCCTGTTCTATTCCAGTAATAAGTAACTTTTCCAGAATTCCTCCCGGGACAGAGATCAAATTGTCATCCAGACCACCTACCTATGGCTTGGGACTGTTTTAATTCTGCAGACCTTCCCCCTCCTCCCTCCCCCCCCCCCCAAGCTCCCAATTGAACATGGAGCCCGTGTCTGCACCCCCTGAGGACGGCCTGCCAGGGACCTGTCCCCTCTCTCTGCCTTTCACTGTGTCTCGATCTGGCAGCTCTAACTTGAGGCTCATGGACTTTGGGCCTGAAGTCTAAAAACCCGGTTGTTGCTGTGTGTACACCATGTTCTGCAGACCCAAGGGGGCCGCGCGGGCGGGTGGTGCGTGGCCGAGGATTTCCTGGAACAACCTTGCGTTCCTGGGCTCTGGGCCCCAAAGCTCCCCAGCCGTGGGGTGGGGTAGGGGTGGGGGGGAGCTGAGTTGTCTAGGCGTTCTAGTTGTTCAACAACTAGACTAGTTGTTCTAGTTGTCTAGGGCTCTGCGGCCCTCCCTGCCCTCCTCCTCACTCCAGAGGCCCACACCCGCGGCGGCGTCTGCTTCCAAACATTACCTAGTTTCTCCAGTTCCACACGCCCCCCAGTGTACAGGGATCTAGCTCAGCCCAGCCCCGCCCTTCCCGACCTCATCTGCGGTGGGGGCAGCTGTGGGGGCGTGGCCTGGTGGGCGTGGCTTTGGGCTCACGGGCCTCACACCTGGGGATGGCTTGGAGATCCTGGACATAGCTGGGGCGGTGCCTCATACCAGGGGATGGTTTGAGGCCGTGGGCATAGCTTGAGAGGTAGTAGGCGTGGCTTTGGGCTCATGGGCGGAGCCTTGGCTGGGCCTCACACCTGGGGATGGCTTGTGGGTCGTGGGCGTGGCCTGGGTGTCGTGGGCGTGGCTGGGGCATGGCCTCGCACCTGGGAATGCCTTGGAGGTCGTAGGCTTGGCCAAGGCCGGTGCCTCATACCTAGGGATGGCTTTGAGGTCGTGGGTGTGGCTTGAGGGGGAGTGGGAGTGGCTTTTGGCTCGTGGGTGGGGCCTTGGCGGGGCCTCACACTTGGGGATGGCTTGTGGGTCATGGGCAGGGCCTGGGCGGGGCCTCACGCCTGGGGATGGCTTAGGGGGTGGGCGTGGCTTAGATGTCGTGGGCGGGGCCCCACACCTGGGGAATGGCTTGGAGGTTATGGGCGTGGCTTGGGAGGTCGCGGGCGGAGCCTCACACCTGGGAAATGGCTGGGAGGTCCTGGGCGTAGCTTGGGAGGTCGTGGACGGGGGCGGGGCCTCACACCTGGAGAGGGTTTGGAGGGCGTGGGCGTGGCCTGGGTGTCGTGGGCGTGGCTGGGGCATGGCCTCGCACCTGGGAATGCCTAGGAGGTCGTAGGAGTGTCCAAGGCGGGTGCCTCCTACCTGGGGATGGCTTTGAGGTCGTGGGCGTGGCTTGGGAGGCCGTGGGCGGGGCCGGGGCGGGGCCTCACACCTGTTGACGGCTTTGAGGTCGTGGGCGTGGCTTGGGAGGCCATGGGCGGGGCCGGGGCGGGGCCTCACACCTGGAGATGGCTTGGGGCGTGGGCGTGGCTTGGGAGGCCGTGGGCGGGGCCGGGGCGGGGCCTCACTCCTGTGTGGTTCCTCCCTCATTCTTTCCATTCACTTCCACTTCCAGGGATGGTGACCTTAGGGGCCCCTTTTGAGGAGCAGTTAGGTACATAGCTGTCCTAGTGTGTGTGGGGGTGCGGGGGGTTCCATCACCCTGAAACACACCCTGGAAACTGATTTAGGCATAAATTCAAAGGCGGGCTATATGGAATTGCCATTTTGTATGTGTGTCAGTCCCTGGTTTAAACTCAGGGCCCAGGCACTGACTTAGCCTTTTCACCTTACCAACTTGCACTTATGGCTTTTTAAAATTAATTCGTTAATTTATTTATTGACAGTCCTGGGGCTTAAACTCAGGGCCTGTGCACTGTCCCTGAGCTGCTTTTTGCTCAAGGCTAGCACTCTGCCACTTGAGCCACAGCGCCACTTCCAGCTTTTGCTGTGTCTGTGGTGCTGGGGAATCGAACCCAGGACTTCATGCATGTTAGGCGAGCACTCTGCCATTAAGGCACATTCCCAACCTCTCTTCTGGCTTTTTAAAAAATTATTAATACACAAATTATTATTAGCCAGGTGCCAGTGGCTGAGTTCTGAGGATCAAGGTTTGAAGCCAGCCTTGGCAGGAAAGTCCATGAGACTCTTGTCTCCAATAAACTACTCAGAAAAAGTTGGGAGTCGTGCGTGGCTCAAACTGTAGAGCACTACTAGCCTTGAGCACAAAGAGGCTCAAGCCCCAAGGCAGGCCAAAAAAAATTATTAGTGATTTATTGTTATTACAGACGTGATATTCAGAGAGATTACAATTCCATGAGATGAGTACATTTCCTTTTGTACAGTGTCTTCCGTTCCCAGTGCTTCTGGCTTTTTGGTGGTTTCATTGGAGATAAGAGGCTCATGGATCTGTCTGCCTGGCTGGGCTTTGAACTGTATTCCTCAGATCTCAGATTCTTGAGTAGCTAGGAAGGCAGGCATGAGCCATCGGTACCCAGCTTCGTACATGTGTGTCCGGACTGGAGCTTGAATTCAGAGCTTCACACTCTTGCTGGGATTTTTTTTCTGCTCAAGGCTGGCACTTGAGCCATCCCTCCCTCTACCTTTTTTTTTTTTTTGGCCAGTCCTGGGGCTTGAACTCAGGGCCTGAGCACTGTCCCTGGCTTCTCTTTGCTCAAGGCTAGCACTCTGCTACTTGAGCCACAGCGCCACTTCTGGCCGTTTTCTATATATGTGGTGCTGGGGAATCGAACCC
The DNA here is from genome assembly GCF_023159225.1 of Perognathus longimembris pacificus. NCBI lineage: Eukaryota > Metazoa > Chordata > Mammalia > Rodentia > Heteromyidae > Perognathus > Perognathus longimembris. Next base: position 11,220,613 of record NC_063186.1, on the reverse strand, counting down.
AGGGCTTCACGTATACAAAGCAAGCACTCTTGCCACTAGGCCATATTTTCAGCCCCTCCCTCTACCTTCTTTTCTGTGTACACTGATAATGGGGCTTGAACTCAGGGCCTGTGCTCTGTCCTTGAGCCTCAGCCCTACTTTCAGCTTTTTGTTGATTGATTGGAGAGAGGAGTCTCACAGACTTTCCTGCCCAGGCTTGCTTTGAACCACCATCCTCAGATCTCAGCCTCCTGGTACCTGGAATGACAGGTGCCGTGAGCCACCAGCACTTGGCTTTCAATGGGTGTTATTTCCCTCTTTCTTCTAGAACATGAGTGTAGAATCCTCAGCTTGGCCTAACTCCCAGGAAAGATCGGGAAAGCATAATTTGATCATGAACAAATATACTGACTTCAGAACCTTGACAAAGAGTGGAAATTGGGAGGGGAGCGGAGAAATGCATTTACCTCCTTAGTGGAAGCAACCTTCCTCCCCCCCCACCACCTTGAGACCCTAAGCAAAGGTCCTGGGGCAGATGTGTTGAAGAACAGACAGCACCAATCTGGTGTGGTCAGATGGGGAGGAGGCACAAAAGGAGGAAATGGAAGAGGAGAGCTCCTTCCTGTCTCTCCACTCCCACCCCCATCAGCCAGAGATTCTGGACATCTAATCAAAGTGAGTACGGGGATGGGGAATATGGCCTAGTGGTAAAGTGCTTGCCTCGTAATCAAAGTGAGTACATATGACGCCAAGCTTTCAAACTTCAGAGCAAATGTGTGGTTTAGGAATGGCTCAAGTGTTAGAACACCAGACTTAGTTGGAAAAGGCCAAGCAAGAGAGCAAAGCGCAGAGTTGAAGCCCCAGGACCAGCTCAAAAGAAAAAGAAATTCAGAGTTTTCAGACTTTAGAGAAAGACTAGAAAAAAATGAGCTGAGTTAGGCCCTAGGATGACAGAGGAAGAAAAAGCCAGCACTCTCCCCATGAAAGCCGGTCTGTGGGTGCTGCCTGGGCTAGGCTGGCAGGCAAATCAACTGTCTGGCCTCTGTCTCGAAAGTTCCTGCTCTGCTTGGGGACCATGCCAGGTGCTCTGTCCAGAATAACAAGATACCCGACTGCCAGGAATTTACAGTCTGTTAGGTAGAAAGATCACAAAAATAATTCCCCTTGGGGGCCAGAAATGTGGCTTAGTTGGTAGAGTGCTTGCCTAGCATGCAGGAAGTCCTGGGTTCGATTCTTCAGTACCAGATACACAGCAAAAGCCATAAGTGACACTGTGGCTCAAGTGGTAGAGTGCTAGCCTTGAGCAAAAGAAGCTGAGGGACAGTGCTCAGGCTCTGAATTCAAGCTCCAGGACTGGCATAATAATAATAAAAAAAATAATAATACCCCCCTTGCTGAGTGTAGTAGCTCATACCTACAGTCCTAGCTCCTCAGGAGGCTGAGATCTGAAGATTGCAGTTCAAACCCAGTCTGGGAAGATACCTCCAAGAGACTCTTCTATGGAATTAACCACCAAAAAGCCAGGAGGGAGGTATGGCTCAAAGGGAAGAGCACCAACCTTGAGTGGAAAAAGCCAAAGGAGCGTGCAAGACCCTGAGTTCAAGCCCTCGTATTGACACACGCACATGTGCACACACGTGAGCATGCACAGACACACACACACACACATACACACACAGATGGGTTTCCACGTCTGGTACTTGCCTGAGCTCCATTTCCTGGGCTGGCATTTTTCTGGCTGCCCTTGGAGCTGATGGAGAACAGCTGCTAGCCATCTCCTGGTAGAAAATGATTTCCTTTCCAATTTGGAAAGAATTTCGGCAAGTACTGCCAACTTTATATACTGCCTGGATGCCCCAGTTTTGTGGTAGGAAAATGACAAGAGCAGCCAGGATTTCAGAGTATGAGGCTGGTGCCAATGACTCAGACCTTGCCATCCTAGCTACTCAAGAGGCAGAGCTCTGAGGATCACAGTTCAAATCCAGCCCAGGCAGGAAAGTCCATGAAGACTCTTTTTTTTTTTTTGCCAGTCCTGGGTCTTGAACTCAGGGCCTGGGCACTGTCCCTGAACTTCTTTTTGCTCAAGGCTAGCACTCTGCCACTTGAGCCACAGCACCACTTCTGGCTTTTTCTATGTATATGGTGCTGGGGAATTGAGCCCCAAGTGTCATGTATGCAAGGCAAGCACTCTTGCCACTAGGCCATATTCCCAGCCCTCCACGAAAACTCTTATCTTTAATGAAACACACAACACACACACAACACACACACACACACACACACACACACACACACACACACACACACACACACTGGAAGTGGAACTGTGGCTCAAGGTAGTAGGGTGCTAGCCGTGAGCACAAAGAAGCTCAGGGACAGCACCCAGGCCCTGAGTTCAAGCCCTAGGACGGACAAAAAAAAAATTTCAGTGAGGGTAAGAATGTAGGAGGAGGACTCATGTGGGCTACACTTTAAAGAACTCTCTATCTGTAGAGCTATGATGTAGTTCCCCTGATTGACATACACCCATTCCTGAAAATGGCCCTTCCTTGCTGAGAAAATACATTCTGGGGTTCTAGGAAAAGCCAATTGCCCATATGAAGACTGAACTCTTGGGCTACCTGTCAGGAAAACTCACTCCACAGGAAACAGATGGGTTGAGATCGTTTTAAGAGCAGATGAGACGATTGGACCAGCACAAGACCTAGTGATGATCATGCGATACTAAATTCCCTTCAGAGACGTGGGGATTTAGCTCAGGAAAAGGATGCTCATCTAGCAAGTGCAAAGGCCCTGAGTTCGGTCCTCAGCACCTCAAAATAAATAAAAATAAGTAAGTAAATATCCATGAGTCTAGATTGAAATAAGGCTGGGAATATGGCCTAGTGGTAGAATACTTGCCTTGCATACATGAAGCCCTGGGTTCGATTCCCCAGCACCACATATATAGAAAAAGCCAGAAGTGGCGCTGTGGCTCAAGTGGCAGAGTGCTAGCCTTGAGCAAAAAAGAAGCCAGGAACAGTGCTCAGACCCTGAGTTCAAGCCCCAGGACTGGCAAAAATAATAATAATAAATTGAAATAAACAAGAAGGATTAATTATTTTTTTTTGGTCGGTCATGGGGCTTGAACTCAGGGCCTACACATTGTCCTTGAACTTGTTTTTGCTCAAGGCTAGTGCTCTACCACTTTGGGCCTCACTCCGCTTCTGGATTTTAGGTGGTTTATTGGAGAATGAGTCTTCTGGCCTTTCCTGCTCAGGCTGGCTTTAAACCACACTCCTCAGATCTCAGCTTCCTGTGGAGCTAAGATGACAGGTGAGAGCCACTGGTACCCAGCTGACTAATTCTTTTTGTAGCCAAATTCCAATTTCTCAATGAAGGAAAGAAGCCCGAGGCTGGTGGTTCATACCTGTCATCCTACCAGCAAGGTAGGAAAAGTTCATGAGATTCTTATCTCCAATGAAACAACAAAAGAGGCAAAAGTAAAAGTGTGGCTCAAGTGGGAAAGCATACATAAATAGATAAATACATAAATAGATAAATATTTACAAGAATATTAAAAGTTGCTGTGTGCTGATGACTCACACCTGTTGTCTTAGCTATTCAGGAGGCTGAGGTCTGAGGATGGTGACTTGAGGCTATTCCGGGCAGGAAGCCTGTGAGACTCTTATCTCCAGTTAATCACCCCAAAGGCCAAAATGTCTCTAGTTCTTCCCAGGCCTACCCCTGGGCCATCCTCTCTGAAGGATTCCAGAAATGTGATCTCATGAGAGTCACCATCACAGGTCTTGCTGCAACTGGATGGCCTGGGGGGCAGGGGGGGCAGGGGGAGGTGGGGAGGGACTCCAGAAGACAGGTGTCCTCTGGTCTGGGGACACTCAGTTTCCCCGTGCCTGTCTCAGGGACACCCCCCCCCCCCCCAATACAGACACCCTGGGAAGTACACAGGGAGCATCTTAATAGTGCATCACTGGTAGATGCACAAAGACTCAAAGTCACTCTGTGTAGCCCCAACCCCTTGCCAGCATAACCAATCAGCATTCACCATTCCCCCCAAGTGCCAATCATAGCCAATCAGCATTCACCAGTCCCCCAACAGCCTTGGGTTTTAGGCAAACAGGCCAGGATAGGATCTTTTCTGAGAGCTTCAAAGTAGATCCAGGCCCAGATGACAAAACCAGCCTCTGGGATGGGGTGGGTGAGAAGAGGAGGAGGGGTAGGTTGGTTGGGAAAGCTTAGGCGATCAGGTTTATGGCTGGGAACAACAACAACTGAGGATTGGGGGGGTGCATGAGTTCCTGCTGGGAAGGGATCTGGAGAAGCTCAGGAACATTGTTCAGGTGGACGGCAGGGTGAGTCTAAGGTCCTAGGGTCTGGACATTGGGCGTTGGTATCCTTTAGGCTCAGTTGTTGGAGCATTCATACCAGAAAAAAACCAGATGGAGACTCCTGATTTCCCAAAGTCTTTCGTGAGACTCTCCCTTGGGGAAGGTGGGGCGCTGCTCTCCTGTTTGGGTGTGTGTGTATGGAAGGGGGGGTGTCATGTGAATTCAACTCACTGTTCAACCAGAGAAACATCTGTTGGCTCTCACCAGGGTGGGAAGGAAGGAGGAAATCCAGGGAGGAGCGTATCCCCGCCCCCCCCCGCCCCCTTCCCCCTCCCCAGCGTTAAAGCTGGAAGAGCTCACAGGCTTGCCCAGAGCAAGAACTGGCTGTGGTGGATGCTGCAAGTAAGTTTACTGACTCTGGAGGTAGGTGAGGGTGATACACCCAAAGAGGGGTGCCTGGGAAGGGGGGCACAAGTGCGGGGAGAAGCAAGGTGGTTTGCTGATCTCTTCCTAGACCTTCTTTCTACTGTGTGGATTATTTGTGTGTGCACAGGCATGCATTCTGGTACTAGGACTTGAACTCAGGGCACTGTCCTTTAGCTTATTTATTTGTCGTAGGGCTTGAATTCGGGTTTTCTGGTGGTACATTGGAGATAAGAATCTCACAGACTTTCCTTGTCCTGGCTGGCTTTGAACTAGGATCCCCCAGATCTCAGCCTCCTGAGTCGTTAGGATATTGGGCAGATTCTGAGAATCTGAGTCTGGTCCCTCCCCCCTCTTCCCCCGGGCCCCCCCCCCCCTACACTGCTGGGGCCCAAGCTCTGTGCTTTGCTTTTCCAATGTCCGCTATCTCAAACAGTTCCAGGACCTAGGCTGTCCCTGGATGTACTTCCAACCATGCTAACCAACCTGAGTAAATTTACTGATACAAGAAGCCTGGAAGGGACCCAATGGTGATGCCAAGCAATTTGGTTAATTCTTACTAAAAAAACAAAACAAAACAAACAAAAACCAATGTGGAGTGAGATGAGAAACGGCTGACTCAGGAGAGTCTAAAGTCATTAACCCAGGACTGCTCAGCTGTTAAGATGTGGCTGAGTGTGGTAACTCCTGACTGTAATTCCAGGTATTTGGGAGGCTCACAGTCTGAAGCTGGAGTGAGCAGCCGCCACAAGACCCTACCTGAAAAAAATAACTAGAGTAAAAAAAGGGACTGAAGGGGGCTAAGAAGGTGGCTTAGTGGTAGTGTGCTCGCCTAGCATGCAGGAAGCCTTGGGTTCGATTCCTCAGCACCACATCCACAGAAAAAGCCAGAAGTGGTGCTGTGGCTCAAGTGGTAGAGTGCTAGCCTTGAGCAAAAAGCTGCCAGGGACAGTGCCCAGGCCCTGAGTTCAAGCCCCAGGACTGGCAAAAAAAAAAAAAAAAGAGGGTTGAGGGTATGGCTCTGGAAGTAGAGCATCCACACAGCAAACATGAGGCCCTGAATTTAAATCTTAGGGTTTCTTGCACAACCCAAGATGGTTCACTTCTAGCTTAGCATCAGGGTTTGAATTATCCCTACAGGAGATCCAGGGGTGACATTTCAGGCAACATGGAGACATGCAACAAAACAAGAAATATGAAAGCTGGGCGGGGTGGCTCACGCCTGTCATCCTAGCTTCTCAGGAGGCTGAGATCTGAGGATCGTGGTTTGAAGCCAGCCTAGGCAGGAAAGACCCAGGACACAGCACCAGAGCTAAAACAAAACAAACCTCTTATTACCTTTTTTTTTTTTTTGGTGGGGAGGAGCTAAGAGTCTCACAGATTTTCCTGCCCAGGCTGGCTTTGAACCACAATCCTCAGATCTCAGCCTCCTGAGGAGCTAGGATGACAGGCAGGAGCCACGGGTACCTGGCTTCATTAATTTTTTTTTTTGTTTTTTTTTCCCTAGCCACAACTGGCCAAGATGAAGGATGAGAGCATAGCCAGGAGGAGGGGGGAAGGAGAGGAGACTTGTTCTAACCTGAGCCAGGCAGAGGCAGAGGTCAAGCTTTGAAACTCCCTTCTTCTCACCAGTTTTGCCCAGAGCTTCCTGGAGGAAAGGGCTTGGCGTAGCCACAGGGCTTCTGCCTAGGACGGGAGAGTCAGATGGCGGAGGATCTAAGCCATCCCCAGAGCTATGGAGAACAGAGATGGTGGGGGAGGGAGAAGGCGGGCGGGGTGCAGGCGGCGGCGAGGGGGGGGCGGGGGGGGAGGAAAGTTCTGGCTCTCCCTAGGGCCAAGTAGAAAACCAAGGAAAAATTGAGAGTGGAGGAGGGCGGGAGGCAGGGAGGCACACCCAGGCAGATGAGTTCCACTATCCTTTGCTGTGATCCCTTCGATGCCAATTCTGGGGGCACAGCAGCTACCCTGAAGATCTTTTTTTTTTTTTTTTGCCAGTCCTGGGCCTTGGACTCAGGGCCTGAGCACTGTCCCTGGCTTCTTCCCGCTCAAGGCTAGCACTCTGCCACTTGAGCCACAGCGCCGCTTCTGGCCATTTTCTGTATATGTGGTGCTGGGGAATCGAACCTAGGGCCTCGTGTATCCGAGGCAGGCACTCTTGCCGCTAGGCTATATCCCCAGCCCCTACCCTGAAGATCTTTAAGACACAAAGGGGAGCCAGGTGACCCCCCCCCACCCCCAAAAGGCAGGCCCTGCAATCTGGAGGTGCACAGGGTCTGGGGGGGTGGTGGTTGTGAACTGTGAGTACCTTAAAAAAGCTGACAATGGAGAGAGGGGGTGTAGAGATTTATCGGTCCATTTGATTGATTGCTTTCCTGCTGGTTGATGGGCGGATTTATTTTTTTCCCCCGTCCTAGGGCTTGAACTCAGGGACTAGGTGCTGTTCCCGAGCCTCTCTGTGTTCAAAGCTAGCGCTCTACCTCTTGAGCCACAGCACCACTTCCGGCTTTGAGTAGTTTATTGTGGATAAGTCTCACAGATTTTCCTGCCCAGGCTGGCTTTGAACCTCGATCCTCAGATCTCAGACTCCCAGGTAGCTAGGATGACAGGCGCAAGCCACCAATGCCTGGCAATGGATGGATGTGATGATTGGTTATTGATTTCTTTGGGGATCTCGTTACTCAAGGCCTCTTAGCTACTCAGGAGTTGAGATCTGAGGATCGAGGTTCAAAGCTGGTCCAGGGCAGGAAAATTTGTGAAATTCTTTTCTCGAATGAACTGGCAAAAAGTTGGAAGAGGGGGCTTGGAATATGGACTAGGGGCAAGAGTGCTTGCCTCATATATGTGAAGCCCTGGGTTCGATTCCTCAGTGCCACATATATAGAAAATGGCCAGAAGTGGCGCTGTGGCTCAAGTGGTAGAGTGCTAGCCTTGAGCAAAAAGAAGGCAGGGACAGCGCCCAGGCCCTGAGTTCAAGCCCCAGGACTGGCAAAAAAAAAAAGTTGGAAGAGGAGGTGTGGCTCAAGTGGTAGAACACCAGCCATAAGCAAAAGAAGACAAGAGAGAGCTAAAGGGCCTGAGTTCAAGCCTTAGTGCCGGCCTGCATGCACACACACACACACACACACACACACACACACACACACACACACAATCATTTTGCTGCTTCGCAGGTGGTGTGTCTTTTAAGACTCTGCTGCTGGAATTCCTGTTGTAAAAAAGTGTTCTTCATTAGTCTTGTCCTTCATGGAAACAGAGAGAGAAAAAACAAGAGAGAGAGAAAGAGAGAGAGAGAGAGAGGAGGCCTCAGAGAGAAAGAAACAAGAACAAATCTGGGCACTGGTGGCTCATGCATGTCATCCTAGCTACTCAAGAGGCTGAGATCTGAAGATTGAGGTTCAAAGCCAGCCTAAGCAAAAAAGTCCGTGAGACTCAGATCTCCAATGAACCACCAGAAAAATGGAAGTGGCGCTGTGGCTCAAAGTGGTGGAATGCTAACCTTGAGCAAAAAGCTCAGGGACAGTGCTCAGGCCCATGACAAAAATAAATAAATAAAATTTTAGGCGGAAATGCCAATCTTTTACTATGTTTTCAGTTCGTTTGTGGCCCAAGTAAAGTGTCAATTGACTTCCAGGAAAGACAGTTTTTTTTCCCCTTCTTTCTCTGTCTCTGTCTGTCTCTCTTTTCCTTCCTTCCTTCCTTCCTTCCTTCCTTCCTTCCTTCCTTCCTTCCTTCCTTCCTTCCTTCTTCCTTCCCTCCCTCCTTCCCTTTCCTTCCTTCCTTCCTATCTTCCTCCTTCCCTCCCTTCCACCCTCTCTTTCCTTCCTTCCTTCCTGCCTTCCTTTCTTCCCTTTCCTTTCCCTCCCTCCCTCTCTCTCTCTCTTTCTTTCTTTCTTTCCTTCTTTTTTTTTTTTTTTTTTGGCCAGTCCTGGGCCTTGGACTCAGGGCCTGAGCACTGTCCCTGGCTTCTTCCCGCTCAAGGCTAGCACTCTGCCACTTGAGCCACAGCGCCGCTTCTGGCCGTTTTCTGTATATGTGGTGCTGGGGAATCGAACCTAGGGCCTCGTGTATCCGAGGCAGGCACTCTTGCCACTAGGCTATATCCCCAGCCTCTTTCTTTCCTTCTTACCAGTCCTGGGACTTGAACTCAGGACCTAGGCATTATCCCTGAGCTTCTTTTGCTCAAAGCTAGTGCTCTACCACTTGAGCCACAGCGCCACTTCTGACTTTTTCTTTCTTTTTTTTTTTTTTTTTTCCTGTGGCTCATGAGAGATATGAGTCCTCCAGACTTTCCTTCCCCCCGGCTGGGGTTTTGAACTTCAATCCCCAGATCTCAGCCTGATGGAGGTGGTAGCTAGGATGATAGGTGAGAGCCGCCAGACACCCAGCAGGCCAATGACTCTCTGAATGGCCTTGGAAAGTTGGCACCGTAGCCAGCCAGGTGCTTGTGAGCCACCCCATGCTCACTGGGGTGAGGGGGTGGGGAGAGCGGCTGGTTGCTGTGTCATTGTTGGTGGTGTTTTTGAGGAAAAATGATGCGAGTGGAACTGGAAAGAATCCCAGCTTTAAAAGATCAGAGGAGGGGCTGGGGATATGGCCTAGTGGCAAGAGTGCTTGCCTCGCATACATGAAGCCCTGGGTTCAATTCCCCAGCACCACATATATAGAAAATAGCCAGAAGTGGCGCTGTGGCTCAAGTGGTAGAGTGCTAGCCTTGAGCGGGAAGAAGCCAGGGACAGTGCTCAGGCCCTGAGTCCAAGCCCCAGGACTGGCAAAAAAATAAATAAAATAAAAGCAAGCTCCGAGGACTTGAAGGTTGTGGGTTCTGGAGGGGATGGAGAGAGTTCCACGTGGAGGGCAAATCTTCACTAAGTGTTTTGGACCAACCCAGGCTTTTCTGACCCTGACCTTGGCTTTGCTATGTTTTTCTTCCAGCATTTGTCACACTCGATTGTTTGCTAAAGCCAAAGTCAGGGACGTGGAGAAGTCAGGTGAAGATCAAAGCCAGGCCTGGCAGCTCGGAGGAGCACACGGCATGGCCCGTGGTGCTCAGTGTGGAAACCCTAGATCACGAGAGTCTCAGTGGTGATGGAACCTCCGCACCCTCGGGCTGCACGCATCATCTAGAGCCAGCCACATGCTCGGGAGGGGGGCAGGGAGGGGAGACAGGGCTGAAAGCCACGAGACCCCAGGATCCTGGGGCTTGAACTCAGGGCCTGAGCACTGTCCCTGGCTTCTTTTTGCTCAAGGCTAGCACTCTGCCACTTGAGCCACAGCGCCCCTTCTGGCCGTTTTCTGTATATGTGGTGCTGGGGAATCGAACCCAGGGCTTCATGTATATGAGGCAAGCGCTCTTGCCACTAGGCCATATGGTTTGAACTCAGGGCCCGGCCACGGTTCCGAACACTCTAACCACTTGAGTCACAGAGCCACTTCCAGCTTTTTGCTGGTTCAGTGAAGAGAAGAGTCTCACAGACTTCTTTGCCCAGGCTGGCTTTGAACTATGATCCTCAGATCTCAGCTTCCTGGGTAGCTAGGATTAGAGGTCTGAGCCACTAGTGCCTAGCCTAATGTAAGAAAACAAATTGTGGGCTGGGAGTGTGGCTTAGTGGTAGAGCGCCCAAGCCCTGAGTTCAAGTCCCAGGATTGCTCCACCCTCCCCCCCCAAAAAAAAGAAAGAAAAAAATTGTGCCATGCCTGTTATAAGGAAAATTAAAAAGAAACACCAAGAAATGTAGTTTCAGCCAGGCGCTGGGGTGGCTCATGCCTCTAATCCTAGCTACTCAGGAGGCTGAGATCTGAGGATCAGGGTTCAAAGCCAGCCCTAGCAGGAAAATCTGTGAGACTGTTCACCTCCAACGAACCACCAGAAAACCAGAAGTGGTACTGTGGCTCAAGTGGTAAAGCACCAGCCTTGAGATGAAGAGCTCAGTGACAGCGCCCAGGCCCTGAGTTCAAGCCTCCTGACCGACTTTTTTTTTTTTTTAAGAAAGAAATGTAATTTCCTTTGTTGTTGTTATACCAGTACTGGGGCTTGAACTCAGGGCCTCTCACTCTCCATTAGCCTTTTCCCTCAAGACTGGTTTTCTCTCACTTGAACCACACCTATGCTGTGGCTTTTATTTTTGCTGGCTAATAGGAGACAAGAGTCTCATGGATTTGTCTACTGAGGCTGGCTTTGAACTGAGGTCTTCAGATCTTAGTCTCCTGGTAGATAGCATGAGAGACCAGAGTCACTGGCACCTGACAAGGAATTTAATTTGTAATTAAGACCTTTCTCACAGATGACCAAGAATATATCTTCCTTTTTAAAAATGTATTTACTTTTTTTTGCTGGTTGTGGGGCCTTGAACTGAGGGCCTGGGCCCTGTCCCTGAGCTTCTTTTTGCTCAAGGCTGTCACTTTACCACTTGGGCCACAGCACCACTTCTGGCTTTTTCTGTGGATGTGGTACTGAGGAATCGAACCCAGGGCTTCACGCATGCTAGGCGAGCACTCTACCACTAAGCCACATTCCCAGCCCACATCTTCCCTTTGAATCAACCAATAAAATCACACCAGCCTGAAGGAGAGCGGTTTACTGTTGAGCTACAAGACAAAATGCCTTGGTCCCCATTCTGGACTAAACTTAACTCCTTTTAGCTAGTTTTCATGAGTCAGCACAGAGGAGAGAAATGCAGGCAAGAGCCCAAAAGAGTCCTGGATTAGTAGACAAGTAGCGAAAGTTCAAGGACACCAAAACAGCTAGAGTTTTGTTTTGTTTTGTTTTGTTTTTCTGGGAAGAGTTCCATAGAGCAGAGATCAATAGAGACCTTGAAATGTCTTGCAGCATAAGCAAGCCTAATCTAAACAATAAACAGCGTCACAAGTAACTGCCCTAAGCAAAGGAAAGATTGGTCCTTACATAAATCCATCCATCAAGAGTGCCTCTTTCCTTCAACAAACAGGAGCTACATGTATGTAAAGAATACAGAAGTAGCTGGGCACTGGGGGTTCACGCCTGTCATCCCAGCTACTCAGGAGGCTGAGATCTGAGGATTGCGGTTCAAAGCCAGCCTAGGCTGTGAGACTCTCATCTCCACTGAACTGGCAAACAGTCAGAAATGGTGCTGGGGCTCACCGTGGTAGCAAACTAGCCTTGAGCATAAAAGCTCAGGGACGGTACCCAGGTCTTGAGTTCAAGACCCAGGACTGGTACAAACAATAACAACAATGAGAGTGGGATCAATGTTAGTGGCTCTTGCTTGTAATCCTACCACTTGAGCCACAGCGCCACTTCCGGCTTTTTCTGTGTATGGGGTACTGAGGAATCGAACCCAGGGCTTCATGCATGCTAGGCGAGCACTCTGCCGCTGAGCCACATTCTCAGCCCCTCTCACCCTATTTTCCCTCCCTTTTCCCCTCATGTCACTGCAGAATTTCCAATCTTCTCAACATGGCCTCCACCATTTCCCCTCTGCCACTCACCTCCAACGACTTCACCTCCTCAAATCATTCCTTCTACGACGATGACTACTATGATGGCATAGAGTTCTTGCTCTGCAGGAAAGAAGACGTCCAGTCTTTTGCTAGAATCTTCCTCCCACTCATCTACACCCTGATCTTCGTGCTAGGCTTGGGTGGGAATCTTCTCCTCCTGGTGGTGTTGCTTCGTTATATGCCCCGAAGGCGAACGACAGAAATCTACCTGATCAATTTGGCCATCTCCAATCTGTGCTTTGTGGTGACACTGCCTTTCTGGGCTATTTCGGTGGCTTGGCACTGGGTCTTTGGAAATGGGATGTGCAAATTGGTGAGCACCCTCTACACTATTAATTTTTACAGTGGCATCTTTTTTCTTAGCTGCATGAGCCTGGACAAATATTTGGAAATTGTCCACGCTCAGCCCAGACACAGGCTGAGAACCCCAGGTAAGAGCCTGCTCCTGGTTGCCATGGTGTGGATTGTGTCTGTGGCCATTTCTATCCCAGATATGGTCTTTATGAAGATAACGGAGGAACCCCCACATGGGTGGAACTGTTATGCAGATTTTGGGGGCCATGGAACCATCTGGAAACTTTTCCTCCGATTCCAGCAGAACCTACTGGGGTTTCTCCTTCCCTTCTGCCTCATGAGTTTTTTCTACATACGGATTGGTTGCGTTCTGATGCAATGGAAGTTTCCAGGCCAAGGTTGGGCTCTGAGAATGACTGTCGGCCTGGTGGTAGCTTTCTTCCTCCTGTGGTTCCCATACAACCTGACCTTGTTTTTGCACTCCTTGCTTGATCTCCACGTGTTCGGGAACTGCATGACCAGCACACGTCTGGATTACGCCATGCAAGTGACAGAGAGCTTCGCGTTCTTCCATTGCTGTGTGACCCCCATTCTCTATACCTTCTCCAGTCGCCGCTTCCGCCGGTATCTGAAGACCTTCCTGGCTACAGTTCTCAAGGGGTCCCTGGCATCGGAGGACTCTGCTCCCACCTCCCCATCCACCTGTTCTGGCAGTAGCAGGCACACAGCCCAGGAAGAAATGATCACCTTGGATGACATTGAAAAGAGACAGGTGGAAAGCTCCCTTCACAGGGTAGAGGGGAGACTTGGGGAACCATGAAGCTGGAGTGGCTAACGCAACGTGGAAGGAGGGTGGGTGGGAAGGAGCGGGGAGTGGGGACCTGTCAAGACTCTGCTGTTGGGGCTGGGGATATAGCCTAGTGGCAAGAGTGCCTGCCTCGGATACACAAGGCCCTAGGTTCGATTCCCCAGCACCACATATACAGAAAACGGCCAGAAGCGGCGCTGTGGCTCAAGTGGCAGAGTGCTAGCCTTGAGCGGGAAGAAGCCAGGGACAGTGCTCAGGCCCTGAGTCCAAGGCCCAGGACTGGCCAAAAAAAAAAAAAAAAAAAAAAAAGACTCTGCTGTTAATTCAATGACTTCATTCACGGTTCTCAGCCATGATTGGCATTTTCTCTCTCTTGACATCTTTTTTTTTTTTTTTTTTTTTGCTACTTTTAGGATTCAGCAGACTCCCTTAAGTTGCTGCAGTTGTTTGCATGGACTGTACTTCTGGTTTGGGTTTTGTTTTTTCTAGTCTTGGGACTTGAACTCAGGGCCTGGGCACTGTCCCCGAACTTTTTGAACTTCTTGAGCCACAGCGCCACTTCTGGCTTTTTCTGTGTAGGTGGTGCTGAGGAATCGAACCAGGGCTTCTTCGTACATGCTAGGCAAGCACTCTACCACTAAGCCCTTGTTTTTATAATTTAATTTTATTTTTTTGTCTGTGCTTCTGCAGGAGGATAGATATACAAAGGCAATAGGAAAATTAAGAATAATACTGCTGGGTTCATTGTCATCCTAGCTACTCAGGGAGGCTGAGATAGGAGGATCATAGTTTGAAGCCAGCAGGAAAATCTGTACTTTTTATCTCCAATGAACCACCAGAAAGCTGGAAGTGGAGCTCTGGCTCCAGTGGCAGAGAGAACCAGCCTTGTGCAAAGAAACTCAGGGACAGTGCTCAGGCCACCATTTTGACTCTTGACTCCCATTTCTTCTATGGGGAGGAGGAAATGTTTTCCTCATTTTTTTTCCTTTTCTCCCTACTATATCCTGTTCCTCTGAAATAAATCCTTACTCCAATTTCCACCTTGTAAGACTCTTTCTTTAAAAAAAAAAAAAAAAAAAGGTTGCGAGACTTTGTGAACTTCTTTGCATTGTGGAGCTCAAGTTCCGGTGATTTTGTGTGAGAAATGGGAAGATGAAGAAATGCCACCACCGTGGTTCCCTCTTCTAGTACCATTGAATGTGTTCAGCCACTGGCCAATCATGCCACCACTTCCGGTCATCATCCATCTTTTCCAGGGCCATGGGGTCATGTGATATGCCCCCAGCCCGCGCTCCCCCCTCCCCTCCACCAATGCAATGGCTTCTTTCCTTCCCTCCCTCCTTCCTTCCTTCCTTCTCCATTTCTCTTTGCCTTGTATTCTTCCTCCTTCTGTCCCTCCTTCCCCCTCTTCTTCCTTCCTTCCATGCTTCCTCCTTTCTTCCTTTTTCCTCTATCCTTTCTTCTTCTCCTCCCTCTTTTCCTCTTCCTTCCTCCTTTCTTCTCCCTTTCCCCTCCATCCTTCCTTCTCTCCCTTCTTCCTTCCTTCCTTCCCTCATTCTCTTGCTCTCTCCCTCCCTTCTCACTTTCTCTTCCCTCCTTCCCTTTCTTCTTTGCCCCTTTCCCGCTTCCCTTCTATGGATCTCTCTCTAAAGACTCTTGAAATGACTGATATGCTTTGAGACCCAAGCCGGTGCTCCGTGTTCTGTCAGTGCTCCTGGGCATCTGAGCCCTGGTGGCCGGGGCCTAACCCATGTGTCCTGACCCCTGCCATCCTCTTGCTGTGGCCTGAGGTGACTTTGGAGCTTTTCCAACACTGTATTCTTCCAGCATCCTCCCTCCCTGTCACCTCCTTCATATCAGGTACCCCTCTCTCCAGGTCCCCCAAGGCTCTGATCCCCCAGGGAGAGAAGCTCTGAGCTCCCCCCAGTGCCTCCTGGGAGTGACGCTTTGGAGCTGATAAGCTTGAAGACATGGAAGGTGACATTGGATTGTAGTGCTCCTGAAATCTTGCCCATGAGGGACTTTTGGCTTTGTTTACCTGACCGTGAGCCTGATGAAATCAAGACCCTGAACTCTCTCCACAGGTGCCCAGAGTCTCTGACTTTGTACCTGTGATGTGCACATGGTAGGCAAATAAGAGACAGCAGCTGGCGAGCCAGTAGCACGTGTTTCTGTATTTGTGTGTGCGTGCATGTGTGTGTGTGCTGGTGCTAGGGCACTGAGTTCAAGCCCCACCACTGACAAAGAAAAAAAAAAGGTATCAAATAAAGGAGCAAAGACTGGCTGTCAGGGTTCTACCGATTTAATCTGGTGGGTTTCATTTGGAGACAAGAGACAGAAAGAAGACATTGAGACATTAAGAGCCATGATAGGTTGCCCATGCGCAGTGACAATGACAGGAAAGTCTAAGAGGACACAGAGGGGGGCTTCTGGGACGGGAAAGGGGAGATCCAGGAAGGCTTTCTGGAGTAACTAGCCAGCAGTAGTAACAGCAATCGCTGGGCTGGGAAGATGGCTTAGCGGTAGAGTGCTGGCCTAGCATGCGTGAAGCCCTGGGTTCCAGTCCTCAGCATCACATATACAGAAAAAGCCAGAAGCGGTGCTGTGGCTCAAGGGGTAGAGTGCTAGCCTTGAACAAAAGAAGCTCAGTGCCTAGGCCCTGAGTTCAAGCTCCAGGACAAAAAAAAAATTGCTCTGGGTTTGGTGCTGGTGACTCACCCATCATCCCAGCTACTCCGGAAGCTGACACCTGAGGATCACAGTTCAAATTCAGCCCGGGCAGGAAAGTCCCTGAGACTCATCTCCAAGGAACCACCAGAAAAAGCCACAAGTGAGGCTGTGATACCAAGTGGTAGAGTGCTAGCCTTGAGCAAAACTAGATCAGGGTCAGCGTCCAGGCCCAGAGTTCAAGTACCAGAACTGGCAAAAAAAAAAAAAAAAAAAAAGCCAAAGGAGATGGCAAGGCCCTGAGTTCAAATCCCCCTCACGGTACCGAAACAAACAAAGATAAAAAGGCAATTCTCTGGAAAGGAAAACAAAGATAAAAAGGCAATTCTCTGGAAAGGAAAACAGAAATGGGCGTGCCACAGAACCAGAGGAGGGGTGGTCAGTTGAACATCTGGAGAGACCAGGAGGATGCTCTGCTTTGGAACCAGGGCATGCAGCTATCTTGGCTGTGATCACTGCAGAGGCTTCAGGCGATAGCGGAAAGACACATCATGGGTGGGTTGGGATGTCCCAAAACCCCAGCGACCTGGGTCCAGGGGGGGTATCGCTATGTCCGGATCTACCAGTTCTAGGTCAAAATAGATCACCATAATCAAGATGAAGAGTTTGACCTCACTGAGGGCAAAGAATCTGCCAGGGCAGATGGACGTCCCCGACCCCCAAGGCATAGAATAGTGGTGGATTTTCTTCCCTTTCTTATAGAAGTCCACTTTGCGGCTGCCATCGGGGTTGAGGAAGCGATCGTACTTAAAGCAAGTGGGCTCAGGGTGGATGTCAGAGTCCATGTGCACCGAGAGGTAAGGGAACAGAGCGAGTTTGTCCCCCTGACGGATGACATACTGGTGCCCGCTGGCCAGGTGGAGGACGTAGTCCTCCTGAACCACCCTCAGGAGGGTGGGCGTGGCCCCCAGCCGCAGGGTTTCCTCCACCACGCTATCCAACACAGGCGTGTGCTTCAGAGCACTGATCTCGAAAGGGAAGAACTGGTGCTCCTCCAATCGCCTCTCCCCTAGCACCTCCAGGGCTTCCTTTCTGACCGCTCGCAGGGCCGTGGGATTTTTCAGCAGGAACAGCAGAGCCCAGAAAGAGGTGGGGCCCGTGTTACCCTGAGAGGCCCAGAGCATCATGAAATTGAACCGATCCTGCATCTCCGATGCCCTCCCTTGTTCTCCAAGATGCTGTAGCATGTGGCTTAACCAGGCGCTCACGCCTTCCTTGCCCCTGTTCTCTGCCACCGAGAGGTTGTGGTGGAAGTGTTGTTGGAGTCGATTGACTTCCAGCCATTCCCGGGGACTCAGGAGGGAATAGACAAACCTGGGGAAGAGCACATCGAAGCGACGGAATTGCACGAAGAGCTCTTCGGCATGCAGCAGGTCCTGTTCTTGATCCTTCGTGGAACCAAACAAACTCAGGTAGCCGGCTTTGAAGATGATGTTGTAGCAGAAATGAAAGAGTCCATCCTCGTGCCAGCCTCCATCCTGGGGACTCCGGCCTTTGGGCCCCAGCATCACCAGAGACAGACTCTCTAGCAAGGCGGTGTTGAGCTCCTCCAAACCATCTCCCATCAGATACTTCACACTGGCTGAGTGGATCATCCGGTGGTCTTCCTTTGTGGACTGGTACCCAAATACCTGCAAGACCAGTTCTTGGGCATACTCCACGAAGTCCAGCTTCTTCCGTGACTCCTTGATGATCTGGCCAAAAGAGAGAGGGTCCATGATGTAGGTGAAATACTGACCCCCCAGTTGCAAGGTAAACACATCCCCGTGTTTGGCTTGCATGCGTTTCAAAAACTCAAACATATTCCTCCGGAAGGCCAGGGCATGGCCCAGCCACGGCACGAAACCCTTATCCAGAGGTGGTTCTTGGGGTCCCCGTTGCCGGAATAATCCTGGGAAAAACAGATAGACAGCCACCAGGGCAAGCAATGCTCCGAACACCAGACCCCAAAAGAACATGGTGGCAGGCTTAAGCTCAGATGTGACACTGCAAACGCTGGGTCCCAGAGAGCCGGGGAGGAACTTGACACAACACGGTTGCAAAGGTCTTTGGATCTGGACCTTGCTCTGTGGTCTGTTAAACTCCCTTGCAAATGAATAGTGAACTAGCCCCCAGGACGACGGTATTTCTATGATTTAAGGTAGGGACTATGCCTGGCCAACAAGGAGGAGGAGCTAAAGATCAGGAAGAAAGCCAAACAGACATCCCTGGCTCTGATCACAGCCCGCTTGCCAGCTCTATGCTTTGGCCCTGACCTTTTATCCAGCATTGGCACCTAATACTGACCTACTGACCACTCACAACCCCCTCCTCCTCCTTCTGTTCCTCCTTTTCTTTTTCTTCTTCTTTTGGTGCTGGGATTGGGGCTTGAACTCTTGGCCTTACATTCTATTCTCACTTATCTTTCTCAGCACTGCTACTCTATCAACTTGAGCCACATTTCTACTGGCTTAAAAAAAAAAAACCTGGTTAACTGGAGCTGGCTTTGAAGTGGGATCCTCAGCTCTGAGCCTCTTGAGTAGTTAGGATTACTGGCGTGAGCCACCAGCCTATTCACTTATTCATTTATTTATTTGGCTGGTCTTGTGGCTCAAACTCTGAGCTTTGGCATTGTCAAGCGCCTTTTGGCTTAAGGTTAGTGCTCTACTACTTGAACCACAGCGTCACTTCCAGCTTTTTTCTGCGATCTGAGTATTTAAGATAATAGGCATGAGCCACCCGTGCTCAGCTGCCTATTCACTCTTTAATTTATATATATATATATATATATATATATATATATATATATATATATATATATATATATATATAATTTTTGGCCAGTCCTGGGGCTTGGACTCAGGGCCTGAGCACTGTCCCTGGCTTCTTTTTGCTCAAGGCTAGCACTCTGCCACTTGAGCCACAGCGCCACTTCTGTCCGTTTTCTATATATGTGGTGCTGAAGAATTGAACCCAGGGCTTCATGTATATGAGGCAAGCACTCTTGCCACTAGGCCATAATCCCAGCCCTTATTCACTCTTTAATTTGCTCATACTTTTACTTACTTGCTAGGTCACTCAGGAGATAGGTCCATTTATCCTCTTACTCAGCTTTATCTTTATTTATTTGACAGTCCTGGTGCTTGAACTTAAGGCTTCAGAATTGTCCTTGAGGGCCTGGGAATATGGCCTAGTTGCAAGAGTGCTTGCCTCCTACACATGAAGCCCTGGGTTCGATTCCCCAGCACCACATATATGGAAAATGGCCAGAAGGGGCGCTGTGGCTCAGGTGGCAGAGTGCTAGCCTTGAGCGGGAAGAAGCCAGGGACAGTGCTCAGGCCCTGAGTCCAAGGCCCAGGACTGGCCAAAAAAAAAAAAAAGAACTGTCCTTGAGCTTCTTTTGCTCAAGGTTGGTTGGCACTCTACCACATGAGCCACAACACCAATTCCGGCTTTTTCTGAGTAGCTCATTGGAGAGAAGTCTTATGGGCTTTCCTGCCTGGGCTGGCTTCAAAGTACGATCCTCAGATCTCAGCCTCCTCGGTAGCTAGAATGATGTTTTTGAGCCACCAGCAACCATCTCTTTCTCTCCTTTAAACTCGATTAAAATTTCCATCCCTGGAGGCTGGGAATATGGCCTAGTGGCAAGAGTGCTCGCCCGCATACATGAAGCCCTGGGTTCGATTCCTCAGCACCACATGTATAGAAAAAGCTGGAAGTGGCGCTGTGGCTCAAGTGATAGAGTGCTAGACTTGAGCAAAAAAAAGAAGCTCAGGGACAGTGCTCAGGCCCTGAGTTCAAGCCCCAGGACTGGCAATAAAAACAAAATTTCCATTCCTGGTTTGCCCTTTTTCATTTTACTTTGTTTTTATTTATTAAATCTTTCTGTGATGGTCCTGGGGCTAGAACCCGGGGCCTACATGCCATCCTTGAGCTTCTTTTGCTCAAAGCTCGCTCTCTACCACTTGAGCCACAGCTCCACTTATGGAGGTTTTTTCTTGCCCTGGGCTGGCTTTGAACTGTGATCCTCAGATCTCAGCCTCCCGAGTGAGCTAGGACAGCAGGTGTGAGCCCGGGGGTTCCTGGCTCAGTTCCTATTTTAAAGCCTTTTCTTGTTCTCTGGCTCCCTCTAGTGGCCTTCATGGGAGTGTTTTGTCTTCCCCTCTGGTTTTTCAGACCCGCTAAAACCTGGCCAGGGTTATGTCTGCTTCTAGATGTAGGGACATAAAGTCAAGGTCAAGTGAAGAGGCTACCATTGAGCCACCAATGGCTCACACCCGTGATTGTAGCTACTCGTGAGACTGAGATAGGAGAATCCCAGGACCAAGATAGCCTGGGTAGAAAAGTCCTCAAGACTCTATCTACTATCAACCCCAAAGAGGCCTTATCAGAAGTGTGGCTCCAGGGGTGGAATGCTAGCCAAGGGCAAAAAAGCCAAGCAAGTGTTTGAGGGCCCAAGTGCAAACACCAGTACTGATGTGTGCGCACGCGCATGTACACCCATGTCCCTCACCCCCATGTATATTTTTTCCCTAGAAGATTCCCCCGCCCACACCTCCTGCTTCAGTCCTTGAACTCAGTGCCTGGGTGCTGTCCCTAAGCTCATTTTGCTCAAGTCTGGTACTACCACTTGAGCCATAGCGCCACTTCTGGGTTTTTTTCTGGGATTAATCGGAGATGAGAGTCTCCTGGACTTTCCTGCTTTGGGCTGGCTTCGAACCGCAATCCTCAGATCTCAGCCTCCTGAGTAGCTGGGATGACAGGCGCGAGCCACCAGCGCCTGGTCCCTGGCAGCTTCAAGAAGAGAGGCATCAGTACTGGGGCAGGAAGCTTTAGGAAGGCTGAACAAGCCGACTCTGTTTGGGGCTCTCATGTGAATGAATCCAGGTGAAAGGACCCAAAGAACCTTCTAGAAACTTCTAGGTCGAGGTTCCTTCAAGCAGAGGCTCAGACTGTGTCTCTCACCTCAAGCTCTTCTCTGGACCTATAAATAGGGTCAGAATTGGGGCTTCGGTGTGAAACTATGTTTATCTGTACCTGCATCTGCAGGGCTAAGGGACTTGTGTGATGTCATCTAAATGTTAACCAGAAAGATCTCATGTAAATATCTTTAACTGCTTGATTCCCTCACTGAGATGGTTTTGTAGGTAAAGCCTGGATTTGCTCATGTGTCGCCTTAGGATCAGGTTTGGGATCCCCTCCCATAATTCCTAACTTGAAATCGCATTTGTTGTGAGCTTTAACCCCCCCTCAGAGCCCTATAGCAGGTCCACCAAGAGATCTGGCCCAAGCTAAAGGCCCTTTATGAGACTGGACCTCCTCCTGAGCCACACCCACTACCAACTGGGTAAGGCGCCACCAAGGGAACCTGGAACCACGTTGGAAGGGACCTTACATCCTGCTGCTGACAACTCCCACCGCACTCAGGGTGGACAGAGTTGCAACCTGGATTCTCTTCACCCACGCCATTGAAATGACGAGCCGGTGGACTCATTCGCAGTGAGAGAGAACATTCTACCTCGGTGGCAGATTAGCCACAACAGAGGCCGTGTACCAAAAGATGGACTTGGCTAACTTTAACTCCCATGGCCACTATTATTGCTCCTACTAGAGTCCATGGCCCCACTGTGAAAAAAAGGAAGAGGGAATTATTCCCCCTGGCAACAGTACTTTACTTTCAGTTGTGACCAGACCCTTGTTTGTGATTATGTTTGTCCTGATTGTGGGACCCTGTATTACTAATAAGTTTACAGCTTTTGTTAAGGATAAAATAAACACTGTACAACTTACAGTATTGTGGGCACAATACCAACCTGTCCCTACCAATTCTCAGTCAGAATCAAACTTATGAGCAAGGAGAACCATGATTGGTTCTTGAATTACCTATCAGAAGTGGGGAATGAAAAGCCAAAATGACTCCATTTTCAGGCAGCCCCCATTTTGTTGATTGCTTAAACTGAGTAACCCAGAGCCCACCTGAATTCCAGGAACTGACTTGTTTCTGCTGAGACTGCTAACCTGTAAATTTCTTGAACAAAGCTATCTTAAAGCCAGCCAGGCCCCACTCTGTGCCTGTAACCTTGGGCCTGGCACAAGCTAGCCAAAGATAAACAGGCACTGTGAGCCCACCTTGGCCGCCAAAATATTCCATTGAGCAGGACAGGTTGTCAGGACCCAGACAACCAGAGATTGTTTTGGTAACCTCTGTCCACCCTGGAATGTTTCTAACCCTGAGCCAATCAGAACTGTGCCCGAACCCTAATCTTGCTTGAACACCTGGTTGCTGTAACTTGGTGGTTTTTGCCTTTATAAACCCTGTAAGATTTCAGCTCGGGGACCTCCTCTCTATCTCCGCTGCGTCGGTGAATGGGACGAGGCCCAAGCTGCAGCTTGCCTGAATAAAGCCTTGCTTTTGCATTTCGGAACGTCTGGCTCTCGGTGGTCTTCTTGGAGGTCGTCTCGCAACTTTGGGCATAACAATAGTGTACCTTCATTCTCCTCCAACAGGAAAGTCAAATCCTGAAATTATCAAAGGTCACAAGCTGAAGGGACCTCAGCCAGGGGCTCCATCTTAACACAGAATCTAGGCTCCCAGCATTCTCTGACAGACTCCCTGGTTTGGGGTACTGAGGTAAGCTAACCATTGACCACAAGGGCCTTCAAAGGAGAGTGCTAGGGCCTCGACCCTTGAGCCCAGGGGCCTCCTCCTTGGCTGCCATGACATGTGCAGACTCGATCTCCATGCCTTCTAAATGACCCTTTAATTTCCCAACTTGTGAACTTGGACTTTGCTTCTTTAGCCCACCATAGGTCCACGGCCTCTCCCCACTGAATTTCTTTCACCAGGTGTTGTAATGTGTGTGTGTGTGTGCGCGCGCGCTTGCGCATGCTAGTCCTGAGGGCCTGGGCACTGGGACACCTGAGTTCTTTTGCTCAAGGCTGGCACTCTACCACTTGAAGCCATATATGGTACCACTTCTGGTTTCCTGGTGGTTCATTGGAGATGAGAGTCTCATGGATGTTCCTTCCCTGGGCTGGCTTTGAACAGTGATCCTCAGATCTCAGCCTCCTGAGTAGCTAGGATGACAGGTGTGAACCACCAGTGCCTGGCCTCTCTCTGTCTCTCCTCTTTTTTTCTCCCTCCCTCCTTCCTCCTCTATATCCCTCTCCTTCTCCCACACACATGCCATTGTACACACTTGGTCTCGTGGCCTGAGCCCTGTTTCCCTAGCTTGTTTGCTCAAGGCTAATGCTCTACCACTTGAACCATAGCTCTACTTCTGGCTTTTGGTGGTTCATTGGAGATAAGAGTCTCCGGACTTTCCTTCTCTGGGTTGGCTGGGAACTGTGATCCCCAGATCTCATCCTCCTAAGTAGGTGGGATTACAGGTGTGAGCCCCCAGATCTCAGCTTTCCCTGAGTTTTTTGCTAAACTTGGTGCTCTACAGTGAAGCCAAATCTCCATTTCCAGCTGCCACTGGATGCAGGTGGTTTGTGAAGTTTCCCTCTAGGGGAGTCTTCCCTTAGGGTCCTTGACATCAATTACACAAGAGTTTCTGCACAAGTTATCATGGTAAGAAAGTTTGGCCGAGCTTTAGGAATAAGTAAGAGTAAATAAGCAAGCAGGAAAGTACACAAGCAAACACAAAGCAGACAGACAGACAAGCAGAAAGGGAGAAGTGCACTTTATAATAGAGTGGGGGTGCTCTCAAAGCACTCCCCAGAGCAGGGGGCTCTGACAAAGTTACATAGATAGCCAGGCACTGGTGGCTCACGCCTGTCATCCTAGCTACTCAGAAGGCTGAGATCTGAGGATCATGGTTCAAAGCTAGCCCAGGCAGAAAAATCTCCATGAGACTTTTTTTCTTTTGCCAGTCATGGGACTTGAACTCAGAGTCTAGGATTTGTTCCTGAGCTTCTTTTGCTCAAGGCCAGCACTCTACCACTTGAGCCATAGTGCCTCTTCTGGCTTTTTTTCTGCATATGTGGTGCTAAGGAATCAAACCCAGGACTTCATGCATGCTAAGCGAGCACTCTACCATTGAGCCACATTCCCAGCCCCCCTCCCCCGTGAGACTATCTCCAATGAAAACCGGGAGTAGTACTGTCACTCAACGTGGTAGAGTGCTAGCCTTGAGCAAAAAGAGCTGAGAGGCAGCACCAGGGCACTGAGTGCAAGCCCCATAATTGACCAAAATGTTATGTAGATTGGTATTTTTTCCTTGTAATTACTCTTGGTGTTGTTATACATTCTAAGTTCTGATAATGTTTGGGGTCCACCCTTTAATTTTTTTTTCTTATTTATTGTCAAAGTTGTGGGGCACTGCCTGCAGCGCTAAGAGGCTGTCCTGGCAGGGGCCGCCTGCCCGCTAGCCCTGCCTACCTTATCCCGGGTCCGGAATGGGAAAGGCTGCTCTAACCAGCCCCGCCTCCCACCTCCACCACGTGTATGACAAGATGGTGCTGGGTGGAACCCAGGGGTCAGTCCTCTGGGCTGTGATCTCCACCTCTGGGGGAAGTTCCGTGACGTCACTGTGATGGACAGCCCATATCAGCCTATCACTAGTGTCTAGCTAGCCACTCCAGATCCCTCCTCTTCCTGCCACCATTACTGCTATAAATGTGGCTGTTTTTCCCTGAATAAACTGGAAATCCGAGAAGCTTTCCCTGAGATCACCCGTGTGTCCTGGGTCCTCATTCAAGCGTAAAAGGGTGGGCGTCATCGCGACTACACACATCCAAGGCTTTCACGTAGGCCGTACCCCAGCTCCTCCACCCGTGGGATGGGCGGGAGACATGCAAGGGTAAAAGGGCCCTACAACTGGCGCCCAATGTGGGGCAAAGAGCCCACGGGAAATGTAGACTTAGAGCTACCCCTAAGCCCTTGGATGGTATTTTTGGGGTGTGTAGTACCCCAATTGGAGAAAAGCCATGCATGTCTCGATGGGGCAGAGCCAAAGTCAAGGGAGTGGCCCACTTTTTAGGATTTTGAGGTCCACGCTCCAAAACACTGGATTGGAATTTTCGGACACTCGGGCCAAAAGAGCCTGGAAGACCTTGAAACGTACCACACTGCTGGAGATTGCTGGCCTTTTCAGCCTGGCTGCTAGAGAGAGAAGTGGACTTCCTGCTGCCAGGGGGGATGGGCTCGCACACGGATCTGGGCCGGGATCTCCCCCCCCATTCCGGGATCCGACTTCCAAGCTCGGCCCCGGGACACGCGGCGGACGAGCAGGCTGCGAAGCAGAGAGCGGCGGGTGCCACCATTGCTCCAGGCCCCGCTTGGCCTGCCGCTGCGTGGGTCCCCGTGTCCAAGCCTGGCCGGGGAGGGGGGCCCGGTGGTGCTTGGGGCTCGGCTGTGGCCCGGCGGCGCGTGCCGCTTTTGGGCTTGCCCTTGCCCCTGCTCCCTCCTCCCCCTCTCTGCTTCTGAGGCCTGGGAAATTTGCTGGACTCGCCTACCTAACATCTGTTGTTGGCTAATCTGCTTTGAAAGAGACAAAAAAGGCTTTAGGTTTTTGTTGTTGATGTTTGATAAGTTTGGGGATTCACTTGAATTCAGATCGCTGTTGGCTAATCTGCTTTAAAAGAGACAAAAAAGGGCTGGGGATATGGCCTAGTGGCAAGAGTGCCTGCCTCATATACATGAGGCCCTGGGTTCGATTCCCCAGCACCACATATACAGAAAATGGCCAGAAGTGGTGCTGTGGCTCAAGTGGCAGAGTGCTAGCCTTGAGCAAAAAGAAGCCAGGGACAGTGCTCAGGCCCTGAGTCCAAGCCCCAGGACTGGCAAAAAAATAAAAAATAAAAATAAAATAAAAGAGACAAAAAAAATGGCTTTCGGTTCTCGTTGGTGTTTGCTAAGTTGGAGATTCGCGTAAATTCTGAGTGTTGTTGGCTAAATCCTAATCTGTAAGAAAATTTTGTTTCCTAGGAAAAGTTTCTTTTGTTTTTTAACTGACCATGTGGTTCTAAAATATGGGCAAAATAATATCATTTTGCCACTAGAATTCCAGTACACTTACATGGCCAATTCAAAAGGAGAAAATTTTTTCTAAGCATGCCCAAAAGCTTGTGCGCAAACCGTTTGTCTGTATGTATGTGTCTGTCTGTCTTATCTGTCTGTGGGTAAAAAAATATGTAAAATCTAACACCATGGTTTAAAAATTACTGCCTTTTTAACTACTGTGCTAACTTGTTTAAGTTCTGTGTTAAACTTCCCTTTGCAGCCTGTAGGTGGAGTTACAGTAATGAAAAACCCCAGGTTTTAAACCCAAATGGATTGTTTGGGTGCAAGCAAATGTGTCTAAGAAAACCTCCAAAAAAAAGTTCTAATATACAGCATATGATATAAGGACAATGATGTAAAACCAGTATGTTATTCTTTATGTTATTCTCTATGCTAAAAGTCAAGTGTTCATCTGTTCATGACAATTCTTTGATATAGACTAAGATTTTGCTTTTCCATTTTTCTCTCCTGTGCTCTCATAAACTTTTTAAGATCAAGGGATCAGAGTCATTTTATACAAATGGGACTATTAACCTAAATTTTTCTGACCCCAAATAAACATTTTGCTTCATAGGATACAGGTCAACATGTGTGCTAGCTGCGTGGACTGTGGTAGCCCGTGATTACCCCGGCTCTGCCTGCCCCAAGATTACAGCCGGGTTCATAACAGTCCTATCATAACAGTTACTCCATGTTAAAAATATAGTTATGTTGGTGGCCACAGGGTTGCCTTGGAATTTTGTGACAAGGAAAATCAGTTTAAAGTTGTCATCCTGCTTAAATCAGTAGGGCATCAGCCTACAAAAGCCACAGTACTCAGTAAACAACCAGGAAATACTGGAAGATTTTTATTTATTTACTTATTTATTTTTATTTTTATTTTTTTGGCCAGTCCTGGGGCTTGGACTCAGGGCCTGAGCACTGTCCCTGGCTTCTTTTTGCTCAAGGCTAGCACTCTGCCACTTGAGCCACAGCGCCACTTCTGGCCATTTTCCATATATGTGGTGCTGGGGAATTGAACCAAGAGCTTCATGTGTAGGAGGCAAGCACTCTTGCCACTAGGTCATATCCCCAGCCCTTTTTATTTATTTATTTATTTATTTATTTATTGGCCAGTCCTGGGCCTTAGACTCAGGGCCTGAGCACTGTCCCTGGCTTCTTTTTGCTCAAGGCTAGCACTCTGCCACTTGAGCCACAGCGCCACTTCTGGCCGTTTTCTATATATATATGTGGTGCTCGGGAATTGAACCCAGGGCTTCATGTATATGAGGCAAGCACTGTTGCCACTAGGCCATATTCCCAGCCCTACTGGGAGATTTCAAATGTCTTTAAACAGTCTGTGTAGAATCTTGCAGGCAACCCAACAGGAGGTGTTGGGGTTCAGCTTTGGCCTTGAAGGGAAGGGCAATGGAGAGCGCTCCCAAGACACCGCCCTTCCCCCAGCCCTGGGGGAATGCGGAAGCAGGCCACAATTCTCTGGGTCCAGAACCAGAAAAACTGGCTTTGCGACCAGCCCCCCCAACTTTCTTGCTGGCCCATGTGCTCCCCATTTTCGTGGGCTTTGCCCGTGGGTTGGTGCTATGCAAGTGACGTTAGCTCATTGAGGGGGTATTATGACAAGCTCGCCAGCCTATTGCCAGCTCTTGGTCAATCACCCCTTTTCTCGTCACCCCTACTATATCAACTGTTAGCCACTCCCTTATTAAATCAGATTTGCTCTTGAAGCTGTCGCCAAGATCCATGTGTGCCTGGCTTCCTTCGAGGGTAAGGAGGGAGGACAAGGGATCTTGTACGGCCGCGTGCACCTGAGGTCTTTCCTGACCCCCCCCCCCCACTCCACTCTGGCCTTACCTGCGGGTCGGGTGACCAGGGGAGAGGGTGAGAAAGGGAGCGATTAGAGTAGAGCCTGACCCCCAGTGCTAGGGGAGGCGACCCGAGCCTGGCATTTTGGCGGCCCAACATGGGGCACAGAACCCACACGAGGAAATCCGTGGCTCCCGTTAGACCCTCAGGGAAATTGGAGTGGAAACTCCGGGATGCACGGTCCTCCCATCCAGGTCAGCAAAGACGATGGGACAAGGTCAAAGTAGGCGAAGTAATTCGCCCCTTAAAGTCCTGAGGTTCACCCTCCAAAACGTGGGGACGAATATCTCAGAACCCTGTGCCATGCTTATTTGGCAAGAGCTAAATCTCAGGGTCCCGTGGCTAACTGGAGCCAACCCACTCTCGTGGGAAACTTGGGACCGGCTAGAGGAGACGGAGTGGGGAGAAGAACTCCCACCTGTGGTCCTGCAATCTATTAAGACCCTCAAGGCTTGCTTCTCCTCGGACCCAGGGGAGAATCCCTTGACTCAGGAGAGGGCAACTGGAGGGAATTTTGGTCCGGAGGGGGCCCCGATGCCCCACTCCGAGAGGCCCAGGGACGAGCACGAGCTTGATCACTGGGACCCCAATCCAGACGCAAATGGCCCTGCCGGTTTTAAACTCAGAGCCCTTACCACTTCATGGGAGTTGCAGGAAACTAAAGATTTCCGAGTTCAGGAGGGTGGTCCTTGAGAGAGGCAGGCCGAACACGCCCTGGTCGGAGCATCTGCTTTACAGCCTGACTTACCGTTTCTCCACCAACCAAGATCGGACCATATTAAAAAAGGAACTAGGGCTGGGGATATGGCCTAGTGGCAAGAGAGCTTGCCTCGTATACATGAGGCCCTGGGTTTGATTCCCCAGCACCACATATACAGAAAATGGCCAGAAGTGGCGCTGTGGCTCAAGTGGCAGAGTGCTAGCCTTGAACAAAAGGAAGCCAGGGACAGTGCTCAGGCCCTGAGTCCAAGGCCCAGGACTGGCCAAAAAACAAAACAAAACAAAACAAACAAAAAGGAACTAGTGCCTCCATGGTGGGACCTAATCCCCGGTGGTTAATTTGCTACCCAACCTGGTATTCTCATACATTAAGTTAGATGAAAACCCATTCACCCCTCTGATGATCCAAGTCAGGTCTCTGTTAAAAGAGCAGGCTGAGCCTATATTCTTACAGCACCTTCGTGGACACCAAGGATTACCTGGGGACCTGGCACAAGGTAATCGTATGGCAGACCAGCTGGCCCCTAATGGGACCATTATAGCTCTGGCCATTGTACAACCTCAAAACCTTCAAATGGCCCAAGGACTCCATGAGCGTACTCACTTAAATTGGAGAGGGTTACATCAGAGATTTCCTTCAATTCCTATAAAAGACTTAAAAAAGATTATAAGGACTTGCAAATCATGTATGCCCTTCCTGCAAGTCTCCCCCCCCCCCCCCACAATCTCCTGGGGTTAACCCCAGAGGCCTAAAGCCCAATGTTATCTGGCAGACTGATGTGACCCACTATGCTCCTTTTGGAAGGCTAGAATACATATTTATGTCTATTGACACAATTCTCATGTCTGCTGGGCCTCCGTGCACGCAGGGGAAAGAGCACGGCATGCTGAAAGCCACTTCTTACAATGTTTTGCTATCCTAGGGCTTCCTTTACAGGTGAAGACAGATAATGGACCTTGCTTCACCAGTAAGCCTTTACAGGCCTTTTTCAAAATGTGGAATATTAAACATACCACTGGAATACCATACAACCCAAAGGGTCAGGCCACAATTGGGAGGCATAATAAGACCCTGAGGGATCAATTATTAAAACAAAAAGGGGGGGGGAAGCACCCATGGCCAGCTGAGGACAGCGATGTTTACATTGAATATTTTAAATTTCTCTAAGGACCAACCTCTGTCGGCTTTCCAGAGACACTGGTCAAGCAAAACACCCTACTTAAAGGTGGAAGTCCGTTGGAAGGACCCCCTCACAGGGGCATGGTGAGGCCCAGACCCACTTATCAGTGCGGGAAGGGGTTTCACATGCATTTTCCCAACTGGGGAACCAAATCCAACCTGAATACCAGCTAGAGACTTAAAATATTGTTCACCAGAATGACCACCCAAGGGCACTTGCCCTTGAGGGATGTCTCTCCTTGTTTCCTCTCAGGAAAGCAAAGACCATGGTGAATTTTTCTATGGAGAAACGGGAAAGCCTGCCTGCACCGGCGATGGACCCAGTGTCAGCCCTATTTCTTCCCTGGACCTTGCCTGGCGCCCTTTGGAGTAATGTTTGCTGTGGCAGCGTGGCCCACAGCGTTGCACAAGAACCAAAGAGAAATTTTGTATGCTGTTGTTCCTCCCTTCACTCCCCCCTTTGCTGCTTATCTTAGGGGCTCCCATTGGAGGGAAATAGGAGCTAAAGGATTTGGACACCTTAATGTTTTATGATAAATGTTTACAATAAGCAAGGGATTGGCACCTTGCTGCAATGTTTACTATAAAGTGTTTACTAACCTCAACCGTTAAGTTACCAGCACCCTGACTGCCAAATCAGGGCAGGGCCAGGGCCTGAACCTACCTCTACCTCACCATCGAGGAAAGGGAGAGCCATCTGCACTACCTTGAGTGACACCAGAATGGACCAGGATTCCTCTATTTCCTATGGACTAAGCCAGATAAGAGACCCTCCATTGCTTTGTGCCTGTGTTGTAATTGCTCATGTGTTACAGTTGCTCATGTTTGCATTTGCCTTGTATTATGATTGCTTATGCTCATGTCTGCTTTATGCTCCCATTTGCATTATGTTTACATTGCCCTGTGCTAGAGACATGGGTCTCTTATATTGTAAGCGATAGGCCAGAGCTGTCTAGATAACAAGTGGCCTTTGGCCTTTTAGCCATCTAGGAACCCCATGAGGCTTGTCACACGACCATTAGGACCTGCTGCTCACTGAGGTCCGCTGGCATGAGAGAAAACTTATCAGGGCTTTCTTTCAAGTGCCAATCCCACTCTCCCCGAGTCCTGGCCCTGCTGGCCAGCCCGGCAGGCAGGTTAGCCTGAAGAGCAAGGGCGTTAGCCCAGGACGGGTACAACTCCCCATGGGGGGGTCAACCTAAGACATGGCACGCCCTCGGGTAGGGCACCTCCTGCTGTTCAAAGAAAAAATAAAAAATAAAAGTAAAAGGGGCAGATGTTGGGGTTCTGCTTTGGCCTTGAGGGGGAAGGGCAATGGAGAGCGCTCCCGAGACGCCGCCCTTCCTTCAGCCCTGGGGGAATGCGGAAGCAGGCCACAACTCTCTGGGTCCGGAACCAGAAAAACTGGCTTTGCGACCAGCCCCCCAACTTTCTTGCCGGCCCATGTGCTCCCCATTCTTGCGGGCTTTGCCCCTGGGGTGGTGCTATCCAGGTGACGTTAGCCCATGAGGGGGTCTTATGACAAGCTCGCCAGCCTATCGCCAGCTCTTGGTCAATCACCCCTTTTCTCGTCACCCCTGCTATATCAACTGTTAGCCATTCCCTTATTAAATCAGATTTGCTCTTGAAGCTGTCTCTGAGATCCGTGTGCACCTGGCTTCCTTCGAGGGTAAGGAGGGAGGACAAGGGATCTTGTACGGCCGCGTGCACCTGAGGTCTTTCCTGAGCCCCCTACTCCATTCTGGCCTCACCTGCAGGTCGGGTGACCAGGGGAGAGGGTGAGAAAGGGAGCGATTAGAGTAGAGTAGAGCCTGACCCCCGGTGCCAGGGGAGGCGACCCGAGCCTGGCAAGGAGGTGTGACAGCCTGTCCAGAGAACTCTCTGAGATGCTACTACAGCCTGGCCCAGATCCAACCCATCTCTCCCGCCTGCTTCCATCACACATGACTAATGAAGCCTGCTGATTCAGGATGGAAGACACAGCCACTGCTAAAGCTGAGACTTTTACATTGTCTTAAGCTTGCCCTCTTGATTATTATTCACTTGTGCTCTCTTCCACCTGCCGGTAAGGTCAAATGATACGATTTGATTTGATGGCACATGGATCTCATTCAGTCTGCTGTTCTCTAAGTGTTATGACAGAACTCTGACAAGTAGTTGTTGGTCAATTCTCAACACGTTGCAGGTAAAACTCTACTCCTATTGTTCTCCTTGTTGCTTTAATTGAAAACAAAAAGGGCTCTTATGGCTAGAACTCCTCGGATTGCAGTTCGAAGCCAGCCTGGGCAAAAAAAATCTCTCTGAAACTCCCTCTGCCAACTAACCAGCAAAGAGCCAGACTGGAAGCTTGGCTCAAGTGAACCAGCAAAATGCTGAAAGTGGCACCGCGGCTCAAGTGGTAGAGCACTAGCCTCGAGCAGAAGTGCTCAGGGACAGTGCCCAGGCCCTGAGTCCAAACCCCATGAATGCCAATGGGGGCAAGCCATCCCAGCAATAAGCACCTAGATCCATGGGACTCAGCCAGTTGGGGAACAAGGATCATGGAGAGGAGTAAGAGGAGAATGATGTCACATCCTAAATGGAGTCACTTTGTCTCGCCCTTTCAAAATTAATCAGAGCCAGGAGATCAGGAGGAATAGTTGCCTGTCCATTTTCCTTTTCCTACCAGTTGTATATATGTATATATATTTATTTTAGCCTCTGACTGGCTATTCCAAACTGGTCAACTAGCCCTAAACACTTCCTCCAGCTATCCCTCCTTCCTTGTAATTGACCACAATTGGGTTTATGTTCCAAATGGAACTTTTCTGGCTTATGCCCAGGGTATGTTCTATGTCATTCATGTTAACTAGCCCTGTGAACTTGTCAGCCTTTTGCCTGACCTTTTCAAGTTTCTTTTAACAGGATAACATCCCTCACTGAGGTCACCACCTGGGAACTTGCAGTTCGAGGCCATCATCTTTCTACACTGCTGTGCCCAGCGCAGATCTGGACCCTGGAGGCCCCAGCCCTAGGGACTCCCTGATGTGCCTAAGCTACAGAAGGTAGCCAGAGGAGACCATGACACCCTCTGGCCCTGATAACCATTCTTGTGGTAATGATGAGGACTTTTACCAACCAAACTGGATGGTACCAGGCCATATGACAAATCAGGGGCCCCTGACTACTCCGCCCCCTTTCAGCAGGAAGTAGTTCCAGAAGAGATGACCTCCGCCCATACTCCCAGCCTGGTGCCCTCCTCTGTCATTAATTAAAACAAAAAGGGGGGGAACAGCCCCCATGACCAGTTAAGGACAGCTACGCTTACATTAAATATCTTAAATTTACACTAGAAAAAGATTTTAAATCTCCCCAAATCAGTGTGGGAAGGAGCTTTGCATGCGCCTTCCCCAATTGGGGAACCAAGCCCAGAGCATCTGCTCTGGAGAAATGTCTTCTCCTTATTCTCTCTAGGAAATCAAAGACCGTGATGGATTTCTTCCTGCTCTTCCATGGAAATACGGGAAGCCTGCCTGCGTACATCAGCGATGGACCAGCGCCGGCCCTGGTTGCTTCCTGGACTCTGCCTTGGCGTCTTTCTGGCGCAATGTTTTGCTATGGCAATATTGCCTGCAGTCTTGCAAAAGAACTGGAATGGAGTATTATTACATTGTTGTTTCCCTTTTGTCTCTCCCCTGCTGCTAAATTTAGGGGTTCCAGTTGGAGGGAAATAGGAGTTGAGGGTTTTGACACCTTGCTTCAATGTTTATGATAAAATGTTTACTAACCACATGTGTTAAGTTGCCAGCACCCTGACTGCCATGGAGCTCCAGAGCCCAAACCTGCCTCTACCTCACCTCCAGAGAAGGGGAGCGCTGCCTGCGTTATCTTGAGTGGCGCAGAAACGAACTAAGAACTCCAATTTTCCCCAGACTGAGCCAAATGGGTGGCCCCTCCACCTGCTCCCCCTTGTGGGAGAGGCCCCACATATGCCTTACGTCCATATTTGCTTTATGTCTACATATGCCCTATGTTTACATCGCCTCCTGCTATTTAAAAAAACAGAAGGGGGAGATGTGGGGCACTGCCTGCAGCGCTAAGAGGCTGTCCTGGCAGGGGCTGCCTGCCCGCTAGCTCCGCCTACCTTTTCCCGGGCCTGGAACTGGAAAGGCAGCTCTAACCAGCCCCGCCTCCCGCCTCCACCATGTGTATGACAAGATGGCGCCAGGCGGAACCCAGGGGGTGGTCCTGTGGGCTGTGATCTCCGCCTCTGGCAGAAGTTCTGTGATGTCACTGTGATGGACAGCCCATATCAGCCTATCACTAGTGTCTAGCTAGCCACTCCAGATCCCTCCCCTTCCTGCCGCCATTACTGCTATAAATGTGGCTGTTTTTCCCTGAATAAACTGGAAATCCGAGAAGCTTTCCCCGAGATCACCCGTGTGTCCTGCGTCCTCATTTAAGCATAAGAGGGTGGGTGGGCATCATCGCTACTACACACATCCAAGGCTTTCACGTAGGCCGTACCCCAGCTCCTCCACCCGTGGGACGGGCGGGAGACACGCAAGGGTAAAAGGGCCCTACAAAAGTGATGTACAGAGAGGTTACAGTTTCATACATTAGGTATTGGGTATATTTCTTGTACTGTTTGTTACCTCCTCCCTCATTACACTCTTTAATTTTGAGGGGCATTTTTCTCAGGAAGAGATGCTTCCTGACACAAAACATATATATATATATATATATATATATATATATATATATTTTTTTTTTTTTTTTTTGCCAGTCCTGGGGCTTGAACTCAGGGCCTGAGAACTGTCCCTGAGCTTCTTTTTGCTCAAGGCTAGCGCTCTACCACTTAAGCCACAGCGCCACCTCTGGCTTTTTCTATGTATGTGGTGCTGAGGAATCAAACCCAGGCCTTCATGTAAATGAGGTGAGCACTTTACCACTAGGTCATATTCCCAGCCCCCAGATATTAATTCTTGAGTTGAATATACTTCTTAGGAAGGAATGCATAGGGTCAAACATGTTGGGGTCCTTCACCCCCAGCACTTTCCTGGCCAGCGGGAGAGGTGGGGAGCATACCCCACGGGGCAAGCCAAGATGAGGTAAAGAGTCGCAAAACCGCTCGCTCCCAGCCCCCCTTACATTTAAGAAGGACACTCAAGACGATTCCAGGGAAATGTCACTCAGTCTCCGGTTTTAATAAGGGGTAACCACATTTATAAAGGCAAAATGGCGGCAGGAAGGGGAGGGGTGTAGAGCACCTATCTAGGTGCTGATTGGCTGCCTGAGATGTCCGTCAGGGGTGGAGGGCCAAGGGACCTCCCTAAGTGACGGCCTACATCTACATCATGGCCCACAGGACCACCTTTCCGGTTCTGGACCTGGAAGGCAGGCGGGGCTAACAGGCACCAGGCTCCAGGGCTGGAAAAATAGGTGGGCTAGCTAGAACCGCCTCTTAAAGCTGCAAGGCATCCTAGCTAGGGCAGGTGAGCCCCACAAAACAGATGGCAATTTTTGAGATAAGGTACCTCAAGGTAGAAGATAGTGTTTCTGACTTGCCTTCTCAGCTCTCATTTTCCTTAATTTACCCTGCCTCATTTTCCCTGAAATGACTTTGGTTCTTGGATGAACACCTCCTGTATTTGCTTTAAGCTTAAAATATTCAAATCCCAGGCAGCTGGTTACCATGCCTCATTGGTTCCCCAATCTATCCTGCCTCAGAGCTTTTCTGGGAGTTCATTGGCGATAAGAGTCTTACCATGGACATGTTCATTTTCACTGGGCCTGCCAGACCTATACCATGAACTCATAGGACTCTCATGCTTCCTGTGACCCTGCCCCCTAACCATGATTCCCTTGGGCCCCAGCACCTCAGCTGCCATTTTGTGTACATCCTGTTTTATTACCTGATGGTCAGATGGTTTCCATTATGGTCCACATGCCCCTGGCCTGTTTGAAATAGGCTTCTGGACACTCCTCAAAAGTAATGAAACCAGTTTCTGGATATTTCTTGAAAGTAATGAACTGGTTCCTGGACACTTCTCGAAATTAACGAGCCACTACAATTAGGCAAAAGGGAGAATTCCTGTGGTTTGGGGGTTTAAAAGCAGCCTTCTGAGATGGCTCTCGAGTACAGTCCTGGTGTGCAAGTACTTTTTCGCTCAATGAAATTCTTTCCGTCCCTGATTGTCATCTGAGTGGTCTCATTGATTGTTGATTTCCGGACCCCATAACAGTCACCCTCTTTGACTCTGCATTAGGATTGTTCTGGTTTGTTGAGATGGTTTTTCTGCTCTTTCTTTACTAACCTGGTGGCTCAGTTTCCTAGCAGTACTAAGTGTATTTGAGGCTGCAAGTTTTCTGGGGATGTGTGTTGGTTCACAGTTGCTGGCTATGTAATAGACTCCATAATTGACCTCTCAAAATGTGGCTTCTCTGTATCTCACAATAGATTCCCCACATAAACAATTTTGAAAGAGGAAGATTTTCAGGAAGCATAGGACCTCATGGTGTTACCAAGTTGAACCCCATCTGTGGGAGAATAACTTCTCTGACCAGTGGGAGACAGCCTCGCACAGAAGTTCTGATGCCTTATTAGCAAACTAATAGGCCTATGGGGAAACATCTCCATTAAGAGTCTCCTGTGGGGGCTGGGGATATGGCCTAGTGGCAAGAGTGCTTGCCTCGTGTACATGAGGCCCTGGGTTCAATTCCCCAGCACCACATATACAGAAAACGGCCAGAAGTGGCGCTGTGGCTCAATGGCAGAGTGCTAGCCTTGAGCAAAAAGAAGCCAGGGACAGTGCTCAGGCCCTGAGTCCAAGCCCCAGGACTGGCCAAAAAAAAAAAGAAAAAAAAAGTCTCCTGTGTTTGTTGGCCTAAGGAAGCCACTTTGTTATGAGACTCTCCCTCCCTGTATAGAGCCTCCATGGGGAGACTTGATTGCCCAGCTGCTCCAGCAAAAGCTTTTTATAGTAAATAGAGAAGTCATTGGTCTAAGATAATTAGTCTTGAGGAAATAGTAGCTAGGTGATAGAGTTCTGCCTTGACTGGTTTGATCCTTTATTGTGGTAGCAACAACCTTTGTAGTAGTGACACCCTTTGTAATAGCGACATCCCTTGCAGTAGTGACATCCCTTGCAGTAGTGACATCTGCAACTTTTGTATTGATATGGATATCTTTCTGTATTAATTTTACTCTTGAAGTTGTGAATGGATTTCTAACCCTATATAAACCCTGGCCCTCCTGAAATAAAATGCGCATTGGTCCACTTGCCTCTGCATTCCCCATGTCCTGACTACGGTTGCAGTTACCCAAGTCCAACACCCATCCACAGCTGGGCTCCTTGGAGTTCTGGTTTAGAAAAATCAACATCCAGGTTAGGGGGAAGGGACATTGTAGAACCAATTATCAGGGGTTGAAATGGGGAGGCTTAGTCTTGCAGGTTTCCTCTTGACCACAGGGTGGATAAGGAATTGAGTTTGACTGGCGCCATCTTGTCTTCATGGTAGAGGAAGGAGAAGTCCCACCTCCCAGATAATGGCTGTGCCTGAATTCCTAGAGGCAGGGGTGGAGAATTGGACAATAGGTTACTGGACCTGTCAGTCCTGAGCCTTGAAGTTGGGAGAGTTTGCTGTGACCCTGCCCCCTGCCTCTGACAGTAGTTGGGCTG
Source organism: Perognathus longimembris pacificus (assembly GCF_023159225.1). Lineage (NCBI taxonomy): Eukaryota > Metazoa > Chordata > Mammalia > Rodentia > Heteromyidae > Perognathus > Perognathus longimembris. The sequence continues at coordinate 11,183,169 of NC_063186.1, read as the reverse complement.
GGATCTGCTCAGGTACCATTACACCATGCCTCATGTTTCTGTGTCTCATGTCTCTCCTCTGGTCACCATGGTGTCCCTCTTCAGCTGTCCATTGGGGCTTCTCTGGTCTGTTGGTGTTGTTTTTCTGCTTTTTCTTTGCTCTTCTGCTCTCATGGCTCAGTTTTCTAATGGTGTTACATGTATTTGAGAGGCTTCAAGTCTTTGTGACTGGAGTCCACCTGCAGTCACCAGCTCTCCCATAAAGTCCCTCAATTCAGGCTCTCAAAATGTGGCTTCTCTACTTCTCCCAATGGAGTTCCTCTACAACAGGATGAAATGACCATAGTACCAGAGTTTAAAAAATATCCATGTCAATAACCACCTTGAGATCCATCCAACAATTCTGATGTTTTATATATGTGAAGAATGTTGTTGCAAACTGCGGCGGAGCGCCTTGTCCTGCCGTGGCCGGGAGCAAAGCAATGATGGAGACTGGACCATGGAACCAGTTTCGGGGTACCAGGGGACCTGCTGAGTGCCATCAACAATGGATCCAGAGGGTCCAGTGAACAGGGCTTTTATTTATTATCAAACAGGCGAGTATGTGCAGCCTCTTAGAAGATAAGGGCACCAGAGTGGAGGCAACAATCCTAGGATTAGTGACTTCCTGTAATCAGGAGGTGAAAGTGAGCAGCAAACAACCAATTTGAATAGGCCCTCTGCATTATTCTAAGGTCTGGGGAAGGTTGAGAGGTGAATAGATTACATCTAGGGTGGAATCTGTGGCCTTTGTAATGCTAAGAGCAATAGATCTTACAAGGGTATGACTCTCGGCCTTCTGAGAGTCAGAGAATGGCATTACAATTCTCTTTGGCAGACCTCATGGCTCTGCATTGTTTGCACAGAATGTGGCCGGATGTTTTGATCAAAATCAGAGATCTCATAATGGAGATAAAGTCTATGGGTGTAAGGAGTGTCGGAAGGCTTTCACGTTCAGATCACAGTGCATGGCACACCAGAGAATTCACACTGGGGTGAAGCTCTATGAATGTTGACAATATGTTAAGGCCTTTGTTTGGAAGTCAAATCTAATTGGGCACTGAAGAATTTACACAGGAGAGAGAAACCCTCTGAATGTAAAGAATGCAGAAAGCATATTGGTCAGAACCCCAAGTCTCACACAGCACCAGTGAATGCACACTGGAAAGAAAGCTTATATGTATAAAAAGTGTGGGGAAAAGGGGCTGGGAAGGTGGTAGAGCGCTCACCTAGCATGCAGGAAGTCTTGGGTTTGATTCCTCAGCTACCACATATACAGAAAAAAGCCAGAAGTGGCGCTGTAGCTCAAGTGGTAGAGTGTTAGCTTTGAGTAAAAGAGGCTCAGGGACAGTGCTCAGGCCCTGAGTTCAAGACCCAGGACCAGGAAAAAAATAAAGTGTGGGAAAAGCTTTAATGGAAACCCCAGCATCCTTCTCCGACATCAGAGAATCACATACTGGAGAGAAGCTTTATGGATGTAAAAAGTGTGAGAAATCGGAAGTCAGATCTTGCTCAACCCTACAGGGGCCACCCTGGAGAGAAACTTCCCGAAGGTCATGCCTGCCTGTGGGAAATGCTTCCTCTGCACAGCACACCTTCTCCCACATCCCAAGAATCCACACTGGGGAAAATACCTTGAAAACGCCACGACCGCGGGGAAAGCCTCCATCAGTCCACGGACGGGTCCACGGTGTGTTCCGGGTGAGTCGACTCACCGACGGATGCCACGGTATTGAAGCACGCTGGGCTACGGAGGGACAGGACGAGTCAAGACCGATCCGGAAGACACCGACCGGAAATGGGCCTGGCGAGGGGGAGGGACTTCCGAGGGCTGCGGTTGAGGCGGATCGGGGTGGCCTGGATTTCCAAGGCGGCCGGGGGGTGGGGGGAGGGAATCATGGGCGACCGCGTCTCCCGCCCACCTCTTCTCCTGCCCTCCTCCTCCCAGGACCCAGTTCCTCCACACACACACAAGGAGAAAGGACAACCATCGAGCAGGTGGGGCTGTGGGGCTGGGTCCTCCAACATTCCTAGAGAGACCCTCCCCCCTCCCCCTCCCCCCCGCGACGCACTTCCGGTCGGGCAGCCAGTGACGTACTTCCGGTCGGGTAGCCATCTTGGTTCCTAACGGCCACCCGTTGCCTTCGTGAGAGCAGGCAGGGTGCGTGCCACGCCCTGTGTCCAGAGAAGCCACTGAGGCTGCTGGGCTCCTCCGGTGAGGCGGGTGGGGGTCCGGCGCCGCCCGCGAAGGACCCCACAGGGCGCTGGCCGAGGGAGGGAGGGGTGGACGCAACTTTTTGTTGAGGTCGCCATCTTGACCTTGTCTGAGGGGAGCCGGGTGAAGGGGGGGAGGAGTGGGGTGGGGGAGGGGAAAGGGTGTGAGGAGTGGGGGAGGGGCCACGTGTGAGGAGGGGGGCCGCGTGTGAGTGGTGTGAGGGAGGGTCCGGGTGTGAGTAGTGGTGTTGGGGGAGGGGCCGAGCGTGAGGGGTGGGGGAGGGGCTGCGTGTGGGGAAGGGGTGGGGGAGGGGCACGTGTGAGGAGGAGTGGGTCTGGGCCTCGTGAGTGGTGTGAGGGAAGGTCCGGGTGTGAGTAGTGGTGTTGGGGGAGGGGCCGAACGTGAGGGGTGGGGGAGGGGCACGTGTGAGGTGGAGTGGGGACGGGTCTCGTGAGTGGTGTGAGGGAAGGTCCGGGTGTGAGTAGTGGTATTGGGGGAGGGGCCGCATGTGAGGGGTGGGGGAGGGGCCCGGTGTGAGTAGGGGGGTGGGGCCGAGTGAGGAGTGGGGTGGGGGAGGGGCCGTGTGAGGAGTGGGGTGGGGAGGAGTGGGGTAGGGGAGGGACCGGGTATGTGGGAGGGGAGTGGGGGGGGCCGTGTGAGGGGGGAGGGGACGTGTGTGAGTAGTGGTGGGGGGGAGGGGCTGGGTGGGGGGGAGAAGTGGGGTGGGGGAGGGGTGTGTGAGGAGGAGTGGGGAAGGGCCTCGTGTGAGTGGTGTGAGGGAGGGTCTGGGTGTGAGTAGTGGTGTTGGGGGAGGGGCCTGTGTGAGGAGTGGTGTGACAAGGGAAGGGGTTTGAGGTGTGGGGGCGGGGCACGGGGCAAGGCAGGTGGGGGAGGGGTGGGAGGTAGGAAGGAGTGTGGAGGAGGGGAAGACCAGGAACAGGCAACCGAGTAGGGGAAGGGTGGTGTGAAGGGGTGCAGTCCGGCGTGTGTGAGGGCAGGAGTGAGGGGGAGGATTTGGAACAAGGCAGAATGTTGTGGGGGAGGGGTACAAGGCATGGGGGAGGGGATGAGTGGGGGGAGGGCCGTGGAGGAGGGTCACAGGGCCAGGTGGGGTGTGGCCATGAAGGGTAGGGGAGGGGCATATTGGGCAAGGCAGGTGTGGGGAGGGGTACGAAGTAGGGAAGAGGGGAGGAGCATGGGACAGGGTGGGGGAAGGGCAGTGGGGGAAGGGGTGGAGTCTGGGGCGGGGTTGTGTATATGGGCCGGAGTTGTGGTCAGGGTTTGGTGCAAGGCCGGGTGTGGCTGGGTAGAGGTGCGATGTGTGAGGGGGTAGGGTAAGGGTAGGGGTGGGGGGCAAGGCAAGTGTGGAGAGGAGTGGGAGGAAGGGGCACAAGTGTGTGGGAGAGGAGCAAAAGTGTGCGGGAGGGGTAGTAGCTGAGGGAAGAGCTGTGGGGGAGGGGCTATGTGGGGGGGTAGTGGTGGGGGTGGGATGTAGGACAAAGGGTGTGGCAGAATGGAGGGGGGTACTGGGGAGTGATGAGGGGTGTGGGGGAGGGGCACACCGATGGAGAGGGGTGTGGGGGATAGCTGTGGACCAGGGCGTGGTGGAAAGGATGGGCTTGAGGGTGAGAGAGGGGTGTTGGCGAAGAGCAAGGCTGATGTTTCTGAGGCACGGGGTGGGTGAAGGGACTGCCAAGTCCTAGCCGCATCCCCAGTACTGGCTCACGTTGCAATGTTGACACCATGGTCTCCCAAGGAAGTGTTTTTAATTGTAGCTCAGTGCCATTAGCTCATGTCTGTAATCCTAGCTGCCCAGGAGGCTGAGATCTGTGGATGGAGGTTCAAAACCAGCCTAGGTAGGAAAGCCCATGAGATTTCACCTTCAATTAAACACCAAAAAAAGCAGCAAGTGGACTATGTATGCCTCAAGTAGAGGAGCCTCGATGGAAAGAAACAGCTAGGCAAGGCAGGATGTGGTAGGGGAGGAGTGTGGGGAATGAAAGGCCCATCCCCAGGAGGCCAGGAAGGCTCCATGCAGATGCCCCCCCCCAACCAACCTGTTTAAGTCTGTGCCCAGTACCCATGTTACTTGGCACACCTGGAGGCAGTTACCCCCTCTTCCTCCTCCTCTGAGGTCATACCCCAATCCACCTGGCCATATCTCCCAAATTTCCCTATATAATCCCGATCAACACGAGTCCAGGCTCTCTCTCTCCTTCCTTCCTTCCTTCCTTCCTTCCTTCCTTCCTTCCTTCCTTCCTTCCTTCCTTCCTTCCTTTCTTTCTTTCTTTCTTCCTTTCTTCCTTTCTTTCTTCCTTTCTCTCTTTGCCAGTCCTGAGGCTTGAACTCAAGGGCTGAGCACTGTCCCTGGCTTCTTTGCTCAAGGCTAGCACTCTACCACTTGAGCCACAGCACCACTTCTGGTCTTTTTCTATATATGTGGTGCTGAAGAATCGGACACAGGGTGTATAGGAGGCGAGCACTCTTGCCACTCGGCCATATTCCCAGCCCGCCGGCTCTCTTTTCTTTTTTCTCGACTCTCTCTCATTCTTTCTCTCTTTACACCCCCCCCTCTACTTTGCCCTCTTTTTCTGTTCTTCATTTCCCTCTGTCTTCCATGCTTCCATCTTGTGCTGGCTGGCAGTTTGCTTTCCCCTCAATAAGCTTTTCTCTGCCTGAGCCATGTGGTGGGTTTCCTTTCCTGTGAACCTTACAGCAAAGAGGTGTGGGGTGGAGTGGAGAGGGAGGCCCTGAGTTCAAGCTTCAGTAACACACACATATACACACATCTGCACACACATACAGTGTTAAAGGTATAGGATCCAGGCCACAGGTGACAATACACCATAGCCCATCTTTGCCCTGGCTGTGGAAATTCTTAACCGTACCTAATGACCTGTGCAAGGTTTATAACTTTTTTTTTTTGTTTTCCTTTTCAGGTAGTCTCAAGAAATTGGTTCACTCAGGTATAGTTGTAAACATCCCCACGCCCCCCCTCCCGCATCCCCCCAAACCCTGGAAAGCTATAGAGCAGCCTAAAACCTGAGAGTACTGAAATGTATGTGTGTGTTTCCTTTAAAGAGGGAGCCTTTTTAAAGTTCCTGTCTTGGGAGAACATAAGAGTCATAAGACTTTAGGCCTGTTATGGCGACTCACGTTTGTAAGCCTAGCTTCTTTGTGTGTGCGCGCAGGCACATGCCAGTACTGGAGCTTGAATTCAGGACCTGGGCACTGTCCCGTATGTTTTATGCTCAAGGTTAGTGTCCTACCAACTAAGCTACACCTGTATTTCTGGTTTTTTGGTGGCTAATTGGAGACTTTTCTGCCCAGGCTGGCTTTGAACCTTAAACCTCAGATCTCAGCCTGTTGAGTAGCTAGGTTTGCAGGCATGATATACCAGCTCCCAGCTTACAAGTCCTGGAATTTTATATGCCCCTCCTATCTACCTGTTGTAGGGAGTACAGCTGACTCCATCTTGACTAGGGAAACATGTTAGGAAATGTTAGGGGGGAAGTAGATTAGGTCAACCTGACCCCCAAATTCTGCTTCTGTAAATGGCTTGCTTAACTTGTTTGTTGCTTGTTCTACTCCCTGTGTCAACCTCCTACATCTGTGCCACGCTTGCTTAACTTATTTGTTGCTTGCTCTACCCCCTGTGTCAACCCCTTACATCTGTGCTATGCTTTTACCTCTATAAACCCCAATTTGAGGACTGCTCAGGGTCACGGTGCCAGCTCCGGAGTCTGTTCAGCCCACTTTTCACTGTCGCAGTTCAGCTCCCGTGTCTGTGCTGTGTCCCTGGCTGGTCAGTTCGCTTTTTGCTTCCCCAATAAACCCATTTTCTTTGCTTGAGACTGAGTGGTGGGACTCTTGGAGGGATGGGGAATCCCCTCTCTTGAACCCCACAACATTTCATGTTGATTGTAGGGGTCTCAGGTGTCTGAAATTCCATCTTTCCATTGTCTTCTAGAGGGTTTTTTTTTTTTATGATGTCTCCTCTGGATTCTTGAACTTATAGTTACATGTTCCCAGGATGATCTTGTCTTCCTTTCTCTATCTCCCTCACCCTTCCCTGCCCCCACTGTGTCTGTCATCTTGCTTCCATGAAACTAGAATTGGGACTGACAACAAGAAATAACTGAAAAAAATCAGACTTCATGTGACAGGTTTGGAGGAGTGAAGGCCAGTAGTTACTGTCACTAATGTTTCTTGGTTTATCTGCAGCTCCAGGAATTTTTACATTTTCCCAAGACAGGACTAAAATATGGCAGAGATATCGACAGCCAGATTGCAGGTGATTTCTTTTGCTTCTGTAATATACATGTGTGTATATGATTTCTTTAAACATTCATATATTTATTTTTGACAGTCATGGCACTTGAACTCGGGACCTTCTGGCTTTTTCTGTGTATGTGATTCTGAGGAATTGAATCCAGGGTTCATGGATGCTAGGCAAGCACTAAGCCATATTCCCAGCCCTATATGGTTTGGTTTTGGTTTTGGTTGGTTGCAGGGCTTGAACTCAGGGCCTGGGCACTGTCCCTGATCCTTTGTGCTCCAGGCTAGCGCTCTACCTCTGAGCCACAGCTCCACTTCTAGTTTTTGGTGGTTCATTGGAGACAAAAGTCTCACTGCCTAGTGTGGCTTTGAATAGCAATCCCAAATCTCAGCCTCCTGAGTAGCTAGGATTGCAGACATGAGCTCTATGCCCAGCTTTTATGTAGCAGATTGAGTAAATGTGTGAGATCTCCTAGTAGAAGTAACCATGTGCTTAGCTCTCACGGAGAGCGTGCTCTGACTGGCTGATTGCTTTAAGCACTGCCTCTGTCCAAATTTCACACAAACCCCCAGACACTTGGACTAAATAGATGGAGATAGAGATGTCCTCTCATTGATGTGCGGATAGGTGTTAGAACTCTAGAGATCAAGAACCTCATGAGGGCTGGGAATGTGGCTCAGTGGTGGAGTGCTTGCCTAGCATGTGTGTAGCCCCTTGGGTTCGATTCCTCAGTACCATATCAACAGAAAAAGCCCAAAGTGGTGCTGTGGCTCAAGCGATAGAGTGCTAGTCTTGAGCAAAAGGAGCTCCGGAAAGTGCCCAGGCCCTGAGTTCAAATCACAGGACTGGCAAAATAAATCTCAAGAACTCATTTCAGGTGCCAGTGACTTTTGAGGACGTGGCCATGCGCTTCACTAAGGAGGAATGGGCCATCCTGACCCCTGCCCAGAAGGTCCTGTACAAGGATGTGATGATGGAGAACTACAGCATGGTGGCTTCCGTTGGTAAAGGGCTTTTGTCTCTGCAAGGTTCCCTCAGAGCAGGAATGGCTCTCGTGTCCATGGTTAGCTCACTCCAAACAGCAGTGGTCAGAGTGGGCAGCTAGGCAAAGCTTAGGTCTGTTGACCTTCCATCCTGGAAGCTCTCCTGCTTCCCTCCCTGCCTTTGAGGTGATGCTCTGCATATAGCAGGACTTGAGATGTAATTTGGGTGATTCATAATGGACCTCCATATTCTCTTGGGAAAACCCATCTCCTTCCTACAATGAGAATTTAACATCCCTGCCCACCCCCTCTTTTCTTTTTGGTCAGTCATGGGGCTTGAACTCAGCACCCTGAGGTGTTGTCCCTGAGCGTTTTCTGCTCAAAGCTAGCTCTCTACCACTTTGAGCTACAGCTCCACGTCCATTTTTCTGGTGGCTCATTGGAGATAGGGATCTCAGTGGTCTTTTCTTCCTGGGCTGGCTTTGAACCACAAACCTCAGATTTCAGCCTTCTGAGTAGCTAGGATGACAGGCATGAGCCACCAGTACCTAGCTTTAACATCCCTTATTTATCCTTTAGTTGAAAATCTTCCTACCAATGTGTTTTAAAGTTTTCTTGGAAACACTGTTCTGAAACTTGTTCCCCGCATTTTCTAGAAATTACTCCTCTGTGGGTCCGTGAACTCTTAGTCTGACATAGACCTCTGAGACTATAAGCATTGTTGTGTTATGTTTTCTTTGCTTTTTTTGTCAGTCCTGGGGCTTGAACTCAGGTCCTGAGCACTGTCCCTGAGCTCTTTTGCTCAAGGCTAGCGCTCTACCATGTGAGTCACAGCTTCACTACCTGTTTTTGAGTGATTAATGGGAGATAAGAGTCTCACAGGGATATTTCTACCTGGGCTGGCTTTGAACCACAATCCTAGATCTCAGCCTCCGGACTAGCTAGGATGTCAGGCACGAGCCACCAGTGCCCAGCAATTGTGTTATGTTTTTTCTTCAAGCAGGGACACCCGTTTGCAAGCCAGCTCTGATCTCCCAGCTGGAGGAAGGGAAGGAGCCATTTGCCCAGCCCCAGGAAGCCTTGCCTAGAGGAGACTGGAAAACAGCCTTCCCAAGTGAGTTCAGCTTACCTCTGCATCTGCTTTCACCTCATCAGATGGAAAGATTTCGTGTGTGTGCGCGCGCACACGCGCACGCATGTGCATGCCCTGAGGGATGGAGGGATACTGGAGCTTGAACTCATGATCTGGGAGCTGTCCATTTGTCTTTCTACTCAAGTCTGAAACTCTACCACTAGAGCCACAACTCTACTTCCAGCTTTTTAGTGGTTAATTGTAGATAAGAGTCAAATGGACTTTTTTTGTTCTGTGTGGCTTTGAATCGTGATCCTCGGATCTCAGCCTCCTGAGTAGTTAAGGTTGCAGGCATGAGACACTGGCACCGGACAAGATCTGTGCTGTTTATGCCTGGCTTTGGAGTGCATTGGGTCCTTGATCACACCATACCTACTGGAGTCTTCTTAGCCACTCCTTGCTATTCCTTCAGACTAGAGTAGGCTGGCTGTGTCATACACAGGAATTCCTTTGTCCTTGGGGATATTTTCTAAATAATTAACTGGTTATACATGATCATTTTTTCCTACTTTCAATTTTACAGTGTCAATAAATGGGCTTGCACCATTTTTTTCCCTGTCTGTTGTGGGGATTGAACTCAGGGCCTGGGCACTGTTCCTGAGCCTCTTTGTGCTCAAGGATAGCACTCTACTACTTGTGCCACAGCACCACTTCTGTTTTTAAAGTGATTAATGGGAGATAAGAGTCTCAGGGACTTTTCTGCCCAGGCTGGTTTTGAATGTGATCCTCAGATCTCAGCCTCCTGAGTAGCTAGGATTACAGGCATGAGCCACTGGCACCTGGCTAGCTGCAGCATTTTTTTTTGGCTCACTAGCCAATAGAACTAATAGAAAAATTAATATTTTGCTTTTCATGTTTATATAATATGTTAAAAAAATTCAAATCATTTATTCTGTGCCAGCATTGGGACTTGAACTCAGGACTGCTTGCTTTTGCTCAAGGCTGGTGATCTACTACTTGATCCACACTTCTTGTACTTGGGGCTTTTTACTGGTTAATTGGAGATAAGCATCTCACAGACTTTACTGCCCAGGCTGGCATCAAACCCTGGTCCTTAGTTCTCAGCTTCCTGAGTATCTAGGATGACAGGTGTGAGCCACCAGCCTCTAGGTAGATAATTTTGAAATTCAAAGACTTGAAGGTAAATTACAGATACCATTGTTTTTCTCTCCTCTAGGATTAATGTTGAAACTAAGAAGATATGCTTACTTAGTTAAAATAATGCAATATCCTCAGAGATTTCCTTGTTGGGAAGACAGAAGAAAGGCTTAAATTTTGACCTTTAAACAACAGTTTTCTAAGGAAGAACAGGAGCCATATGAAACGATCTAAAACATATGGTTTATTTCTCAATTCATTAAAATATATGTTGCTATACAGGGCAGGCTCATGTCTTTTTTTAAATGTTAGTAGTGAGGCTTGACCTAATGGCCTTGGAGCTAACCCTTAGCTTTCTCACACAAGGCTGGCATTCTACCACTTGAGCCATAGCTCCATTTAAGACTCTCACAGACTGCCCAAACTGGCTTTGAACTGCAATCTTCAGATGTCACCCTTCTGAGTACCAAACATTACAAGCATGAATCACCAGCTCCCAGCTATTTTCTTTAAAATTTCTTTTTAAAAAATTATCTGTAAGTTGTGTACAAAGGGTTTTGGATTCTCTATGTGAGTTTGTGAGTGCAATGCATCTTGGTCATTGTCACCTCTTCCATCATCCTCCGTCTCTCCCAACCATATTTTCAAGGTTCATCTGTCCTGTAATGGGTATCAATGCGTCATAATCATATATAAACTCTCAGGTAACATTTTGATGAAGTTATTTTGGGTGGATCTCCATGTTCTCCAAACCCAACTCCTCCATGCTTTCTTAACTTTAATAAAAAAAATTTTTTGTTGGGGGGGAGGAGTTGTGCCTGTCGTGGGGCTTGAACTCAGGGCCTGGGCACTGTCCCTTAGCTTTTTTCCTTAAGGCTTGTTAGTGCTCTAACACTTGAGCTACAGCTTTACTTCTGGCTTTTTGGTAGTTAGAGATAAGTATCTCACTGGACTTTCCTGCCCAGGCTGGCTTTGAACCTTGATTCTCAGATCTCCACTCTCCTGATTAGGATTACAGTCATGAGCCACTGGTGCCCGACTCTCTCCCAGCTTTATGACTCCTGATTAATTCTCAGTTCCTTCCCTCTGTTATCTGAGTGCTTGCAATGACCTTTAAAAAAAGGGGGGTGGTTTACAGCTGGGCACCAGTGGCTCACACCTGTAATCCTAGCTACTCAGAAGGCTGAGATCTGAGGATCATAGTTCAGAGCCATCCTGGGCAGGAAAGGCAGTGAGACTCTTCTATTTCCAATTAACCACTGGAAAACCAGAAGTGATGCTGTGGCTCAAAGTGGTAGAGCGCTAGCCTTAGTTTAAGAGCTCAGGGACAGCACCTAGGCCCAAAGTTCAAGCCCCACATCCGATCAAAAACCCCATGACTCACCAAAAAATAAAGTAAAAAATGGGGTCACAGTTACATAAGTCATGAAAACTGTACATTTCTTTTTCAATAGGTCCCCCCCTTTCCTCCTCACCCACAAATTGTAGAGTTCATTTTCCACATAGTGTCTACTGAGGACCACAGCTGCATTTGTTTACCCCTTTCCCCTCCATTTCAGTGGCTCCCCTTGTCCTCCCAAAGATAAATACATGAGCAAACAAGACAAAAAGAAAAACAGCAGCCACAAAGATAAGAACCTCTCGTTTCCACTTCCTGGAGTTCATTTTGACAAATAATATTTTATGTGATCAGATGCACATAGGCACCTTTGTCAATTCCTTTCTGAGAATATGTTCCTTTGTTTGCAATGATCTTTTCCATACCAATGATTCTCAGGCTTATGGCCTTGTCTCATTGCTGTGTGACCCTTGACATTCTCTTATTTTTGTTAATTTTTTTTCTTGTCGACTGTGGGGCTTGAAGTCAGGGCCTGAGTGCTGTCCCTGAGCCTCTTTGTGCTCAAGGCTAGCACTCTACCATTTAAGCCAAATGCCATTTATGGGTTTTGAGTGTTTAACTGGGAATTATTCCAAGAGTCTCATGAGGACTGTTTTTTCTGCCCAGGCTGGCTTTGAACCACGATCCTCAGATCTCAGCTTCCTGAGTAGCTAGGATGACAGGTGTGAGCCACCAGTGCCCGGCCCATGTATTTCTTTCCCTCTAACATTATCAAGATGATATTTTCAGGTATTCCTCCTCTGATCAGGTGGGAAAATCTGGTCTGAGAATGAACTCTGAAGCAATTTCCAGTAACTGCAAATCCTGTGTTCAGGGTAATATCCGTCAAGCGCCTATGTCAGGAAGTCAGACTGGAACCTGGATCTGAAGTGAGCATGCCCTAAATGTACATGGGTGTATAGTCCCAGATGATGAGAGGGGAATGTGTGATCATTGATAATTGTCCTGACATGGTCTTAGTTCTGGCTCTGCGTGGACATCCTACAGTAAGTAGCTCCCAAAGACTCAAGGCTGAATCGAGGCAGGAAACACCTTCCGTGTGGCATGCTGGCCACCAGGTGGCACTGTGCTCTCCTTTCAGTCCTCACAATGCCCTTGGTGGCTGGGATCAGAAGTGTCAAGTCTTGCCTGCCAACCTGGAACCTCATTTTATTTGTTCCATTCTACTAGGCCAGTCGTGAGTACTGAGAGAAACTGGGGAAATCCAATACTGTGAGTTCTCAAAATTCATTTTTGTGTGTGCATGCACACATGCTAGGGCATAAACTCAGGGCCTGAGTGCTGTCACTTAGCTTTTTTTTTTTTTTTTGAAAATGCTCAGTATCTTGACATTTTGTCATTCATTTCTAATGTTTAAAATGTACATGCATCTTACAGCAAACTATAATGCTATTTAACATTTTCTAGGCATCTCCTGTTACTTCTAAAGATATGCTCATCAGTAACCTGAATATAGGTAATTTGAGAAGTTATATTGAAAAGGACACTTTTTCCACATTATTGAAAACATGACACCAGTGACTACTTACATAAAATCGATACACTGTTTCATTAAGGAGCTTCTCATTTTGTTAATTTTCTTCTGTTGATTCCTTGGGCTTGAGCTCAGCGTTTGTGTGTTGGGCCTGAGCTTCTTTGCTCAAGGGTAGCACTCTACCCCTTGAGCCCCTTGAGCCATCATTTGCACAGCTGACTTTGGGCAGTCAGTAAGAGTCTCATAGACTTCCTGCCTGGGCTGGCTTCAAAAAATAATCTGTTCTCAGCCTCCTGACAAGCTGAGATTCCATATCTGAGACACTATGGCCAGGCACTTTGAAGTGAATGACATATGTTTCCATATGTTTTATGTAAGTTATCTCAGGTCTATCATGATGATTTGACTTAGAGGAGCTCCCACCATTACTCTGCCCAAAGGAGATGGTTAAGAACAAACAATCAGGAGTATTCTGAGGGCCTGACCGACAGACATGGTAACACCCATGTACTGAGGAGGATCCAGGAGCCCCAAATGCCTTAGACTGCATACCCACTCACTTACCTTTGACATAGTCGTGTCACTTAGCTTTTTAGCTCAAGGCTGGTGATCTTCTACTTGAGCCACATCTCCACTTCTGGCTTTTTGGTGGTTCCTTAGAGATATTTGGAGATAAGAATCTCACAAACTTTCCTGCCTGGCTGACTTCAATCCTCACATCTTTTTTTTTTTTTTTTTTTGCCAGTCCTGGGTCTTGAACTCAAGGTCTGAGCACTGTCCCTGGCTTCTTTTTGCTCAAGGCTAGCACTCTACCACTTGAGCCACAGTGCCACTTCTGGCCTTTTCTATATATGTGGTGCTGAGGAATCGAACCCAGGGCTTCATGTATACGAGGCTAGCACTTTACCACTAGGCCATATTCCCAGCCAATCCTCACATCTTAATAAGCTTAAGATCCTCCTATCTTTGGGCTGGGAATGTGGCTTAGTGGTAGAGTGCTTGCCTGGCATGCATGAAGCCCTGGGTTTGATGCCTCAGTACCACATACACAGAAAAAGCCGGAAGTGGCGCTGTGGCTCAAAGTGATAGAGTGCTAGTCTTGAGCAAAAGAAGCTCAGGGATAGTGCCCAGGCCCTGAGTTCAAACCCCTGGACTGGTGGGAAAAATAAACCCAACTCTCAAATCTTAATAGGTTCCTGACTTGAGAAATGATAAGCAAAGAGCAGTGACTGTGGGAGAAGGGGTTATCATTTGATGAGTAAATTAGATATTAAGCTCCTTACGTTCATTTTTCTATTTGAAACTCTTTAGGCTGGTGTGGTGGCAGACACCTGTCATCCTAACTACTCAGGAGGCTTTGATCTAAGGATCATGGTTCAAAACCACATTGGTCAAGTCCCATGAGACTCGTATCTCCATTTAACCAGCCCAAAGCCAGAAGTGGGGCTCTGGTGTGGCTCAAATAGAATGCCAACCTTGAGTGAAAAAGCTAAAGGACAATGCCTAGTGTGTGCTCTCTCTCTCTCTCTCTCTCACACACACACACACACACACACACACACACACACACACACACACGAATCCCGAGGTCCCAGTATTCCTCTTATTGAGGGGTGAAAGTCTTAAAAGACCCAGGACCTGGTTGAAAGCCACCAGCTGTTCAAAGTGAGGCCAGCCAGATTCCAGACTAGGCTCCAAGCCCAGTCCTTCCTGAGCCAGAAACATGGAGCCCCTCAGCTCCTGCCCTGACAGCGTCAACAGGGCGACACAGGCCAAGGGCAAGAGCTCCCTATCAGCCACCTGACACCAGGAACTAATGAACAACATTGATCTCATCCTGAGAAAACTCTGTGTTCATTGTTACGTGGTCATTGGCTTTGCCTTCCAAAACCGCCTTTGGGAACTGAGCCCAAGCCAGGCAGGAAAAAAGGTGCCAGTGAAAGAGCCTTGTCTTTCTGTGGCTTTGCTGCAGAGGTTGGCAGTTGGTGGGGGGAGACCCTCAGCCAGGCCCCATGGGGGTTGCCACAGGCAGCTCATAGCATGCATCTGCATACATTAGAGGCCAGCTTGGGGAGCCCTTTGCCAGACGCCCCTGGCTGTCTAGCCTTGGTGATGTCCCCCCCAGGGCGGGCCATTCCCTTCCCAGCACCTGGGCCCCCTGCTCCTGAAGACTGCTGCTCACCCAGCCCCGAGCAGGGCTTTTATTGTGAAAGGAGCTCCCCCTCCTGTGCTATGGGAGGAATTGGGGGGAGGCTGGGCTGGGACACTCCGTGGCTGGGACTTTGCAAACTTTGCAAAAAAAAAAAAAAGTGCAGCTGATCAGACTGACTTTGTGGCTGCTAGAGACTCACCCAGATCCTTCCAGATCTCACCAACCGGGACTTCAGATCGTGTGCGGGGATCTCTCCACCTGCAGGGTGTTCCGTGCACCTACGGCACTGGGAGCTGTGGCACCGAGACACCCACCAAACCCTCCTCCCCGCCCCGCACAAACTTCAGCCAAGGACATAGCCCACGGATCCTGGGGAAGCTAGAGCACTGGAGGCGACTTGGGGGACCCCACCTTGGAATGAACCTGCAAGCTGGATGAGCTGGCGGCATCCCTGTGGAGACATGGTAGGGATTACAGGAGGTAGTCACACGCACATGCGCGTGAGTGGGTGGGCCTGGTGTGGGGTGGGCACCTGCTCAGGTGGCTTCCCACGGGGCATGCTGGCTCTGGGTACACACAGCTGGTCCTGGGATCCCAACTGTCCCTCCACTCCTCCTCTCCCCTCCCCCATTTCACCAAAGGGCCTCTGGGTAATCAGCTTTGCCTACGCCTTTAGGGGTAGGATTTTGATTAACCATACCCACTTTGTGGCTGAATTGTACTTCAAACTCCATCCCCTGCACAGGGCAGGGAGAAGGGGAAAATTCTGTGAAGACAGTATTAATGTGTGTGTGTGTGTATGTGTGTGTGTGGCATGCATGTGTGCACACACCCAGGTGAGCTTGAACGCTAGGCACTGTTCCTTAACTTTTTCACTCAAGACTGATGCTCTACCACTTGAATCACAGCGCCACTTCTGGCTTTTTGGTGGTTCATTGGAGATAAGAGTTTCATGAGCTTTTCCTGCCTGGGCTGCCTTTGAACTACGATCCTTAGATCTCAGCCTCCTAAGTAGCTAGGATGACAGATGTGAGCCATTGGCTCTGGGTCTCTCTCTCTCTCTCTCTCTCTCTCTCTCTCTTTCTCTCTCTTTCTTTCTCTTGGGGTTGAATTCAGGGCCTGCATGCTGTCCTTCAGCTCTTTTGCTCAAGGCTAGTGCTCTACTAACTTGAGCCACAGTGCCACTTCCAGTTCTTGAGTGGTGAATTGGAGATAAGAATCTTGCAGGGACTTTTCTGCCAGGGCTGGCTTTGAACTGCTATCCTCTGATCTCATCCTCCTGAATAGCTAGGATTACAGGCATGAGCCACCAGTACCTGGCTACATTTCTGTATTGGTCATGCTTCAAGGCTTCTGGCTTTTTCTGAGTAGTTTATTGCAGATAAGAGTCTCACAGGCTTTCCTGCGTGAGCTAACTTTAAACCTCAATCATCAGGTCTCAGCTTCCTAAGTAGCTAGGATGATAGCCATGAGCCACTGGCATCCTGCCAAAAATTACTGCTTTAAAAATTACAGCAGTCATCTTAACTCTACAAAACAGACAATTGTGAGTGTTCTTCCTTAAATCCTCTGAATTGGTTTTGTGTACATTACCTTTATAATCACAGAGGTAGTAGGAATGTCACCTGCACTACTTTGCATATGGTACCTAATGCCAGCCACTGCCACCACTGGATTCCCTCCTTCCTGGCCTCCAGTCCAGCTGTCCATCATTGATGGGCATACAGGGCTGGCACATCTGTCCTGACCCAGCATTTTGCCCACTCCTGGCTTGGATTTCCACCAAAGCGGCCGCAAGAAGGGGTTGAATCCCATGCTGTGTACCTGTGGGCAGGTTTTGTTTGTCTTTGGAGGGTGTTTGCTTGCAGGGAGCACACAACCTCTTCCAGAATGACTTGGAGAATTCCAGTTCTCTCAGCTTGGCTGGGAGAGTAGGTTTGTGGTTCTGTGTTTAGGAGCCAAGTTGGGTAGTAAATTTTCCAGAAATGCTATAGTAGCCAAGAACTGGTCAAAAGAGAGCAGAAGGGCTAGCTGGATGGACTAGAAGAAAGGAAGGAACAGGGGGTGGGGAGAGTCTGATTCAGAGATAACCAAATAGTAATGAAGAGAAAGAGACCCATGTAAGACTGGATATGGGCCGGGTGCTGTGGCTCACTCCTGTCATCCTAGCTCACCAGGAGGCTGAGATCTGAGGATCAAGGTTCGAGGCCAGCCTGGGCAGGAAAGTCCATGAGACTCTTATCTCCAATGAACCACTAAAAAGCCAGAAGCAGAGCTGTGGCTCAAGTGGTAGAGCATCAGTCTTGAGTGGAAAAGCTAAGGGACAGCACCGAGTTCAAGTCTCAGGACTGGCACAAAAATAGGTCAATACGGAGAATGGATCTGGGAAGGACCTTTCACCTATGGGTACTGTGTGGGTACCAGGCCAGCGCACCCCCCTGTGGCTTAGAAGGGGGGTCCTGCTCTGGTGGGGGGCAGGAATTCTCAGTTGTTCATGGTCTGTTTTTCTGCTGGCCCAGCTGGGGAGGGGCTGATGGCATGGCCTTCTTCTTCCTTCCTACACCCAGAATGAGCCCTATGCCCCTAGTAACACCAGGGCAACCACCCATCCCACAGTCTTCTTAGAACCCCAGGGTGTTGGGCAGAAGGGCCTGAGTCACAGCTGTAGCGTTGCCCAGGCTTCTGGTGGGGACTTGGGTCCAGCTGTGCTACCCAGTTCCTTGACACACACAGAGCAGCTACAGGCAATTTGAGGTTGAGATTGGCCAGCGAATGGGCCATCCCCATGTCCATCCCTGCGCTGGACAGGGAGCTGGTAGACAGACAGAGGTCTCTTCCTCCAGGACAGAGTGGTTCTGTTCTCTGTCCCCACAGAGGCTCAGTGTGTGCTTTTCAGGGATCTAGAGGCTCTTACTCAGGGACTGTAGACATTGCCTTGGGCCAAATCGCTCTTCCAGCATGCCCCTGCATTCCCACCCCTGCCACCTCTACTGCTCCTGAGATCTCATTGTATTCTCCCCCTCCCCTGCCTTTTTTTGGTGCCAGTACTGGGATTTGAACTCAAGGCTTGTACATTGTCCCTGAGTCTTTCTGGGGGGCTTAAGGCTGGTGTTCTACTACTTGAGCCACAGCTCCACTTCGGGCTTTTGGTAGTTCACTGGGGCTAAGAATCTCATGGACTTTTCTGCCCGGGCTGGCTCTGAACCCTGATCCTCAGATCTCAGCCTCCTGAGAACCTAGGATGACAGGCGTGAGCCACTGGAGCTTGGCTTGTTCTAGTTTATTACTCATCACTTCATTGAGTGCTTAATCCTTGAAATACCCAAACCATTATCACTGATGATCAACATGCAGAAGCTCTGGGAGGCTAACAGCCAAGTCACTAAGTAGGAGGGGCTGCAGCTTCTAAGGAGGAGGGGCTTCAGTTTTAAGTGGGAGGGGCCACAGTGTCAAGTAGGCAGGCCTACAGCTAAGTAGGCAGGGCTGCAGCTTCTAAGTAGGAGAGGCTTCAGTTTTAAGTAGGAGGGGGGCTACAGCTTCTAAGTGGGCGGGGCTACAGCTAAGTAGGAGGGGCTTCACTGTGAGCCCTTCCACCCCGGTGTGATGTTCTTTCCACTCAGCCCTCAAAAGGCTCCCTTTGGCTGTAGCCCTTTTCCTTCCACCTCTACTCTGGGGGCATCTTCTGTGAAGAGTAAGTGTCCTTGAAGCCAACCATGGTGGCTCATGCCTGTAATCCCAGCTACTAGGGAAGCATAGATTGGGAGCACTGCCATTCCAGGGTCAGTGAGGAAATAAATTTGAGACCCACTCTCAATGAGTAGCTTGTCATCCTGGTGACTCAGCAAGTGAAAACAGGCTGATTGCTGTTCAGACTGATACCTAGGATGCTTGCAAGATCTATTCCAAAAAATAACAAAGGCAAAAGGGGTAAGGGGCTCACGGAAAGCCTGCTTGCCTATAACCAGAAATCTCTGCGTTCCACCCCAGTATATTCCCAGATCAAAATAAAGTAGATTTTATATATCCATCTTTGGAAATTAATTTGCCATGTAGAATGTTGTCTCAAGCAACAAGATTCCTATGCAGAGGGATAAAGTGGGTTCAGTAGAGTGAAAAACAGCCCGTGTGTGTGTGTGTGTGTGTGTGTGTGTGTGTGTGTGTGTTGTTTCCTCTAAAAGCAAACCAAATTGCCAAAGTGAAGTCAAAGGTATCTGGGTGTTGGAAGACAATGGGGAGTGGTGGGGCTTGTGGTAAAGAAGGGAAAGTGAGTCACAGAGAAAGGCCCCTCCCTCTCCTCCAGCCATGTGGGAATGTGGACTCAAAGTATGCCCAGAACTTCCCCCTTTTTCAGGGGCAGCTGGCTATCTGAATTTTTATGTGAAATATCTTGGATTCTTTTTTTTCTTTTGCCAGTCCTGGGGCTTGAACTCAGGGCCTGGGCTCTGCCCCTGAGGCTCTTTGTGCTCAAGGCTAGCTCTCTACCATTTGAGCCACAGTGCCATTTCTGGCTTTTTCTGTGTATGTGGTGCTGAGGAATCGAACCCAGGGCTTCCTGCATGCTAGTCAAGCACTCTGCTGCTAAGCCACAGTCCCAACCCTATCTTGGATTTTTAAACAATAGCTCAAATGGATTTAAATGCTTCAGGCCAAACAAAACACACCTGCAGGCCAGCTTTGGCCTGTGGATCTGGACTAGAAACTTCTTCCAGGTGTAAGGCTGTAGAAGTCTATACTACCTGCTGACAGGACAGACAGGTTTCAAGCCTTATTTTTTTCTTTTTGATGTCAATCATGGGACTTGAACTCTGGGTCTGGGCATGATCCTTTAGCTTTTACACTCAAGGCTGGTGCTGTGTCTCTTGAGCCACACCTCTACTTCTGGCCTTCTATTAGTTCATTGTAATCTCATGCACTTTCCTGTCTGGGCTGGCTTTTATTTATTTATTTTTTTTGTCCAGTCCTGGGCCTTGAACTCAGGGCCTGAGCACTGTCCCTGGCTTCTTTTTGCTCAAGGCTAGCACTCTGCCACTTGAGCCACAATGCCACTTCTGGCCATTTTTGGTATATGTGGTGCTGGGGAATCGAACCTAGGGCCTCATATATACAAGGCAAGCGCTCTTGCCACTAGGCCATATCTCCAGCCCCTGGGCTGGCTTTGAACCACAGTCCTCAGAGCTCAGCCTCCTGAGTAGCTAGTGTTACAGGTGTGAGCCACAGTTGCTGGCTCAGGTTTTCCTGATGAGGTCAGCCTTCTCCCTCTTCTCTGTGGGGCAGAGAGAGTAACAGCCTTTTTTTTTTTTTAAACATTATAATGTTTTAATGTTTTGAGGATTAAGTAACGTGGAAAAAGATTTTTACTCAACTAGGTTAATTTCTTCTGAATTTTTCTAAGAGTTAAAAATTTACTATCACACTCATAGAACAAACAGCCATATATATATATATATATATATTTCTTTTTTCAGCAACAGCTCCCTCCCTATTCCCTCCCCACCCCAAACCCACACCCCTGCCTGAAGAAAAATGTCTAGCTGTTAGCTCAAAGGCAGCCAGAGAAAATTTCTAACAAATGACAGGATCTCTAAAATTCCCTGTGGTTTGTGGTGTTCTCACACTGGGATTTTTTTTTTTTCCCAGTCTTGGGACTTGAACTTAGGGCCTGGGCACTGTCCCCAAGCTAGCGCTAGCCTTGTGCCACAGCACCACTTCCAGCTTTTTCTGTATGTGTGGTGCTGAGGAATCGAACCCAGGGCTTCATGCATGCCAAGCCAGTGCTCTACCACTAAGCCACATTCCCAGCCCTCTCACGTTGGGGTTGTTAAGAATTAAAGCAGTATGTTGCTTGAACTGGGGAAGGGGAGAAGGTGGCTCCTGGGGGCCTGGCAAGCCCTGAGCCTGACTAGCTCAGACACCCCTATCTCAGGGCAGACCAGAGTTAATACCCACCAGTGGGGCGTCTCTTCTTATCAGGGTCCCAGGATTCTGCCTTGGAATCTCTAGGCATTCCTAGAAAAATCACAGCTCTGCATTGTACTGGTGGTGGCTCCCGCCTGTCATCCTAGCTGTTAAGGAGGCTGAGATCTGAGGATCGAGGTTTGAAGCCAGCCTGGGCAGGCAAGTTCCCTATAGAGGCTCTTATCGCCAATGAGCCACTCAAAAACAGGAAGTGGCACTGTGGCTCAAGTGGTAGCACGCCAGCCTTGAGCACAGAGATGCTCAGGGACAGCACCCAGGCCCTGAGTTCAAGCCCCAGAAACAACAAAAAAAAAAATCTGAGAGCATGAGGTCCTAAGTTCCTATTACCCACATGCGCATGCACGCGTGTGTGCACGTGCACACCCACACACGTTTTCAAACAGGCCCAGGTTCACGGTGAATGCTGACTACATGTTATTTCTGTGTGTGTGTGTGTGTGTGTGTGTGTGTGTGTGTGTGTGTGTGTGTGTGTATTTTTTCCTTCAAATTCCCTGGGCCAGAAATTATATGAACAAAAGGTTTATCTATTGTTCTTTTTGTGTAGGTCCTGAAGCTTGAATTCAGGGCCTGGGTGCTGTCCCTCAGTTGATTCACTCTAGGTTGGTGCGCTACCACTTGAGCCACCTCCATTTCGGGTCTTTTGTTGGTTAATTGGAGATGAGAGGCTTATGGACTTCTCTGTCCTGGCTGGCTTCTTGCCTCCATCGCAGATCTCAGCGTTCAGTGCCGGGCTGCCCAAGAGTTGCAGTCTCAGCCCTCCAATGGAATGACAGGGAGCTTGGCTAGCCGGCTGGGTGTGGCAACAGACAGAATGGGTTTCTGCCTATGGCGGAGGCCCTGGCAGCTACCGGGTCTTTTGGGGGAGAGGGCTGAGGGGTGTTGGGCTCCCTCCTTTAGCCCACCCCAAGCCTGCATCCCTGTCGTTTTCCCTGCCTGGAATCTGGTCCTGGAGGAGTCAAGACCAGAGAGGCTGACCAGGTCCTGTCTGCAGAGGGACTCCTACAACATGTGGTTTTAATCCAGTCCCTTACAATCAGCTCATGGATTCCTTTTCGCCCCAGCCCTAGTTTTGTTAGGACAGTTATTTAACTAAACTTGAAAAAAAAATGGCACAGAGACTCTAAATTCCAATCTGCCTGCCAGTGTCAGTCAGAGCTAAGTTTTGATGAGTCAGTGAGGAGTGGAGGGAAGGCCGCTAGCAGAGGGCAAAAAGGTCAGGGGACAGTACCAAGGGGTGGTGGCAACTTTAGTGATGACCCCAGTATCAGAGCCGAAGTGAACTTTTCCAACCCTTTTGGTGTCAGTCTTGGGGCTTGAACTCAGGACCTGGGCGCTGTCCCTGAGCTTTGGTGCTCAAGGCTAGAGCTCTGTGTGAGCCATTGCTTTCATTAAATAAGACCCTTCCCCATCACATGGCTTCCCTCTTACCCCTTCTTCTCATTCCCAAAACTAAGAGCCTGGTGCTGGTGCCTTAGGTCTGTAATCTTGTCTTACCTTGGGGGCTGAAATGCGGAGGATCACAGCTCCAAGTCAGTTCAGTCAGAGAAATCTTCAAGACTTCATCTCTGTGGAAAAAAACTCGACGTGGTAGTATGTGCCTATCATGTCAGATTGGGGTCCAAATGCATGCCCAGGGAAGAAAGCCAGATCCTATATCAAAAAAATCACCAGTAGGGCTGGGAATATGGCCTAGTGGCAAGAGTGCACACCTCGTATACATGAAGCCCTGGATTCGATTCATCAGCACCACATATATAGAAAAGGCCATAAGTGGTGCTGTGGCTCAGGTGGCAGAGTGCTAGCCTTGAGCAAAAAGAAGCCAGGGACAGCACTCAGGCCCTGAGTTCAAGGCCCAGGACTGGAAAAAGAATCACCAGTATACAGAGCCAACCACGCAGCTCAGTGGTAGTGTATTAATCTAGCATGCACAGGGCCCGGGTTTGATTGTGCGTACCACAATAAATAGACAAGTAACCAGTGCAATGCTGGGCACTAGTGGCTCACACTTGTCATCCTTGCTACTCAGGAGGCTGAGATCTGAGGACTGAGGTTCAAAGCCAGCTTGGGCAGGAAAGTCTATATGACTCTTATCTCCAATCAACACCAAAAGCCAGAAGTGGAGCTGTGGTTCAAGTGGCAAGAGTGTTAGCCTTGAACAAAAGAAGCTCAGGGACAGCACTCCCAGGTCCTGAGTTCAAGCCCCAGAACCAACACCAAAATAAAGCTTTGAGGTTCCAATTAATAGAGGCTTCCTGGACCCCCATTTGTTGGGGGTGGGGGAAATGGCTTAAGTGCTTTATCCCTGAGATACAGTCACAGCCTGAGCCCTGTTCTTTATTTTATTTTAATTTTTGCTGGTCCTGGGGCTTGAACTCAGGGCCTGGGCACTGTCCCTGAGCCTCTTTGTGTTCAGCACTAGCGCTCTAGCTCTTGAGCCACAGAGCCACTTCTGACTTTTTCTGAGTAGTGTATTGGAGATAAGAGTCTCATGGACTTTCCTGCCTCAACTGGCCTCAAACTGTGATCCTCAAATCTCAGCCTCCTGAGTACCTGAACCTCTGAACCCCATTCTTGTAGGGAGCTGAGGAGGCCTTTGTCTCAGAGGACATGTTACCTGACCAAGAGGACCCAAGGACCCTGGGAGGGAGGGAGGAGAGAGAGAGAGAGAGAGCGCGCACCAAAGATCCGTGTGGTTGTGTGGGTTTGGCTGGCAAAATGGTGTCTAACCAATAACACCCCCCCCCAATCCTAATGGCCCATGGCAGCTGGAGCCTATGTCTTGGGTGCAGGTGGGTGGGTGGGTGGAGCCTTCGCCGGAAGTCCTGGCACAGTATAGAGAGGAGAAGCTGTGAGCAGGAGGGGATTTTCTCTGAGGAGCTAAGGGGGACCCTGATGAGAGTAAAAAGTGGGGTTTGGAGAAGGATGAAGAAATAGACCAGCTTAGAGACCCACAACAATTTTTCTTTCCTTGCTGCCTTTATCCAAGAAGGGCAGAGACAGCATGTACATTTGAATGGTGTGAAGTATGCGTGTGTGCGTGCATGCCTGCTGGTACTAAGACTTGATCTTGGGGCCTCATGTTCTTTTTGTGTGTGTGTGTGTGTGTGTGTGTGTGTGTGTGTGTGTGTGAGTCCTGGGGCTTGGACTCAGGCCTAGGTGCTGTCCCTGGGCTCCTTTTGTTCAAGGCTAGTGCTCTAGCACTTTGAGCCACAGCACCACTTCCAGTTTTCTTGTGGTTCATTGGAGATAAGAGTGTCATGGACTTTCCTGCCCAGGCTGGCTTTGAACCACAATCCCCATATCTCAGCCTCCTGAGTAGCTAGAATGACAGGCGTGAGCCACTGGCACCAGACGTATGGTGAGAATTTTCACTGTGAAGCAACAGATCAACTCGGTTCCTGCCAGAGATGTTTCTAGTGTATTGTAAATCATTGTCTTTTTTTTTTCTTTCTCCAAACCCTTTAGTTATTGGGCTATTTCTTGTCGGAGAATTTTCTTTTCTTTTTCCAATTTGATCAAAGCTGTTTTTCTTTTTCCAAAGCGTCACTTGGGTGGCCGGCCAGGGACATCTGCTTATGGCTGAACCTGTTTTGCAGTACAAGTGCCAGCTTTCCCCAGGTTTTCTGAGGTCATGTTACACCAAGAGAGCCAGACCAAAACAACCCATCTTCTAGAAACATCTTTAAAAGATGATTTATTTCTCCCAATGGTATCCAGTACTTGGGAGAATGAAGATTATGAATTCAACTTGAAAACACATTTGTTTCCATTTGAAGGACAAAGGAGCCCAAACAAATATATTCATAACTATTTTCCCTTCCGGTGTTAATTTAAATGTTGGCGTTCCTGCCAGCTCTTTGGTTCTGGGTTAATTTTATTTAGCCTTCTGGGCCTGTTTCCCCAGCTGTAAAATGGTAGATTTTTCAATTCATTTTTATTTTATTTCTGCCAGTTCTAGGGTAAGATTTTTCGATTCGTTTTTATTTTCTTTTTGCTACTTCGAATAGGGTTTGAACTCAGAACCTGGGTGCCAGTCCTTGAGCCATTTTGCTCAAGGCTAGCACTCATCACTTGAGCCACAGCCCCACTTCTGGATTTGGGGGGTTCATTGGAGATAAGCATCTCATGGACTTTACTGCCCCAGCTGGCTTCGAACTGCAATCCTCAGATCTCCACCACCACTGGCACCCAGCTCAAGGCCCTTTTTGGCACTGGCTATTTTCAAGGTAGGATCTCATATTATGCCCAGGCCGGCTTGGGCTGCCATCCTCCTATTTGTGTTTCCCTTTGTCGTTGGGGATGACAGGAGCGTGCCACTGTATTTCTCTTGTGTTTCTCAGGATGACAGATGCACACAACAACCACACCCAGCCACTGGTTGCCATGGGGTCTTGCAAACTTCTTTACCACCCCTCAAGCTGACTTTGAACTGTGATCTTCTCATCTCTGCCTCCCAAGTATAAGACCTTAATCCCAACCCAGGACCAGCTAGCCGGCCTGGAACTCCTGGTTTCCGACACCATGAGAGCCTCTACTTGTATTGTGTTAAGCCATCATCCTGTGACAATTCGTTATAGCAGCTACACCAACAGTACCCGTGCAATTGTGTGACACACCCATGCACGCTGAGCACCAGTGGCTCACGGTTGTTATCCTCCTCGCTGAGATGTGAGGATCGCGGTTCGAAGCCAGCCTGGGCAGACAAAATGGAGAGATATTATCTCTGGTAAACCAGCAAAAAGCTAGAAGGGGAGCTGTGGCTCAAGTGGTAGAGCGCCAGCCAGCAAGAGCAAGGAGGCCCTTGGTGTTTGCCATCTCGGTTGCTCTGTGTGTTGTTGTGGGTCTTTCCTGGGTCTCAAGTAGTTTGTCCTCTTCCCCCTCCATCTTGTTTCCCAGGCGCCATGGCTCTGGAGAAAACTTCATGGCAAAAGGCGGAGCGTGGTGGCCATCTGCTTCCTGACGACTCTGTGTGCAGTGGCAGTCACCCACTTCCCCACTGGCCCTGATAGTGACTCCGGGAAGCCCCACGAGGAATCAGGCGCTCCTGGCCCCCTCATTCCGCGGGCTCTGAGCTCCAGCAGGAGGTTCTGGGGACACCGGACTTTGCCCAGAAATTCCATCCTGGTTTGTTCCAAGAAGCCAGGGAGAGTGGACATGAGCAGAGTGAGGAGAGACATAGCTTTCCCAAGAGATCTGAGACACCGTGTCCGCCATTTTGGGCTCCTCAAGGAGAATGAGGGCCAAAGAGTCCCAGGACTCAGAGCTCTGGGCCACCCTGACTACAGTGGTCCCCTCCAGGCACTGGGCATGGGTGGCCTGGTCACTCCCCTTGCAGCCTCCCAGGTTGGACCGGTTGTGGGCACACAGCGGTGGCCTGGTTCTTTGGGGGACCTTCGGGGATCTGTGTGGTGTGAGGCTGAGATTCCTGGGATGTGGACCAGCCCAGCACCTCACAGGGAGCTCCCCCCGTGGCTCAGCCCGCAGGACGCCGAGACCCTCCAGCTGCTGTCCCAAGGGGAGCTGGTGGGCAAAGCCAGAGTCCCCGCCCACGGGCAGGTGCTCCAGGTGGGCTTCTCCCCGCCAGGAGCCTATCAGGACGCGCCTCCCCCCACGCTCAGCCAATTGTGTGCCTCGGGGCTCTGCGGCCTGATCAAAAGGCCCGGGGATCTGCTGGAGGTCCTGGCCTTCCACGTGGACCGTGTCCTGGGCCTACGGCGGAGCCTGCCTGCCGTGGCCCGGCGTTTCCACAGTCCCCTCCTGCCTTACCGCTACACCGATGGGGCGGCCAGGCCCGTCATCTGGTGGGCATCTGATGTCCAGCACCTGGGTGACCCGGATGAGGACCAGAACTCCCTGACACTGGGCTGGCTGCAGTACCAGGCCCTGCTGGCCCCCAGCTGGAACGGGTCAGGCCAGGCCCCAGGCCTGGGTATTCACCGCACGGAATGGGCCCGCCTGGCCCTCTTCGACTTCCTGCTGCAGGTAAGTGAGATCCACAGGGGGCGTTCCAGGGGAGGCCTACACACCCCCCCCCCACATGCTCACTCTCCCTGTACTGGAATTTGAACTCAGGATCTCACACTTGCTGTGCCAACCAGAGCCACCCTTCCATCCCCCCCCCCCTTTTTTTTGCCAGTCCTGGGCCCTGAACTCATGGCCTGAGCACTGTCCCTGGCTTCTTTTTGCTCAAGGCTAGCACTCTACCACTTGAGCCACAGCACCACTTCTAACTTTTTCTCCACCCACTGCTGGATTCAGAAGTGACAGGCGGGTCAGGGTCAAAGTGCCCCCCATCTCCCGTAGTCTGGGGTAGAGTGGCTGTTCCCTAACTTGACTGAGGGCAGGATTTTCCATTTCCTGTGTCATTCCATCTCCTGCTGCCCCCCCCACACCCCAGAAAACACAGACCAAACAGAGCGCCCCTGCAGGTGCCCACAGACATGAACAGAAGGTGTTCAGCATCTTCCTAAAGACTAAAGCATTGTGGCTGGTAAAAGCAAAAGTCAAAGCCAAAGCTAAAGCCAGGGGCTGGGAAGGTGGCTTAGTGGTAGAGTTGCTTTTCTAGCATGCATGACGCCCTGGGTTCGATTCCTCAGGCACCACATACACAGAAAAAGCTGAAAGTGGCGCTGTGCCAGCCTTGAGCAAAAGAAGCTCAGGGACAGGGCCCAAGTCCATGGTGGCAGAGGGCACTGTGGAGCAGGTGGCCTCTGTGTCCATTCCCCCCCCCAAACTCACAGGCTGCCTGTCTCCCCAGGTTCATGACCGCCTGGATCGCTACTGCTGTGGCTTCGAACCTGAGCCTTCAGAGCCCTGTGTAGAAGAGAGACTCCGAGAAAAATGTCGGAACCCTGCAGAACTACAGCTGGTGCACATCCTGGTAAGTCTACCTGCCGCTCCTTAGCCCCAGCCTGGGTCTTCCTGCCTCCAGCAAAATGCACGTTTGTATTTTCATTTCTGCCAGTCCTGGGGCTTGAACTCAGGGCCTGGACTCTGTCCCTGAACTTTGCTCAAGGCTAGCACTCTACCACTTGAGCCATGGCACCACTTCCGGTTTTCTGGTGGTTCATTGGAAGTAAGAGTCTCATGGACTCTGCCTGGGTTGGCCTTGAATGGAGATCCTCAGATCTCAGCCTCCTGAGTGGCCAGGAGGACAGGTGTGAGCCACTGGCACAGGGCCACGGGGGGCTCTTGATATCCAAGCATGCGTGTGCACGTGTCACACCCATAGCCGGGACCAGCGGGCCTTTCACACTTGCCACTTCCCACCAGGGCTCCCTCTCCCTTCAGCCAGGAGTCAGCCCCTCACGCAGCCAGCCTTACCATCCCAGTGGGCGTTGCTGTGTCTTAGGTTTAGGGGTTCATCTTGGTCTGAATCTACTTACTTAGCTGAATGAATTGATTCCCTTTCCGGTATCTCTCTATGCATGATGGCTCCCGCCTGTCATCCTAGCTACTCAGGAGGCTGAGATCTGAGGATCGCAGTTCAAAGCCAGCTGGAGCAGGAAAGCGCAGGAGACTCTTTATCTCCAGTGAATCCTCCAAAAGCCAGAAGTGGTGCTTGTGGTTCAAGTGGTAGAGCAAAAAAAAATAAAAGGCTCAGCAGACACCCGAGCCCTGCGTTCCAGCCTCAGGACGCATGCGCACAGGCGTGCCCATGCACACAATCCTAATAATCATCTTCTGTCCTGGAAAACAAGGCTTATGAATTCCTCCTATGGTTGCTGGCAAGACTCGCTTGAGATAACACGACTGAGCAGATCCCACAGGGGCCTGGCCCATGGGGCACTGAGCAGCCCCCCATTCTGTCTCCCTCCCAGGTCCGGAGTAGCGAGCCATCCCATCTGGTCTACATTGACAACGCCGGCCGTCTCCAACAGCCAGACGACAAGCTGAACTTCCGGCTGCTGGAGGGCATCGATGGGTAAGGACCCAACACACGGAGGACACGTGCCTTTTGCTTTTGTCTGTCAGTCATGGGACTCGAACTCAGGGCTTGGGTGTTGTCCCTGAGCTCTTTTTCTGGTGGTTCATTGGAGTTCAGTCTTTCTTGCCTGGGCTGGCTTTGAACCACGATCCTCCAGATCTCAGCCTCCTGAGGAGCTAGGATGACAGGCTGTGAGCTGCCAGCGCCCGGTTTTACTTGTGCTTTTTGTTCAATTTGTTCCTTTCTTTGGGGACTTTGCTCCAGGTTTCCTGCCTCTGCGGTGAAGGTTCTGGAATCAGGCTGTCTACAGACTCTGCTGCTCAAGTCATTGCGGATGGACCCTGTGTTCTGGGAGAGCCAAGGTGGGGCCCAGGGGCTGAAGGGGGTCCTGGGGACCCTGGACCGGCGGGGCCAGGTCCTATTGGCCTACATCCGGGAGCGCAAGCTCTCACTCTTCAGGGACGAGGAGCCGTGAGGTCACCATGGGTCAGTGCGGCCCAATGTGCTGAGGGCCCGACAAGCTCCTCCCACAACGCGTGAGGCCAGACAGGACCCGCCAGGAGCCAGAGGCTGCCACGGGATGCTTCATACGCATGAGGTGAAGGGGCGGGTAGTGGGGGGGAGGGTGAGCTCCCCATGCTTCCTTCTGCCTTCTTGGTTGGCTCTGGCGATTTACTCCATTGCACCAAGAACTATGTTCATGAAGGTTCTATGAACTGTTCCATTAAGTGGTATGTTGTATGGACACGTGTGTATGTGTGTGTGTATGTGTATGTGTATGTGTGTGTATATACTATGGCTCAGATCTTCTCTCCCCGGAAGCTGACTTGGGCCTAAGAAATTCAACACTTAAAGCATTTGTCTTGATAAGCTTTGAACCTTCAGTGTAGAGCCAGGCATGGGAGTGCTCCCCTGTAATCCCGGCTACTTGGGAGACAGAGATAGGATGATCACAGTTGGGCAAAAATCACAGCTTGGGGAGGGGGGGCTGGGAATGTGGCCTAGTGGTAGAGTGCTAGCCTTGAGCAAAAAGAAGCCAGGGACAATGCTCAGGGCCCGAGTTCAAGCCCTAGGACTGGCAAAAAAAAAAAAAAAAAAACCACCACAAAACAAAACAAATCACAGCCTGGGGAAAAATGAAGGAAACCACATCTCAAAAAACAAGCCAGGTACAGTGGTGTCTGTCCCACCATAATGACAAGAACCTGCCTGAAAACCAAGCTAAAAGCAAGTGGACTGGAGACATGATTGAAATGGTCAAGCGTGAGGCCCTGGGTTCCATCCCCTGCACCCTGTCTAGAGCCCACAAACACGTCCAGTTCATAAAAAGTAGAAACATAGGGGCTGAGAATATGGCCTAGTGGCAAGAGTGCTTGCCTCCTATACATGAAGCCCTGGGTTCGATTCCCCAGCACCACATATATAGAAAACGGCCAGAAGTGGCGCTGTGGCTCAAGTGGTAGAGTGCTAGCCTTGAGCAAGAAGAAGCCAGGGACAGTGCTCAGGCCCTGAGTCCAAGGCCCAGGACTGGCCAAAAAAAAAAAAAGTAGAAGCATAGGAGACAAAAGTGGCAGCTCCCAGAAACTCCCTACATGCATCTGTGTAAATTAAATTAAAATGTACCTTAAAGCTGGATGACGCTGCCTCAGGCCTATAATCCTAGCTACTTGGGAGACTGAGATCTGAGGGTCAGGGTTCAAAGCCAGCCTGGGCAGACCAATCCATGGGGCTCTGATCTCCAGTTTACCAGGAAAAAAAAAAAAAGCCGAAAGAGGGAGGTGTGGCTTGGGGGGGCAGAGTGCCAGCCTTGAGCGGAAAAATCCATGGGAGAACGTAAGGCTTGAGTTCAAGTCTCCTACTGGCCCAAACCATGCCAGGCTGCAAAAAACAAAAGTAAATAAAAAAGACAGGGTCATACTTGGCTTATCAATTTAGTGGATTTGAGATTAGCCATGTGAATTGACTGTGTGTGTGTGAGATTGAGAGAGAGAGCGAGCGAGGGAGAGAGAGAGAGCGCAAAATGGAGCTGAATTCAGGCCCTTTTAATTTGCATACTCTACCACGTGAGCCACAGCGCCACTTCCGGCTCTTTCTGTGTTTGTGGTGCTGAGGACTCGAACCCAGGGCTTCATGCATGCTAGACGAGCACTCTACCACTGAGCCACCTTCCCAGCCCCAAGTACTGTATTAAAACCACATCTCCTTTATCACTGGAAAGTTGCCCGTTCCACCTACATACTCATCATTTGCATTTTCTGGGAGATGTCTTTTCCTTTGAAGATGTTTGTCTTTTCCTTGTTAATTTGTTACAGATCTTTGAATCAAATTAGTGCAATCAATCTTTTTCCCCCATTAGGAATGTTGTCAGTGTTTTCTTCCCGTCTTGTCATTTGTGTCTTGACTTTGTTTATGGTGTCTCTTGCCAAGTACAAAATTTTCATTTCCATAGAGTCAGAGCTGTTCCTTTTTTCCTTCCAGTCATCCTGCGTTCTTAGGGAAAACCTGTCATGATTTCGAGATTTGTTGAAATACTCTTGTAAATAAGCCTTTCTCTCACAATTCACTCCTAAGTCCATAAGAAACTTGGTATTTGTATACCAGTGGGCAGTAGAGATTCAATTGAAATTTCACTTCTCCCAAATGGAAAATCACTTGTTCCAATATTATTGTTCAAGAGTCTGCATATACTATTACCCACTGTGCACACCTGAGAATGGAACTGAGACCTGAGGGAGGAGGTGGGACACACCGGGAAGGAAGAGCTTAAGAGCAGAGCTGGGGACTGGGAATGTGGCTCAGTAGTAGAGCGCTTGCCCAGCATGCAGGAAGCCCTGGGTTCAATTCCTCAGCACCACATATAACAGAAAAAGCCGGAAGTGGCGCTGTGGCTCAAGTGGTAGTGCTAGCCTTGAGCAAAAAGAAGCCAAGGACAGGGCCCAGGCCCTGAGGTGAAACCCCAGCCCCAGCACAAACAAACTAAACCAATAAACCAACACACACACAGAGGGCTGAGGGATGGACTCAGTCCTGAGACCCGGCGACTAAGTGCTCAGTAGAAACCGCCAAGTGATTTAACAAGGGGCTGCTCTTCCTACTCCAGCATCATCTGAGTCTCTGTGTGTGTGTGTGTGTGTGTGTGTGTGTGTGTGTGTGTGTGTGTGTGTATAAGTCGTGGTGCTGGTGGTTGAAGTCTGGAATCCCAAGCTGTATAATCCAAGGCTCTACCTCCCGCCCCGTACCCCATCTCTTTCCCTTTGCTGTCTGCACACCCTCCCATGGAAGCCAGATAAGCTAGTGAGTAGAATGTCCTGGTGGGGGTTTAAAGCTGCCCAGAGGAGAAAACGACCTCTCATTGCTGAACTGTCAGGCAAGGACCACACGAAACTAAAATGCAGGTGCGCACACTGCCTCGCGCTTCTCCCATGCAGTGACTCTCAGGATGGCGCATGCTCTCTGACGGTCCTGGAGACTTAACGTGGCATTGCTGAAAGTTCAATACCAGTTCCCGTGGGGGCTTCTGAACCCACAACAACCAACACGAACCTCCTCTCCTCACACTGGGGCAGTCAGGGAGAGAGTCCCATTAGAAGAAAATCTGTGTGTCTGAGGTCCTGGCGTCTATCCTAATTCCTAAGGTCAAGTCTAAATGTTCAGTTGGATATATATATATATTTTTTTTTAAATCTCCCAGTATGCGTATGTACACAAACAAATTGACTAAAGGGTGGTATATCCAGGGGAGGGGTCTGATGGTAAAATTCTTCGGAACAACTAATGAACCATTTGACAAAATGAATACTAGGAAGCTCACATATGTTTTGTTGAGGAGGAGGAAGGGGAAAAGAGGGGGTGCAGAGGTCATTATATTTAGTGTACATTATGTAAAAGTTGAACTATGTCACCTGCAGGTATGAATGGGGCAAGGGAAACAGGTGAAAATGGTGGAAGGAATGATATTAATCAAGATTTACTGCATTCATAACCTGACTTGTGAAAGTGAAACCTCTTTGTACAGCTACTTAAAATTAACAAGTAAGGGGGGTGGGAATGCAGCTTAGGGGTGGATTGCTTGTCTAGCATGCCTGAAGGCCTGGGTTTGAGTCCTCAGCACCACATACACAGAAAAAGCCAAAAGTGGCGCTGTGGTTCAAGTGGTAGAGTACTAGCCTTGTGCAAAAAGAAGCCAGGGACAGTGCTCAGGCCTTGAGTTCAAGCCCTAGGACTGGCAAAAAATAAAATAAGATTCAAGGGAATATCAGGGCATTGCCTACCAAACTCATCAATGAAAAAACTTCATCAACATGTTCAGAATCATTTAATGACTGTTCCGGATACACCTTTCACTGGGCTACAGGTGATTTTAGGGTGACCAAGCTGATGAGCCTCCCAACCATTTTTTAGACCCTGGTTCTTGATCCCGAGGACCCGGGAAAGGGGACAGTCACCCAGCCAGGATCCTCCCGAGCTCTCTTGACTTTTCCTCTCTCGCTAAGGAAACTTCCCCAGGGTATGGACGATGGGGACAGAAGTGGGGTGGGTACCTGACACCCCAAGGGGGCTTGCCAAGAGGAAGTAACAAGAGGACGCGGTGCTGCAGGCCAGCCACGGATCTGCTGAATAAATAAACACGAACTTGCCCAAAGTTCCTGCCATACACAGCAGGGGGAATCCACCAGGCCCACGAAGGCGAGGGGTGCCGAGGGAAGACCCGACATGTGGGGGGCGGGGGGGGGCCTGGCCCCAGGCCGTGGGGCTACGTGCTACACACCAGCACATCTGCAAAAGGCCCTAGGAGCGTCTTGTTAAAGATGCAGCGCACCCACACCAGGTAGGTGGTGAAGGGCTTGATGTTGTCCGTGAACGTGTGGTTCTGCACGGCCAGGATGTAAGGCACGTAGGTGTTCTCCCCTTGTTCCTGCAGCCACACCTCGTACTTCACCTCCTTCACCTTCAAGTATTTGAGGTTCCAGGGGATCTGCCAGGACACGGTGAGGCGGGCCTCCGCGGCGCCCTGCACCGACGCCTGGCACCGCGCCTCCCGCACCTTGCCCGGGTACAAGCTGACCGTCCACTTGGGCCTCCTGGGCCCTGGCCGGCCCTTCACCACGCGCCGGATGGCCTGGATCAGCGACGGCAGGTCCACCTTGGTGTCCTGGTAAATGCGGAAGAGCCACTCGGGATTCCTACAGCAAAGATGTCGGGGTACCTCTTGGCTTTGCAGAATTCGAGCCTGTTCGGCCCGATCTAAGTGGGCGATGCCCCCCTGGTCCCAGGGTCTGTCGATGTGAGTGACCGTGTTCTCCGCCATCGTGTTCCGCCAGGAGACATACTGGAGGTCCATGCCGGGCAGCGAGGCCAAGGTCTTATACGGGGTGTAGTGATCAGGATTGACGGCATAGGGGAACAGCTCCACCACAGTGGCCCCCCGGGGCAGGAAGAGGGCGGTGACCAGCTGGGCCCCGTGCATGCTCACCAGCATGGAGGCGTTGCTGACCAGCCGCACCACGTCAGCGAACGGACGGTCCTCCAGAGACACGGTGACCGTCTTCATGTGGAACTCGCGGGCGAGCTCCAGCAGCAGCTCGGCCTCATTCACGATGAGTCGGGTGTGGGTGCGGCTGAAGACCAGGATGTAGTCCTCCCCCAGGGGGAGCCCCCCCTGGCTCACATTGAGCTTCTCCGTCATGAAGCGAGCAAACTGGCGGATCTCGTGGCCTGAGACCAGGATGTTGGCTTTGGGGCCCTGAGGCTGGACAAAACCATACTGGTACCAAGTGGTGACCTTCGAGAGCCCCACGAAGGCCTGGGAGAAACAGAGCAGCCGGCCCAGGGACTTGAGCTGCGAGCGCAGAAGGGGCTGCTTGGGACTGAGGAGTTTGTAGAGATCGAAATGGGCTCCCTCGCCCCAGCCCTCCATGAAGAAGAGCCGGGCCTCCTGGGCCAGGCCGGGGAACTGTCGGAGGGTGTAAAAGAGAGGCAGCAGGTCATCGTGGAAGACGTGCATGAGGTTGTCGGGGTTGAAGCGATTGGTGATGAGGGCCACGTCGGGCACGAACACGGGCTTGGGCATGAAACGCAAGGCTGCGGCGGGCAGCTCAACGAAGTTGAAATACTGAGTGTTGTGGTCTTCCACGGTGGACAGGTCGAGCAGGGCCGGCTGGAAGCGTCTGGAACCCAGGTTGGGCAGCATGACCGAGGTGTTCCCGTGGAAGAAGAGGAACTCTTCCGCCTCGTTGGAGTAGCAGAGCCATTTGAAGCGGCAGATGCGTTCGGTGTGCGTGCGACCGGTGCACAGCATGTGGGTGCCACCTTCCATCAGCATCTGCAGGGCCTTGGGGTAGTCGATCCTCGGGGTCTGGGCTGGCTCTGGGGCCTGCTGGCCGAGGGCCAGCTCCTCCTCTAAGGTGGCCGCATGCTCCCGCAGCCGCACATGCTTCCACAGGACGGCAGCCAGCACCGACACCAGGAGAGCATTGAGCACGGCGGACAGGTGCATCGTACCGCCACGCGCCACTGGGGGGCGCTAGTGAGAGGCCGGCCTCAGGCAGGTGCCACGGGCCAGGTGGGCGTCACCCATCCCTAGGGGGCCACCTTGAGGACCACTGGATGCCTGGTGGGGGGGGGGGCAAGAGGGAGAGAGAGAGAAGGGGGGGAAGTGATTTGAGAACCATGAGAGACTCCACCAGGCAATTTCTGCTTCTTGATCAAGTTCTCAGGTGATTCAGCCAGGACTCCAAAACCAATGCGCAGGTCATAAATTACATCACCAATAATGAGTTTCTTGTCTTTTTTGCCAGTCTTGGGCCTTGAACTAGGCACTGTCCCTGAGCTTTTTTTTTGCCAGTCCTGGGGCTTGACCTCAGGGCCTGAGCACTGTCCCTGGCTTCTTTTTGCTCAAGGCTCACACTCTACCACTTGAGCCACAGCGCCACTTCGGGCCTTTTCTATATATGTGGTGCTGAGGAATCGAACCCAGGGCTTTATGTATAGGAGGCAACCACTCTTGCCACTAGGCCATAGTCCCAGCCCCCCTGAGCTTCTTTTGCTCAAGGCTAGCACTCTACCACTTGAGCCACAGCGCCACATCTGGCTTTTTCTGTGTCTGTGGTACTGAGGAATCGGACCCAGGGCTTCCTGCATGCTAGGCGAGCTCTGTACCACTGAGCCACTTTCCCAGCCCCCAATAATGAGTTTCAAAGCTTGGAAATGGTTCCCTCTTTCTTTCCTTCGTTTTCTTCTTTCTCTCTCTCCCTTTTCTTTCTTTTTTGGTGCTAGTACTGGGGCTTGGACTCAGGGCCTGCACACTGTCCCTTCATTTCTTTGCTCAAGGCCTTACACTTGAGCCACACTTGCACTTTTCAGTGTTTTGCTGGTCTCACCAACTTTTCTGCCCGAAGCTGGCTTTGAACCGTGATACTCAGGTTTCAGTCTCTGAGCAGCTAGGATGAGTAGCAGGCACTGAGTTTTGATCCGTGCATCACAATCCTACCATAGGAAGCAGCAACTTCACCACTATCTGGCTCCCACCTGTCATCCTAGCTAGCTACTCAGGAAGCTGAGATCTGAGGGTTGTGGTTCAAAGCCAGTCCAGGCAGGAAAGTCCCTGAGACATTCCCCCCCCCCAGACTTTTTTTTAATCTCCAATAAACTACCAACAAAGTGGGACTGGGGATGAGGCTTAGTGGTAGAGTGCTTGCCTAGCATGCATGAAGCCCTGGGTTCAATTCCTTAAGTACTAAATACACAGAAAAAGCCAGAAGTGGTGCTGTGGCTCAAGCTAGCCTTGAGTGAAAGAAACTGAAGGACAGTGCCTAGACCCTGAGTTCAAGCCCCAGGACTGGTTAAAAAACGAAAGTCAGAAGTAGAGCTGTGGTTCAAGTAGTAGAGTACTAGCCTTGAGCACAAAAGCTCCAAGGCCCTGAGTTCAATTCCCAGAACCTGCACTAAACAAACAAGAAACAAAAGGAGCCAAACTGAAGAAGACAACTGGAGTGACAAAACTAAAAATAGTACATTATAACCCACAGATTATAAAGAAGTATCCCTGCGTCAATAGTGTTATGAATAAATAATTGAATAAAAGGACTCCAGGAGAAGGAACAGATCTTTCTTGCAGAATGCCAATGACTACGGGGACAATGATGCAAATCAAAAAAAAAAATCACTGGTTGGCAGACAGCAGCAGTCATGATTGTTGCCGGCAAGATCTGCGGACTGATGCTAAAATTAGTCGTGGAAACAAGATCTTTGCACAGTCCCCAAAACATCCTGAACGATACATGTTACTAAGGTAAAAAAAAAAAAAAAAAGAACAAAAATAGAAACTGCAGCAGCAGTTTGCACCCAGCAACTAAAGTCAGCGCCCCGTCAGAAGCTCTGATGTCACCGGCCCCCCCCTGCTGACGTCACGACACCCTTAAGGCCATGCAGGCAGAAGGGCACGCTCTGGATTGCCCAA
Source organism: Perognathus longimembris pacificus (assembly GCF_023159225.1). Taxonomy (NCBI): domain Eukaryota; kingdom Metazoa; phylum Chordata; class Mammalia; order Rodentia; family Heteromyidae; genus Perognathus; species Perognathus longimembris. The sequence goes on along the minus strand of NC_063186.1, from coordinate 11,146,058 downwards.
GGTGGAATCCTGGCTCCCACACCTGTTCTAGCTCTGATATCGATCACGTTAACCCCAAATGGAGGAACATTTTCCCAAGATGAGCTTGGAGACCATGGAAATTGAGGAGCTTCCAATACGTTCATGGGCCCAACTATCCTTTTTCACTTCCTATTTTTTTGTACAGGTCTTGGGACTTGAACTCAGGGCCTTTTCTGTTATATGTGGTGCTGAGGACTCGAACCCAGGCCTTCATGCATGCTAGGCGAGCACTCTACCGCTAAGCCACCTTCCCAGCTAGCGTTCTTGTTCTTAAGGGCCCTGCTCATCAGTGGCCTCGCTGGGTCTTCGCTGGTGGAGCAGGCAAGTGCGAGGCTCTGGGAAGGCAGAGCCACAGGCTCTCCGGTAACCTAGCAACCCAGGGCTTCTTGCTGTAATTACTCCCAGCCCAGCCCAGCCAGGCAGAGGTAGCTGACTGGGACAGGTGCGAAGGAAGGAAGCGGAGCTGTGGCCATTGCTCGCCCCCAGGTACTCCGGGTGGGGTGCTCACGATCCCAGCTGGTGGTGCTGTGAAGACAAGGAAATGATCTGCTCCAACTCCTTCTTCTTCCTTCTCCTCCTCTTCTTCCTCTCTCCCTCTCTCATCTGTCCTGGGGCTTGAACTCAGGGTCTGGGCACTGTCCGTGAGCTTCTTTTGCTCAAGGCTAGTGCTCTACCATTTGAGCTACAGCGCCAGTTCTGGCTTTTTCTGTGCATGTGGTGCTGAGGAATGGAACCCAGGCCTTCATGCATACGAGGCGAGCACTCTACCACTGAGCCACAGCGCCACTTCCGGCTTTTTCTAGGTAGTTTATTGCAGATAAGTCTCATGGCCTTTCCTGCGCAGGGCTGGCTTCAGATCTCAGGAGTCATTAGCACTGGGCTACCTTTCCTCTCTTTTCTCTTTCCTTTTTCTCTTTCCTCTTCCCTTCCTTCTTTCCTTCCTTTCTTTCCTCCTCTTTTCTCCTTCCCATCCTCTCTTTTTCTTCCTTCCCCTCCCTCCCTCCTTCCCTTTCCCTCCCTTCTCTCTTTCCTTCTCTGTCACTCCATCTTCTCTCAAGCAAAACCAGGATTAGAAAGATGAGGGGCTGGGAATGTGGCCTACTGGTAAAGTGCTTGCCTAGTATACATGAAACCCTGGGTTCGATTCCCCAGCACCACATATATAGAAAAAAGCCAGAAGTGGCGCTGTGGCTCAAGTGGTAGAGTGCTAGCCCTGAGCAAAAGAAGCCAGGGACAGTGCTCAGGCCCTGAGTTCAAGCCCCAGGACTGGCAACAAAAACAAAACAAAACCAAACAAAGATGACATACTCGCGGGCCAGGGTGATTTCTCATCACATCTAAGGCTAAGAGTGAGCCTTCTCTCCTCTTCTACTTGGTGCTGACGAGGGAGCTGCTACCCCCCCACCCCCACCCCCAGCTGATGGGGCCCCGGCAGGCTGCAGTACTCCCTCCCCGTGGTCAGGGATGGGAGCTGGAACCCCTCTCCAGGGGAAGAGCTCCTCAGATTCAACTCCCCCCCACTCGGTAGACACAAGGCAAAGCCTGTGGCTGCAAGAACAGCACTGAGAACCATCTTGGGCCATAACTGGGCTCAAGGAAGCAAATTGGGACAAGAAAATGGGAGTCAGGCCAGGAGAATTCTTGTTCTGTCACTTAGCTACATGAAGCTAGGCTGTGTGTGTGTGTGTGTGTGTGTGTGCACGCATGTGCACATGTGCTAGTATCAGAGTTTGAACTCAGGCCTTCCTCTTGCTCTTGGCTCACCTTGTTTACTGGGCTGGTGCTTTACCACTTGAACCACACCTCCAGGCCCCTCAACTAGGGAAATTCTGAACTCCTCCAAGCTCCCATCTCCTGGGCTGAGCCACAGACACAATAGGTTCTGGTTTTGTGAAGGAAGAGACAACAGCCGCAAAGCCAAGTGCTTGACGGTTATTTTCACAATATTATATTATTTTCTTTTGTTTTTGCCAGTCCTGGGGCTTGAACACAGGGCCTGGGCACAGCACCACTTCCAGCTTTTTCTGTGTATGTGCTACTGAGGAATCGAACCCAGGGCTTCCTGCATGCTAGGCGAGCACACTACCACTAAGCCACCTTCCCAGCCCATCTGAAGTCATTGGGGTGTGTGTGTGTGCACCACTATTGGGGCTTGAACTCAGAGACTGGGCACTATCTCTTCACTTTTTCCACTTAAGGCTGGTGCTCTACTACTCGGGCCAGGGCACCACTTGCTGCTTTCTTGTGGATTGGAGACAAAGAGTCTCACAGATTTGTCTTCCTGGGCTGGCTTTGAACCAAGATCCTCAGATCCCAGCCTCCTGAGTAGCCAGATTGCAGGTTGACCTGCCAGCTCCCAGCCCAAGTCATCTTTCCCACCCAGGAGCTCTGTTTCTCCCGAGTAGGCTGAGGGGGGCGGACGGGGGGTGTTGGAGCTGGACCCCAGCCGCAGGGCTGCATCTTGACAGGGGAGGTCCCCCCGGGCCTGCTGGGGTGCAGCTTTCCCAGGCCTCGCACTGGTCCACCACCCACCCACCCCCACCCCCGGCCGCGCCAAATGCGCCACGACCGAACTCCACGCAGAAGGGCGAAAGGACCCGCTGCCCTGCCCACCCGCGTCCGGAGTGGAGAGGCAGGGGGGAGGAGGGGGCGGTCCCAGCCCGGGATCGGGGTCTGAAGGGCGAGGGGACCCGCTGCCCTCCCCACCGGAGTGGAAAGGCGGGGACATCCCCCCCCCCCCACCTTCCCGGGCTCCGGAGGCCCAGGGTCAGGGCGCGGGGTTGCAGGCCGCCCCGCCCACCTCAGGCGCCCGCGCACACGCACACGTCCCCCTCGGCGCTGCAAACGCTCGGCTCTCGTAGGCACCCCCCGCCCCCCCCCCACCCCATAACACCGGCACCACGTGACGCCTCCCGAGGGACCCGCGAGGCCCAGCTCTCCACGCCGCGGCCGCCGCAACCCCCGCGCGCCCCTCACCTGCAGCCCGCCTCCGGCTGTCCACGCCGCCGGCGCCCGCTCCGAGCCCCGCAGGCCCCGCAGGCCCCGGCAGCGAGTGCAGACGCCGTGCTGTCAGACGCCGGCGCCGCCGCCAGCTCCGCCGGCTCCCAGGTGCCCACCGTGCGCCCGCCCGGCTCGCCAGCCCCGCGAAGTAGGGAGTGGGGGTGGGGGGGCGGGGAGGATATTAGGCGCATGCGCAGACCTCCTCCTTTGGTTGGAGGAATTCTGGGGATTGTAGTTTACTTGAGAGGCTGCGCCCGCGTCGCTTCCCGAAGAGGCGGGGTCGGGCTGGGCGCATGCGCACACCATTGTGAGAGCCCGCCCTCTTGGTTGGACGGGTTTTTTTAGTATGGATTCTGGGAGTTGTAGTCCTTTAGTTAAGGGGGTTCTGGGAGTCGAAGTTTGCACCGGCGAGGTGGCCCCCCTCCTTTTCCCGAGCGATGTAGCTAGGCGCACACCATTAAGGGGGAATCGGATAAATAACATTGAGACCAGGGCTGGGAAGATGGCTTAGCGGGAGCGTGCTCTCCTAGCATGTAGGAAGCCCTGGGTTCGATTCCCCAGCACCACATATGCAGAAAAAGCCAGAAGTGGTGCTGTGGCTCAGGTGGTAGGGTGCTAGCCTTGAGCAAAAAGAAGCTCAGGGGCAGCTCAGGCCCTGAGTTCAAGTCCCAGGACTATATATATATCCGTATCTTTTCTGGGCACTGTATTTTACTGTAATTTTCTCCCACTTCTGGATTTTTGCTGTTTCCTTGCACATGAGAGTATCACAGACTTTCCTGCCCAGGCTGGCTTTGAACCGCGATCCTCAGATCTCAGCCTCCTGAGGAGCTAGGATGACAGGTGGGAGCCACTGGGGCTCAGCCTGGAGGATCCATTTTTAATTACCCACCACATCCTATGGCATCATGGCCAAGAGGAGAAAACAAGAAGCGTATCTCTTTAAGACCCACTGCTCAGGTTGCTGGGCCCTGACTCCCCCTCCCTCCCGCCCAGCCCCATTTCTGCTTCACCTGTAACCATGACAACTCCATTGACACCAATGGCCATGAAACCTAATTTAACCTGCCTGGATCAGAAAGAATGGAAAAGCACTTAGCTTTGCTGGGGGGGGGGGGGGGGGCGTGGATTGAATAAAGGGGGCTTTTTGGCCATGTGCTGTTAACTATCCTGCTTATTTGATTACTTTTGTTGGTGATTTCCTTGGGGAGGTGTTTATGGCAGAAGTGATTATTTCTGGGGAGCCTGAGAGGGTGTTTGTTCTGCAATGGTGGGTGTGATGATTCTTCACCCAACCTTGGGGCAGGTCTGTGAGAGAAAGAGTTTTCCCTGTTGGCCCTTGAGTTCATCTTGTGTCTAGTACATTCGTTCTCAAAAGTGAGCTATCAGAGTTTTCTTTTTTAAATTAAAAAAAATTTTTTTTGCAAGTCCTGGGCCTTGAACTCAGGGCCTGAGCACTGTCTTTGGTTTCTTTTTGCTCACAGCTAGCACTCTACCACTTGAGCCACAGCGCCGCTTCTGGCTTTTTCTTTTTAATTTTACATAGTACATTAAAAATTACAACATCAATGAAAAACCATTTGTTTCCATATCTTGGAGTTCATTTCATTTAGCATCATCTTATATGATCATATGTACATAACTACTGAACTATTATGATCATCTGCTAGGACTATCTTAGACATATACTAATTACAATGAGGGAAACTATGTAATCTGTTTCTTAGGGTCTGGCTCATTTCACTTAATATGATTTTTTCCAAGTTTTTCCATTTCCTTACAACATTATTCTTTCTGGTGGAAACATGGAAATCCATTGTGTGTGTGTGTGTGTGTGTGTGTATAGCACATTTTCTTGATCCATTCATCTAAAGAGGAGCAACATGTAGGAAATTAACTATACAACTGGGGGGGAGGGCTGGCAGGCAAGGTGGGAACAAATGAGGGAAGGGGTAACAAGTTTGATAAGAAATGTAGTCACTACCTTTTGTGTATATAACTGTAACCCCTCTGTGCATCACCTTGAAAATAAAATAAAATTTTAAAACAAAACAAAAGCAGAAATGTAATGTGTGGGAATGTTGTCAAAGATCTCAAAAAATAAACAGATAGGGTAGTGCCCAAAATTAGAAACAAAGCAAATGCCAGAATTTAAAAAATAATCACAAAAGGATCCATGTAACTATACTGGCTTTTTCTATATATGTGGTGCTGAGGAATCAAACCCAAGGCTTCCTGAATGCGAGGCGAGCACTTGAACACTGAGCTACATCCCCAGTCCCTACTGCTGGCTTTTTGTTGGTTAATTAGAAATAAAAATCTCTCAGGGCTGGGACTGTGGCTTTGTGGTACAGTGTTTGCCTAGCACACAGGAGTCCTAGGTTCAATTCCTCAGCACCACATAGACAAACAAGTCACTAGCTGTGCTCTCTGTTATCCTAGCTACTCAGGAGGCTGAGATCTGAGGATCGTGGTTCAAAGCCAGCCTAGGCAGGAAAAGTCCAGGCAACTCTTAACTGCAATGAACCACCAGAGAACCGGAAGTGGCACTGTGGCGCTAAAGACAGCACACTGGCCCTGAGTTCAAGCCCCATGACTGACACATAAAATCTCTCAGACTTGGATGGCTTTGAACCATGATCCTTGGATCTCAGCCTCCTGAATGTCAGCTAGGATGACAGGTGGGAGCCACTGTGCCCCACAAAGCCCCCCCCCCCCGACCCCTTATGTTAAATTAGGCTAGACATTCTTCCTGTATTTGGTGCTCCCCACTCCTGTTCCAGCACCCACCTTGGAGTACAATCTGTTGTGCTCCCTCGGTGTCTCCTGAAACTGCACCAGGGCAAACAGGCTTGTATTTTCAGATGATGGAGGTGGGCAGGGCTGGAGGCCAATGCCCAGAAGGTTGTCAGGGCTGGAAGGGACCTGGAGAGCAAGGGGAGTGGCCACCTGAGGGAAATAACTGATTCCCGAATATAGGCCCCAATGGGCCTCGAGCACGCCCCCTGGTGTGCAATCGGGGTATTGCACAAACAAGGCCATGATGATTTTCAGTTATCACTCATGTTATTGTTTATGGCCATAAGTGCGCGCACGTGTGTGTGTGTGTGTGTGTGTGTGTGTGTGTGTGTGTGTGTACTGGGGCTTGAACTCAGGGTTTCAGCTTTGTTTTATTTTTCATTTTTTTCCCCAGTCCTGGGGCTTGAACTCAGGGCCTAGGCACTGTCCCTGGCTTCTTTTTGCTCAAGGCTAGCACTCTGCCACCTGAGCCACAGCGCCCCTTCTGGCTTTTTCTATATATGTGGTGCTGAGGAATCAAACCCAGGGCTTCATGTATACAAGGCAAGCACTCTACCGCTAGGCCATATTCCCAGCCCACTTTCACATTTTGGTGGTTCCTTGGAGATAAGAGTCTCACAGAGGGGCTGGGTATACGGCCTAGTGGCAAGAGAGCTTGCCTCATATACATGAAGCCCTGGGTTCAATTCCCCAGAACCACATATATAGAAAACGGCCAGAAGTGGCACTGTGGCTCCAATAGTAGAGTGCTAGCCTTGAGTAAAAAGAAGCCAGGGACAGTGCTCAGGCCCTGAGTCCAAGCCACAGGACTGGCAAAAAAAAAAAAAAAAAAAAAAAAAAGTCTCACAGTCTTTCCTGTCCCAGCTGGGTTTATACTGCGACCATCGCATCTCAGCTTCCTGAGTGGCTAGGTTGACAGGCAGGTATGAGCCACTGGCACCTGACACCTAAAGACAATTTTTTTTTGGCCAGTCCTGGGCCTTGAACTCAGGGCCTGAGCACTGTCCCTGGCTTCTTTGTGCTCAAGGCTAGTACTCTGCCACTTGAGCCACAGCGCCACTTCTGACCGTTTTCTATATATGTGGTGCTGGGAATTGAACCCAGGGTCTCATGTATACGAGGCAAGCACTCTTGTCACTAGGCCATATTCCCAGCCCCCTAAAGACATTTTATTCTATATATTTATTAATGAGCCCAGAGAATGAAAAGGCACATAGAGATTTGACTCGTTATCTCTCAGGACAAGTTCCCGGTGGTTGGTTATTCTGGGTTCAAGATTAGCCATGACCTCTTCAAATCCCACCTGCAAGGTTCCGGTGAGCAAACCAGTGGCCTAGATCTGATCAGCAATAGTTGGGCACCAGCTGTAGCCATAGGACCAGCCTTTCTCCTTTGAAATCCAACCACACCAGGAAGTCTCACGTCAGGAAATGTCAGGCCTGTCTTACAGGTAGAATGAAATATTTATTATCTGTGGATGTGTTGGGGGGGGTTAGCAGATTGTATTTCTAGCCACCCTCTTCCCCTGGGAGTGGCAAGTGTTAGGAGAATAGAAGAAAGTTGCTTCCTGATGTGATCATTTTCTATCTCTGTATGCCAGTATTGGGACTTGAACTCAAGTCCTAGGTGCTGGACTTTAGCTTTTTTTTTTTTTTTGGTCAGTCCTGGGCCTTGAACTCAGGGCCTGAGCACTGTCCCTGGCTTCCTTTTTGCTCAAGGCTAGCGCTCTACCACTGGAGCCACAGTGCCACTTCTGGCCATTTTCTATATATGTGATGCTGGGGAATTGAACCCAGGGCTTCATGTATATGAGGCAAGCTCTCTTGCCACTAGGCCATATTCCCAGCCCCTCTGTGAGACTTTTATCTCCAAGGAACCACCAAAATGTGAAAGTGGGCTGGGAATATGGCCTAGCGGTAGAGTGCTTGCCTTGTATACATGAAGCCCTGGGTTCTATTCCCCAGCACCACATATATAGAAAAAGCCAGTAGTGGCGCTGTGGCTCAAGTGGCAGAGTGCTAGCCTTGAGCAAAAAGAAGCCAGGGACAGTGCTCAGGCCCTGAGTTCAAGCCCTACGACTGGCAAAAAAACAAAACAACACCAAAAGTTCAGGGACAGTGCCCAGGCTCAGAGTTCAGGCCATTGGGCCAGACTCCCCCCACCCCACCCCCAATCACTTTACTATTATTAAATAAAGACTGAATAAATGAAAAGCTGGGTGCTGCCTAGAAGGCTGAGATCAGAGGATTGTGGAGCAAAGCCAGCCTGGGGCAGGAAAGTCCATGAGACTCTTATTTCCACTCCAAATCCAAAAGTGGAATGGTGGCTCAAGTGGTAGAGTGATCGCCTCAAGCGAGTGAAAAAGCTCAGCAAAAGCACCCAGGCCCTGAGTTCAAGCCCCAGGACGAGCACATGGGCATGTGCGTGTGCACACGCTCGCACGCACACACACACACACACACACACCGTTGCTCTCTCTGCCTGTGGGCCTCTTCCTGGCCACTGGGACCTTCAAGATTGGCTCAGCAAGGCCTAAGAATGGACACAGAGCAGCCAGAGACCAACAAAACTCTGGGAATTCTAGCCATCAACACCCCTGCTGGGGCTGGGGATATGGCCTAGTGGCAAGAGTGCCTGCCTCATATACATGAGGCCCTGGGTTCGATTCCCCAGCACCACATATACAGAAAATGGCCAGAAGTGGCGCTGTGGCTCAAGTGGCAGAGTGCTAGCCTTGAGCAAGAAGAAGCCAGGGACAGTGCTCAGGCCCCGAGTCCAAGCCCCAGGACTGGCAAAAAATAAATAAATAAATAACAAAAATAATAATAATAACACCCCTGCTACCACCTCCCAAGGCAGGGTGACCGGGAGAACCTAAACCTAGTGTCTAAATAGGATCCAGAATTTCCTCCGAGGGCCGAACCTTCAGTGACCCATAGAGGCCTTTGTTATTGTTTTAATTTTTTAATTTTTAAATTGTTCTCATAAAAGTTGGGGTACAGAGGGGCTCCGATTACATAAGTCAGGGAACGAGTACGTTTCTTTTTAGACAATGTCACCCCCTAGTGGCCTTTGCTTTGACTACTTGTCTACCTTCTCCCAGAAAAATAATAAGTAGGAGTCCTGTAAACTAATTGAGAATAAGCAACACATTTAGTATTTATTCAGAGAATAAAGAAATGGCCAAATGGCACCCCTCAGTACATCACATTTACAACAATAATTTTTAAAATGTGTATATTCACATAAAGACATAAGTGAATAAAACATTATATCCTGTAGGGCTGGGAATGTGGGAATGTGGTAGAGTGCTCGCCTAGCATGCAGGAAGCCCTGGGTTCGATTCCTCAGTACCACATACACAGGAAAAGCCGGAAGTGGCGCCATGGCTCAAGGGGTAGAGTGCTAGCCTTGAGCAAAAAGAAGCTCAGGGACAGTGCCCAGGCCCTGAGTTCAAGCCCCAGGACTGTCAAAAAAAAAGGAATAGCAGACAAACACATGAGAAGATAATCAACCTTGTCCATCCTGAAGTAAGTGTGAATGAAGGTTAGCTAACATGGGTGCTGGGGGCTCCCGCCTGTCATCCCAGCTACTCAGGAGGCCGAGATCTGAGGATCAAGGTTGGAAGCCAGCCTAGGCAGAAAAGTCTGTGAAAAAAAATATAAATTGTGTGTGTGTGTGTGTGTGTATGTATGTACGCTTTCTATTCTGTACTTCCAGCTTTCCCTGAGTAGTTAAGAGTAGTTAAGGAGATAAGAGTTAGTAGTTAAGGAGATAAGAGTCCCACAGACTTTCCTGCCCAGGCTGGCTTCGAACCACAATCCTGCACATCTCAGCTTCCTGAATCACTAGAATGACAGACGTGAGCCACCAGCACCCAACTTGGATCCACAACTCGTTGCTTGGTAACAAACTCCGTATTTAAACCAGGCTGGATTGGCAGCATTGGAGTCAAGTGCCTTTCACAGGCCAAGCCTTGGTGGAGATGCTTTATCCGACTCATCTTCTGGTTAGCACTAATATCTTGAACTTGCTGTGGAGGCCAGAGAGAAGTCACTACAGGCTAGGGATATGGCCTAGTGGTAAGAGCGCTTGCCTCGTATACATGAAGCCCTGGGTTCGATTCCTCAGCACCACATATACAGAAAAAGCCAGAAGTGGTTCTGTGGCTCAAGTGGCAGAGTGCTAGCCTAGAGCAAAGAGAAGCCAAGGACAGTGCTCAGGCCCTGAGTTTAAGGCTCAGGACTGGCCAAAAAGAAAATAACCCAAGAAAAACAAAACAGAAGTCATTGGAGTTGGTTATAAAACCAAGTGAAGAACCGGGGATTATAACCCAGCTTGCTCCCTGTGAAAGCCAGTGCTTTCCCCTCTGCCCTACTTCCCACTTACAAATATGAATCTAAACAACTGCAAAACTGTCCCTGCTCTTTGGTACAGATGACTCTGCTCCAGCAACTTCCTTTCAGAAAAGACGACTAGTTGCACAATAAATGTGTTTTAGTTCAGCCTGGTGGAGGACGTGCTGGTATTCACCACATCCTTGAGTCTCAGGAGAATGATGGAAGGAACACAAGAATAAAAATAGAATCATAGGAGACAACAAAAAAATTGAACAGAATCAGAGCCAGGCACTAGTGGCTCACGCCTGTCATCCTAGCAACTCCGGAGGCTGCGATTTGAGGATCGTGGTTCAAGGCCAGCCTGGGCAGGAAAGTCTGGGAGATTCTTATCTCCAATAAACAAACTACTAAAACTTTTTTTTTTTAAGTCAGAAGTGGAGGTGTGGCTTAAGTGGTAGAGCACTGACCTTGAGGAAAAAGAAGTCCAGGGGGCTGGGAAGGTGCCTCAGTGGTAGAGTGCTTGCCTAGCATGCATGAAGCCCTGGGTTCGATTCCCCAACACCACATACACAGAAAAATGCCAGAAGTGGCGCTGTGGCTCAAGTGATCGAGTGGTAGCTTTGAACAAAAGAAGCTCAGGGACAGTGCCCAGGCAAGGAGGAGAAGGGAGAGGGGAAGGGGGGAGAAGGAGGAGGGGGAGGAGGAGGGGGGATGAGAGGGGAGGAGGGGGAGGGGAGGGGGAGGAGGGGAGGAGGAGGAGGGGGAGGATGAGGGGGAGGAGGGGGAGGAGGAGGGGGAGGAGGAGAGGGAGGAGGGGGAGGGGGAGGAGGAGGGGGAGGAGGAGGGGGAGGAGGGGGAGGGGGAGGGGGAGGGGAGGAAGAGGAGGGGGAGGAGGAGGGGGAGGAGGAGGGGGGATGAGAGGGGAGGAGGGGGAGGGAAGGGGAAGAGGGGAGGAGGAGGAGGGGGATGAGAGGGGAGGGGGGAGGGGAGGGGAAGAGGGGATGAGAGGGGAGGGAGGGAGGGGAGGGGAAGATGGGAGAAGGAGGAGGGGGAGGAAGAGGGGGAGGAGGAGGGGGAGGAGGAGGAAGAGGGGGAGGAGGAGGGGGAGGGGGAGGAGGAGGAGGGGGAGGAGGAGGAGGGGGAGGAGGAGGAAGGGAAGGAGGAGGGGGAGAAGGAAAGAGAGGAGGAGGAGGCGGTTCAGGGACATTATCTAAGCCCTGATTCAAGCCCCAGGACTGGGACCAAAAAAATAAAAAATAAAATACTAGACATTTACAGGAGAATGAATGAAATGAATAAGGCGTGAGCAAGCCGAATGCAGGATAGACTTGGTGAAGTAAGCTTTCTCCTGGCGGCTGCTTGATCTTATTTTGATGGGTTTCTTTTTTAACCTTGTGAATTATTATCTAGCAGTGGGGGAGCATCTGCTCTCCCTTCACACGTGATGATTCGATTGTTACATTGTCCAGACCTTTCTCCCAGGCAGGCAGCGCTCCTAATTTTCAGCTGGAAGAAGTCCTAGTACGGAGGGCAACAGGGTCTTCTCCTAAATGAGCTGCATGTAGAGGGTGGATCTGAGGATCAGGGTTCAAAGCCAGCCCAGGCAGGAAAGTCCGTGAGACTCTGATCTCCAATGAAACCACCAGAAAACCAGAAGTGGAGCTGGGGCTCAAAGTGGTAGAGCGCTAGCCTAGAGCAAAAAAAAAATAGTTCAGTGACAGTGCCCAGGCCCCGAGTTCAAGCCCCATGACCACCACCATTAACAACAACAACAACAAAAGCAGGTTTACAACTGTCTCTAAAGTAAACTCACTTCCAGTCAAGTGAGCATTACAGATAATCATATTTATTTCTGGGCTGACTTTCCAGACTGAATAAAACACTTCAAACTTTATTTAAAAAATGGTTTTAAAAAATGGTTCTGTGGGGCTGGGAATGTGGCTCAGTGGTAGAGTGCTCGCCTAGCATGCATGAAGCCCTGGGTTCGATTCCTCAGCACCACATACACAGAAAAAGCCAGAAGTAGCGCTGTGGCTCAAGTAGTAGAGTGCTAGAGGAGCTCAGGAACAGTGCCCAGGCCCTGAGTTCAAGCCCCAGGACTGGCCAAAATAAAGATAAAATCAATGGATTTGTGGCTCAAGTAGTAGAGTGTCAGCTTTGAACAACAATAACAACAAAAAAAAGCTAAATGAGAGCATGAGGTGCCGAGTTTGGGCCTCAGTACTGGAAGAGAAGGGAAGAGAGAAGAAACGGGCCAGCAGCAACACCCCCTTCCTGCAGCCGTCCTTTCATGGACTGTGCACACTCCTGTTTTCCTTGGAGGTGCTTCATGGAAAAAATTAGCCCAGGCACTAAAAGAACGACTCAGGGCTGGACTCCAAGAGGGCAAGCATTCCGGAGATGGCTGGCGCGCAGATCAGAGCACGAGGGCCCGGGCTCCCAGCAGAGAGCTGGGCACAGAGCAAACTCCACTTGAGGGACAAGGTCACCTTGAGAGAACACCATGGGGGGGGCATAACCCGGGTCCCCTTCCATCTGTGACATTGATGCTGTCACTAAGGGCAAGTGGAGCCTGGGCTGGAGAGGAAGATGAATGCATAGGAATGAAGCCAGGTGTTGGTGGCTCATGCCTGTCATCCTAGCTGAGATCTGAGGATCTGGGTTCAAAGCCAGCCCAGGTAGGAAAGTCCATGAGACTCATCTTCAATGAACCACCAGGAAACCGGAAGTGGCGCTGTTGCTCAGAATGATAGAGTGCTAGCCTTGGGCAAAAGAGCTCAGGGACAGTGCCCAGGCCATGAGTTCAAGTCTCAGGGTACACACACACACACACACACACACACACACACACACACACACACTAAGAAAGAGAACCAGAGCAAAAGATGAACACTCCTGTGACGCATCTCCCAGGAGAGAAGAAAGGCGATGGGTAGTGATGAGGTGTTGTTTGCTGCCATGACAACACAAAATCATTCAGTCTTGTTCCCAAGGGCTGCAGCCAATGGCGGCAATTGAACTTGTATTTCTCCAGCATGCTGGCCTCCCCAAGGAGGTAGAAACCTTGGACCTTCCACTTGTTACTTCTAGAAAAGCAGAGAACTTTGCAGGCACTGGCCCTTGTTCTTCTAGTCTATCATTAGGTGTGGCATTGGTTTTTGTTGTTATTTGGTTTGGTTTTGCCAGTCCTGGGGCTTGAACTCAGAGCCTAGGTGCTGTCCCCGAGCTTCTTTTTGCTCAAAGCTAGCACTCCACCACTTGAGTCACAGCACCACTTCCGGCTTTTTCTGTGTATGTGGTGGTGTGGAATCGAACCCAAGGCTTCATGCATGCTAGGCAAGCACTCTACCACTGAGCCACATTCCCAGCCCCTCCTTTTTTATTGTTAACTAATGTGTGTGTGTGTGTGTGTGTGTGTGTGTGTGTCTGCAGGTCTTTGGGATGACACCAGTGCCGCTCACCCCTATAATCCTAGCTTCCTCAGAAGGCTGAGATCTGCGGATCTTAGTTCAAAGCCAACCCAAGTGGACAAATCCTTGAGACCTTTATGGATAATTAACCATTAAACAACAACAAAAAGCAGGAAGTGGAGCTGTGGCTCAAGTGGTAGAGTACCAGCATTGAGTGAAAATGTCAAGCAAAACTGAAGGCCTTAGCCAGGCACCAGTGGTTCACGCCTGTCATCCTAGCTACTCAGGAGGCTGAGATCTAGAGGATCACAGTTCAAAGCCAGCCCAGGCAGGAAAATCTATGAGACTCTTCTCTTCAACGCATTTCCCCCCCGAAAGCTGGAACTGGAGCCATGGATCAAGTGGTAGAGCACCAGCCTTGAGTGCAAAAGCTCAGGGACAGGGCCCAGGCCCTGAGTTCAAGCCCCAGGATTGGCACAATAAAGGAAGAGGGGGGAGAGAGGGAGGGAAGGAAGAAAGGAAGGAAAGAAGGAAAGGAAAGGAAAGGAAAGGAGAAAACCAAAGCTGCAGGTGTGTGAGCTGTAGGTATGGCTTCTAACTTACTGGCATTCTCCAAGCAGGAAAAGGAGGAACAGACTCTGGGTTTATTCACAAAGAGCTTCAAAGTCAAAACATCAAGGAGAGAGACATCAAAACCTCACAAAGTGGCTCTGACCGAACTTTCGGCAAGATCTCAAGAGGAAAAACTTCACTTTGATTTAAATTTGCATTTAAATGAAAGCAAAGGGTCCAGGGACCCTGCCTTTCCTCCCTTCAGTACCTCACCGACACAGAAGCCCCAACTGTGCCCTTTTATTTTCCACAGCAATGGGGCTGCCTTGTATTCACATGACAGTTTCTGTAACATCCCTTATTGCTTCAAAATCAATGCCATTGGGAAAGTTTGGCTGGACCCTTACACTTTATGCCCTGCACACCTAACTGGACCCCATCATTCCTTGCCTAGGTATTGGTCTAAGAAAAAAAAAAGAGCATACATCCATGCACAGGCATTTAGATGAATATATATATGATTTTTTCCCCTTGCTCTGCGGCTTGAACTCTGGGCCTAGGCCCTGTCCCTGAGCCTCTTTGTACTCAAGGCTGGGAGCTCTACCACTTGAGCCACAGCACCACTTGTGGTTTTCAGTGGTTCATTGGAGATAGGAGTCTCACAGAGACTTTTCTGCCAGGGCTGGCTTTGAACCATGATCCTCCAGATCTCAGCCTCCTGAGTAGCTAGGATGACAGATGTGAGCCCCCAGCATCTGGATCAATGTAAGGGTTGTTGTTTTTTCTGTTGCCTTGAATTGATTCTCTCTTCCCCTCACCCTCCTCCTGCGGGGTCGGCAGCTCCAGGCTGTCCCTTTGCATTAAAAGTGACAGAAAGCAGCACAAAGCTGGTGGCTGGAGCTGTAACTCGCTCTGACATTCGTCAGCATTATCCACTTATTGCCTGGTAAGCCAAGGAGGAGATTTGTCTGATTTTGATTTAGGGGAAGAAAGATAGGATGGCAAAGACACTAGACTGGTTGTTGGGCCTGAGTTCTGGATGGTGGCAACCATCTGTACTGGGTGGGGTTTGTCTCGCTCGCTTTCTTTCCTTTGCCTTTTTTCTTTCTTCTCCTCCTCCTCCTTCTCCTCTTCTTTGTTTTTGCCAATCTGGGGCTTGAACTTGGGTGCTGTCCCTGAGCCTCTTGGTGCTCAAGGCTAGCGCTCTACCATTTGAGCCACAGCGCCACTTCTGGCTTTTTCTGAGTAGTTTATTTTGAGGTAAGAGTCTCACAGACTTTCCTGGCCAAGCTGACTTTGAACTGCAATCCCCAGATCTCAGCCTCCTGAGTAGCTAGGATGACAGGCATGAGCCACCAGCACTTGGCAGTTGTCCAGACTTTTAATACACAGCATGTATGCATACATATCTCCCCCATGCCCACACCCACATTACACACCATCTTGGTCACAGGGGACGTGCCTCCTCCACCCTGAGGTTGTCCAGGACATTGTGTACGGCAGCTGAGGAACCTGGGGAAGAAGGGAGGGGGGAAAGGGAGGAGTGGAGGAGGAGATGGGAGGAGGTGAAGAAGGGAAGAGGGAGGAAGGGAAGACAGAAGGAGGGCCAGGCCTCTTGAGGGCTTGACCTTGGCCCTCTGAGGTTTCTTCTGAGTCATGGGCCAATCCAGGCTTACGTGGGCATCTGGCAGCCAAGCCAGATAGCTGTTGTTCAGAAAGATTGTATGGGAGCCTGGCACCGGTAGCTCACGCTACCATCCTAGCTGTCATCCTAGCTACTCAGGAGGCTGAGATGTAAGGACTGTGGTTCAAAGCCAGCCCTGGCCAGGAAAGTCCATGAGACTCTCATCTCCAATGAAATCACCCACCAGAAAACCAGAAGTGGCGCAATGGCTCAAGTGGCAGAGCACTAACTTTGAGCCAAAAAGAGCTCAGGCCCTGAGAAGCCCCAGGAGGAAGCAGAAGAGGAGGAAGAGGAAGGGGGGGGGGGCTGGGAGGAGGAGGAGGAGGATGAGAAGAGGAGGAGGAAGATTATTTGCTCTGTAAATGAAAATGGTCTCTTTCTCAGGACCAGGTCACCCCAGAAGCCCTTTGATGGGGCTCCTACTTGCTGTCCCCCTCCCACTGCTCACTCCCCCGCCCTACTTTCTCCTTCTTGCCTAGAGGTCTTAATTTGGATGATCTATGAGGTGTCAACCTCCAAGTCTTGTGCTCTGCCAAAAAGAAAAAAAAAAAAAGCAGCACTATAAAAAGGCAGATGCATGACCATGCCATCCACACCCTAGAAAGTGAGGCGTTAGAAAGGTGTTAATAAGAAATGTGGGGTGTTTTTTTCCTTTAAAGTAGGCTGTGGCCATACCAGTCTAAGCCTCTGCAAATATCACCAATAAATCAAGTCTCAAATCTCAGGAATGTCCCATCCTGTCATTATCTACCTATCTAGTCTTTCTTTCTTTTTCTTATTTTTAATTTTTTTTTTTTGGCCAGTCCTGGGGCTTGAACTCAGGGCCTGAGCACTGTCCCTGGCTTCTTTTTGCTCAAGGCTAACACTCTACCACTTGAGCCACAGCTCCCCTTCTGGCCATTTTCTGTATATGTGGTGCTGGGGAATTGAACCCAGGGCTTCATGTATATGAGGCAGGCACTCTTGCCACTAGGCTATATCCCCAGCCCCTCTTTCTTTCTTTTTCTTTCCTTCCTTTTCCTCCCTCCCTCCCCTCCTCCCTCAGTCCTGGGACTTGAACTCAGGGCTTGGGAACTGTTCCTGAGCTTCTTTTATTGCTTAAGGCTAGCACTCCACCACTTGAGCCACAGCACCACTTCTGGTTTTCTGGTGGGTCATTGGAGAATAGTCTCCCAGACTTTCTTCCCTGAGCTGGCTTTAAACCGCGATCCTTAGATCTCAGCCCTCCTGATTGGCTGGGATGACAGGCGTGAGCCACAGGCACCTGGTTCAAAAAGAATAATCTTCACCCAGGCTGTTCGGCTGTCATGAGGTGTCAGATCTGGCTTAACCTTTCTACTTCACCGCAGCTGGGGCTCCTCGGGTCTTTTCAGACTTCCAGCCTGACTCTGTTTTTCTCTGTCAAGAATAGATCGTATAACAAAGGGAGACAGAGAGACAGTAGAGACCAAGTCTGTGAACACTGTATATGTTCTTGATACATTGTATATTGCATATATGTCTACCTGACCTAGACAAGGGATAGAAAAACAGGTCGTAAGATATCACAAGAAATGTACACACTGCCCTACTATGTAACTGCACCCTTTTTGCACAACACCTTGTAAAAAAATGTATGTTCAATTAATAAAAAAAAAGCAAAAAAAATTTTTTTTAATTTAAAAAATCTTCTGGAAGTTTTACTTGTTTAAAGTTTATTTTAAGATTTTAGATTTAGTAATGGATTTATGTAAATATTATTTTTCCTTATGTGCTTTTAATATTTCTACCATAAACATATTTTGCATTTATATTCAATGGAAATTTTTTTAGTGTTTCAATCGCATTTGAATAAACGTTTCCTTAATCTTAAAAAAAAAAGCATAGATCGTAGGCTGGGCTCTGGGTAGCTCAGATCTGTCATCCCAGCTACTCAAGAGGCTGAGATCTGAGACTCATGGTTCAAAGCCAGCCCAGGGCAGGAAAGTCCGTGAGACTCTCCTCTCCAATGAACCACCAGAAAACGGGAAGCGGAGCTGTGGCTCAAGTGGTAGAGTGTTAGCCTTGAACAAAACAGCTCAGGGACAGTGCCCCGGCCCTGAGTTCAAGTCCCACGACCGATTAAAAAAAAAAAAGAATGGATCCTATTTCAGAAAATACAAAGGAACAAATCCATCAGGGCTGAGAGGTCCAGTCCAGGTTACAGATTGTACAGTCAGCTCTTCTGCATGTTCTGATATCCTTTCAAGCTGGAACAGCTTGGCAAGGAAGGAAACAGGATGTGTGTGCGTGGGAAACACGTGTGTTCCTGTGGTTCAGGGAGAGGTCCCCCCACAAAGAACAATCCTGAACCTTGTCCAAGCGGCTGAAAGTTCGTCCTGGGTCATCTTCTTGGAAGCATCTGGGAAAGACTTCCAGCACATTCTTTGGTCAAGATCTCAATGTCCTGGAGCATTTCCGGTTCCCACTGGAGCCACAAGTCCCTCATGGGGGGCTGGGGGGAAACACAAAAGCTAAATCGTAGGAGAATGAAGCTGGGTGCCAGGGCTCATGCCTGGTATCCCACCTCCTCAGGGGGCTGAGATCTGAAGATCAAGATTCAAAGCCAGCCTGGGCAGGAAGGCCCCTGAGGCTCTTATCTCAATTAAGCAGCAAAAAGTTGGAAATAGATCCGTGGGCTAAGTGATAGAGAGCCAGCCCTGAGTAAGAAAGCTAAAGGACAGACAGTGCCCAGGCCCTGAGTTCAAGCCTTAATACCAGCGAGCACACGCATGCGCGCGCACACACGCGCATACACACACTGAGACTGTCAATCTTAGGTATAAAAGAGACTGAATGTCTTCCCTCCCTCCCTTCCTCCTTTCCTTCCCTTTCTCCCTCCCTCCATCTCTTCCTTTCTCTCTCTCTCTCTCTCTCTCTTTCTCATCTGTGCTTTATGCTAGGACTTGGATTCAGTTCCTGCACACTGTCCCTTTGTATTTTGTGCAAGGCTGGTGCTCTACTACTTGAGCCACAGTTTTATTTCTGGTTTTTGCTGGTTATTTGGAAGTAAGAATCTCATAAACTTTCCTGCCTGGGCTGGCTTGGAACTGCGATCCTCAGATCTCAGCCTCCCGAGTAGCTAGGATGACAGGCGGGAGCCCACAATGCCCACCTTGCTTTGCTTTTTAATCATACTCTGCACCTGGCAATGACCTACATAGACCACGTGCCTAATAATAATCATTTGGACTTCATTAGCTTTGTTTTGTATATGGAAATTTCTAAGACCACCCTCAAGGCTGCTATTTAGCATTCGTAATTAGTATGTCCACTTGAGGACACAGCTCCGCTTCCAGGTTTTAGGTGGTTGGCTGGAGATAGATGTCTCATGGACTTCCCTGTCTGAGTTGGCTTTGAACTGCGATCCATTAGATCTCAGCCTCCTGAGCAGCTCAGATGACAAGCGTGAGCCGCATCACCCTGCCTAGACATGCTGATTTTTAATTCTGCCTTCCACACAATGAATGCAAATATATTCAGGCACAGACAGGTGTATAGATTCCAGATTGTTGCAGATAAAAATAAACTCATCATCTTGGGAGATTTGTTTCAATCCAAGCACTCTTTTGGATCAAACACTTGCAGAAGAGCATAATCTTATTTTTAAAGACCATTGACAGTTGAAGGGCTTGGAGGCATGGCTCCATTGGTAGAGAGCTCACCAATGAGTGGAAGCGACAGGTACCGAGTTTGAGTTCCCATCTCGGACCTGAAAAACAAAAGAAAGAAAAGAGTATTGACATTTGTCCTCCACCACTGACGTTTTAAATACTGAAATAAGCTCAGGAGGACACATTGACAACTCCTCAGGCCTTCATTCTGGTCTGTATGATCTTATCCTGTCTTCCCCCTTGCTCTTCTCTCCCAGTGCTTTCAGAAAGCTATGAAGGAATCTGTAGGAGTGTCAAGATTTCAAGCATAAGTTAATTTAGCTACTAGGTTACAGAGATTATGATCCCTTTTGGTATAAAGACCAAAGTAGGACTGGGGTTGTGTGTGTGTGTGTGTGTGTGTGTGTGTGTGTGTGTGTGTGTGTGTGTGTGTGTTGGCTCCAGTGCTGTCCCTGAGCTTTTTCACTCAAGACTAGTGCTCGACCACTTGAGCCACAGCTCCGTTTCTGGCCTTTTTTAGTAGCTTATTGGAGATAAGAATCTCATGGATTTTCCTGCCCAGGCTGGCTTCAAACTTGGATCCTCAGATCTCAGTCTCCTGAGTAGCTAGGATGACAGGTATGAACCACCAGCACCTGGCCATGGTAAGAAATTTCATTATTATTATTATAATTACTACTACTGTTATTATTAAGGATCTGGCAAGAGTGATAGCAGTTCCAACTGTGTGGTTACCATGAGCAGCCAAGGACCAGATGGTTCCGATGGAAGGGTAATGAGAAGCCAAAAAAAATCTCTATCTAGGTCAGCATTGGGTGCAGCAAAGAATGGAGATTTTTATTTTTTTGGGGGGGCGAGAATTGGGGATTGTGTGCTAAGAAGCTAATGGAAATGACAGAGGAGGCACTGAAACATGGATGTATCTGAAATCTGTTCTAATTTGGCTTCCTCTCTTTGGAGGTGGAATTTCCTATATTTTAGTTTATATTATGCTTTGTGCTCCATTAAATTACATTAATTAATTTTCTGGTCCTGGGGTTTGACCTCAGAGTCTAGGTGCTGTCCCTGAACTGTTTTTTGCTCAAGGCTAGCACTCTACCACTTTGAGCCATATATGGCGCCACTTCCGGTCTTTCTTTCTTTCTTTCTTTCTTTTTCTTTTTCTTTTTTGCCAGTCCTGGGGCTTGGACTCAGGTCCTGAGCACTGTCCCCAGCTTCTTTTTGCTTGAGCCACAGCGCCACTTCTGGCCATTTTCTGTATATGTGGTGCTGGGGAATTGAACCCAGGGCCTCATGTATATGAGGCAAGCACTCTTGCCACTAGGCCATATCCCTAGCTCCCGGTTTTCTGGTGGTTCACTGGAGATAAGAGTCTCATGAACTTTCCTGCACTGGGCTGGTTTTGAACCGTGATCTTCAGATATCAGCCTCCTGAGTAGCTAGGATGGCAGATATTGAGCCACCAGTGCTCAGCTCATTATCACAATTTTCTAAACGTGGTATAAGGATCAAACATTTAACTTTTCTGATCTTCACTGAAAAGCAGGAAACAAATTCAGAGCTTCTCCAGGATTCTCGACCGTGGGCCACAAGGCCGGACAGTAGAGCTAAAATCCATGGAGGAAGCAGGCCTGTCAAAGAAGAGATGACCAAAATTCTGGCCTACCTCATGAAGTAGGTACATCAAAGGAGTCAGTCCAAAAGCTCCATGGAATGACATTGCTCCTGCCCTGGCATGTCCTTGACCCTGTTCTTGAGAACAGAGTTGAGAAACCTCTTTGGTCCATCTGCAGCTGAGCTGACATCTGTGTTCAATTAGTACTGCCTGCCTACACCGCCCCAGCTGAGTGCTGGCGACCCAGTGCACTGGCCATAGGTCTCTGGATTAAAAGTTAACTCTTGGGCTGGGGATATGGCCTAGTGGCAAGAGTGCCTGCCTCGGATACACGAGGCCCTAGGTTCGATTCCCCAGCACCACATATACAGAAAACGGCCAGAAGCGGCGCTGTGGCTCAAGGGGCAGAGTGCTAGCCTTGAGCAAAAAGAAGCCAGGGACGGTGCTCAGGCCCTGAGTCCAAGGCCCAGGACTGGCCAAAAAAATAAAAAAAAAAAAAGTTAACTCTTGTCTGGCAACGGTGGCTCACACCTATCATCCTAGCTCCTCAGGAGGTTGAGATGTACAGGATCACAGTAGGAAGCCAGTCCAGGCAGGAAAGTCCATGAGACTCTTATCTCCAATGAAACCACCAGAAAAATGGAAGTGGAGCTGTGGCTTAATGTGGTAGAGCACTAGCCTTGAGCAAAAAGAGGCTCAGGGACAGCCCTGAGTTCAAGCCTCAGGGTGAACACCAAAAAAAAAAAAAAATTACAAAATAAAGGAAAAGATGCTCATTCTGTCAGCTGTCTGGGAGTTTGCTGAATAAGATAATGCATGAATCACTGAATGGAAATGGTATATTTTTGGATCCTTATGAGATTTGTAACACAGGAGCAGACAAATGACTTGAATGTGGAGAAAAACAAAGGCTTTTCAGAATATAGGAGGTGAAATTGGGGGTGAAATCAAATGCCAGCCCTTTCTTCTCAGGGTTAGGCCTTTGACTGTGGGAGAAGTTAAAAGTCTCACACAAACTGGGCGTCAGTGGCTCACGCCTGTCATCCTAGCTGCTCAGGAGGCTAAGATGTAGAGGATCATGGTTCAAAGCCAGCCTGGGCAGGGAAATCCATGAGACTCTTATCTCCAGTGAACTACAAGGAAAACCAGAAGTGGAGCTGTGGATCAAAGTGGTAGAGCACTAGTCTTGAGATCAAGCCCTCTGACTGACGAAACAAAAACAAACAAACAAAACACCCCAGCCTTGGTGATGGAAGGATTCATTTTTAGCAACTGGCATTTCTGAGTGTGAATTGGTTATAGAGCCACAGAATGAATAGATATTACACAGAAATGATGGTTGCAAGGTCAATTATTCTTTGTTGGTGGTGGAGGTATTCATGGGGCTTGGACTCAGAGCCTGAGCACTGTCCCTGGCTTCTTCTTGCTCAAGGCTAGCACTCTACCACTTGAGCCACAGCGCCACTTCTGGCCATTTTCTGTATATGTGGTGCTGGGGAATCGAACCCAGGGCCTCATGTATACGAGGCAAGCACTCTTGCCACTAGGCCATATCCCCAGCCCCTCCATGAGCTTTTTTGCTCAAGGCTAGCACTCTACCACTTTGAGCCACAGCGCCACTTCCATTTTTCTGGTGGTTCATTGGAGATAAGTGTCTCATGGACTTTGCTGTCCAGGCTGGCTTCGAACCAGTGCGATCCTCAGATCTCAGCCTTCTGAGTAGTAAGGATGACAGGTGTGAACCACTGACGTTTGGCTCTCACTTATTCTTTAATAGACTGGATAAATCAAGAGACTATTTTTGGAGGAACTAAAATTTCTTTTTCTCCCTGTCAGGATAAGTGAACGTTCATAATTTGTGAAACAATTATCTCCTTGGTTTGTTTTTATTCACAAGAGAAGTATGTATGCCTTCTTGAAATGTACAGATTTCTTTTCTCCTAGGGTCTAGTAAATAATTTTTTTAAAAATCAGCCAGGTCGGGCTGGGGATATAGCCTAGTGGCAAGAGTGCCTGCCTCGGATACACGAGGCCCTAGGTTCGATTCCCCAGCACCACATATACAGAAAACGGCCAGAAGCGGCGCTGTGGCTCAAGTGGCAGAGTGCTAGCCTTGAGCAAGAAGAAGCCAGGGACAGTGCTCAGGCCCTGAGTCCAAGGCCCAGGACTGGCCAAAAAAAAAAAAAAAAAAAAAATCAGCCAGGTCGGTGTGCAGGCTTGGTTCGGCGTGTTGCCTATGGTCGGTACGGTGTAGTTTCCGGGGAAACATGGCTACAAGTTTACGGAGTAAGTGGAAAAGGAAAATGCGGGCTGAGAAGAGAAAGAAGAATGCCCCAAAAGAGCACAACAGACTTAAAAACATTCTCAAAATCAGCGGTGATGTTTTAATGAAAGATGTTCAAGAAATAGCAACTGTGGTGGCACCCAAACATTGTCAAGAGAAAATGGATTGTGTGGAGAAGGATGACAATGATGACATGAAGATGGAGACTGAAATTAAGAGAAACAAAAAGACTCTTTTAGGGCTGGGGATATGGCCTAGTGGCAAGAGTGCTTGCCTCGTATACACGAGGCCCTGGGTTCGATTCCCCAGCACCACATATACAGAAAATGGCCAGAAGTGGCGCTGTGCTCAAGTGGCAGAGTGCTAGCCTTGAGCAAAAGGAAGCCAGGGACAGTGCTCAGGCCCTGAGTCCAAGCTCCAGGACTGGCAAAAAAAAAAAAAAAAAGACTCTTTTAGACCAGCATGGACAGTACCCAGTGTGGATGAACCAGAGGCAGAGAAAACGGCTGAAGGCAAAGCGAGAGAAAGGAAAGGGAAAGAACAAAGCAAAAGCAGCAAAGGGGCTGGCCTGGTAGCCTCTTAAAAACTTGAAAATGTCAATGGAACAGATGTTTGATTAAAATGTGTACGTTGATTTCATGGGGTAAAAACTTAGATTCCAACTGGGCTTACCTTCTTCAGCTCAAACCCTCAATAACTTCTTGAATTTCCTTTGATGAGTCAAAGCTGTACTGATGTTTTAATTGAATGTTTTCCAGCATCCACGTATTATAAGATATCACAGTTCTGTTAAATAGTCACACGATTGTAATCATTCTCACAACTTGGTTGTTGACATCAGTAAAGATAAAACAAATGATATACTATTGAAATGACTGAACTCATATACTTAAAGTGGTATTATGATATTTAGCAGTATGACACAAGATGTTATAAACAGTACTTGCTTGGTGGTTCTAATTTCTGTAATTCAGAATAAAAGATATTTTCTGTGTAAAAAAAAAATCAGCCAGACATTGGTGGCTCATACTTGCTATCCTAGCTACTGGGGCTGAGATCTGAGGATTGCAGTTCCAAGCCAGATGGGGAAGGAAAGTCCATGAGACTCCTATCTCCAATGAGCCAGCAAAAAATGCCAGTAGATCTGTGATTCAAGTGGTGGTGAATCAGCAGACGAGAGTGGAAAAAGCTAAGGGACAGCACCTAGGCCCTGAGTTCAATCCTCAGTACTGGCACAAAACAAAACACAAAAGCTCCCCTTGGGCACCTTGACTCAAGATCACCACACAATTCATTGCAGGTCTGAAGTTTGATGGCCTGGGAAAGCTTAGGTGGCTAGATGGAACACAGTCACCCCTGGATGAGAAAAAAAACAAAACAAAACTTTGAAAATGATCTTTAAATAGCATTCTCCTCCTCCTTCCCTTCTTCCTCCCCTCTTCCTCCCCTCCTCCTTCTCTTATTCCTCCCTTCCTCCTCCTCTTCCTCCCTTCCCCCTCTTCCCCTCCCCTCCCCCTCCTCCTCTCCTCCTCCCCTTACTCTCCTCCCCCACCTTCCCTCCCTTCCTCCTCCTCCTCTTTCTCCTCTCCCCTTCTCCTTCTCCTTTTTCTGTCAGTCATGGGGCTTGAACTCAGGGCATGGCTTGTTTTTACTTCTTTCCAATGCCCAGAAAATGCTTTTTTCTTGACTCTCTGTCTCAAAGGAGTAAACACTTGGTCCATATTTTCTTGATGCTTTCAACTCTAAGTAACTTTTCTTTTTGGCCCAAGAACAGGACTTACACTCAGTACCGGACACTTTCGCTCATTTGGCTAGCACTCCATCAACTAAGTAATTCTTTCTTTAAAATCTTTATTTTATTGTGTGTATGTGCATATCATTGATTTGTGAATGTATTGTTATTGGGGCTTGAACTCAGGGCCTGGGCACTGTCCCTGAGCTTTTTCAGTTCCAGGCTGGTGCTCTACCTCTTGAGAAACACTTCCACTTCAGGCTTTTTTGAGGGTTCATTGGAGATAAGAGTCTCATGGACTTTTCTATCCAGGCAGGCTTTGAACCATAGTGCTCAGATCTTAGCCTCCTGGGTAACTGGGGTGACGCGGTGAGCCCCTGTTGCCCGGTACCAGGAAACTCTGAACTAGGGGAGATGGGAAGAGAGTCTGTCTTGTATCAAAGTCAGCTTCAGAACCTGTCCTGAGTCTGGGTCTGCCTGGATCTGTGGCTCTCATTCCGATCATGAGCTGTAGAGATCTTCTTCCTGCGTATGGGCAAGATGCTGACACGGGATTTTCACTGGCTTTGATTATTCTGTGGACCATCGTTATTTCCTTCCTTCCTGCCTCCCTTCTGGCTTCCCAAGCTTTTGTGACGCTCAAACTTTTGGCACACAGAGCGGCCTGACATACCTTTTGCACACCAAGCTGTCACAATCCACTTTTAGAAATAAACACAATCAAACATTTAAAAAAAAAAAACCCAAAACCAGCCTACTGGGAACAGATTTTTTTCTCCCTATCCAGCTCTATCCAGATTTTTAACTGGAAATTTTCAGTTTTTATTTCTCTGCCTGCCTTCCTACTTCTTCAGCTTCAAGCACCAACTAAAACTACCCAAGGCAGAAAAGATCTTCGTGATCATTTACGAAGAATCAAAAGAAACCAAGAACACAACAACACAATAGACTGTGGACTATGATGTTCAGAACCAATAATATTTTGACTGGCACCGCTAAAAGGTTCTAAAATCACCTTGGGAGGGCTGAGGAAAGGCCTAAAGACTGCTTTTAAAACACTAAAAAGCAGGCGTTGGTGCTCACGCCTGTCATCCTAGCTACTCAGGAGGCTGAGACCTGAGGATCCCAGAAGCCAGCCGGGCAGAACGTTCTGTGAGACTCTCATCTCCAATAACCTACTCAGAAAAACCCAGAAGTAGGGCTGTGGTTTAAGTGGTAAAGGGCTAGCCTTGAGCACAAAGAGACTCAGGGACAGTGCCCAGGCTCTGAGTTCAAACCCCAGGATTGGCAAATTAACCAACAAACATGAAAGAAACATTGTACTCATGACCTGACCTATGAAACTGTAACATCTTTGTACCATGACATCATCATTATCATCACCATCACCATCATCAATTAATACTTAAGCCTGGTGCCAGCAGCTCACATCTACAATCCCAGCTACTCAGGAGGCTGAGGTCTGGAGGATTGTCAGTCAAAGTTAGCCTAGGCAGAAAGGCCCATGAAACGTCATCTCCGAAATAACCAACCAGGCTGGAGGTGTGGCTCAAGAAGTAGAATGCCAACGGAGCCCGCCCAGAAAATGTGAGGCTCAGAGTTCAAACCCCAGTACCATCAGGACAAAACCAAAAACCCTTGCAAAACATACACAATGGCTTATTATCCAAGCAGAGCCTTTTCCCCCCTAATGATAGAGGACTGTACTCCCCCCTTAGCTGACAAATACTGTTAGAACGTATTAAAAAAAAACATTGGTGTGCATGCCAGTCTTGGGGTTTGAACTCAAGGCCTAGGTGCTGTTGTCCAAGCTGTTTGTGCTCAAGGCTAGCGCTTTACCACTTGAACCACAGCTCCACTTCCAGCTTTTTGCTGGTTCTTCGGAGATAAGAGTCTCATGGGGACTTTCCTGCCCAGGCTGGCTTCAAACCATGATCTTCAGATCTCAGCCTCCTGAATAGCTAGGATGACAGGTGTGAACCATTGGGCGCTGAGCTAGAATGTGTACATTCTAGTGAACTGATGTAGTAAGAAACAAACATAACCACCTGAAGTCTACCTTCCAGTTGGGGATTGTTTTTCTCAGTGTAAAAAAAAAAAAAATCTTTGTATTTGACAGGATGTGTTTACAGAACAGATTTCCGACTACCAAAGCCCAGAGAAAACTGGTGCCCAAAGGAGAATGAGGGGAAGGAAAAGTTTGCGTGCATCCTATGATCAACAAGGAGGCCTGAAGCATCTATCTGGAATGTAGTCCAAAAAAAAAAAAATTAAAACAAACAAATAACGAAAACTAAAAATCTGCTCCAATGCTGGAAACGGAGCAGCTCATTATTACACTTTCGCTGGAGGAAAGCTACCCCAGGATGTCCGTGTAGGAGGAAAGGTTTTTTGTTTTGAAGCAGCACTCCTGGGCATTAGTATTATTTTTCTCAATTCACCTAGTCGGGAATTATTGAAAACATGTTTCAGGTAATGAGGGACAAGAATGGATTTGGCATGGTTGAAGGGGGGAGAGGCCCTACACAGAAAGCCAAGTGAGCTGCCATGATTTATTTATTTAGCAAAAATAAGAGGGAAAGAGGGCTGGGAATGTGGCCTAGTGGTAAAGTGCTTGCCTTGTATACATGAAGCCCTGGGTTCGATTCCCCAGCACCACATATACAGAAAATGACCAGAAGTGGCGCTGTGGCTCAAGTGGTAGAGTGCTAGCCTTGAGCAAAAAGAAGCTCAGGGACAGTGCTCAGGCCCTGAGTTCAAGGCCCAGGACTGGCAAAACAAAACAAAACAAATAAAAGGGAAAGAGAGGGAGATGAGAGGAGGGGGAGGGAGAGAGGAAGGAGAAGAAAAAAAAAAAAGAGGGAGGAGGAGGAGGCAGGAGGAAGAAGAGAAGCAGGGGAGAGGATTAAGGTGCAAAGTAGACCTAGGCAAAAACCTGAGCCACTCCTGGAAAGACAAATAAAAACCAACTCATGTGGAGCACGTGCCCATCCGGGGGCTCGAACTCAGGGCCTGGGCGCTGTCCCTGGAGCTGCTGTTGCTCAAGGCTAGCACTCTACCCCTATGAACCAGCTTTCTCCTGTGCAGCGGCTGCATGTGGCACTTGGGGACTCGAACCCCGGGCGTCCTGTCCTGCATGCTAGGCGAAGTGCTCTACCACAGAGCCACCTCCCAACCCCGGTCCCTTGAGCCTCACATGAGCCTTACATGCAGCCGTCTCGCGGCCCTGGCTCGGCTCAACAGGTCTACGTTTATTTGGGGCTTGAATGACAACAGCCGTTTGAAATTTGGGGGAAACGGAGAGCTGGCGGGACCATCGGGGCACAATCCCTCACAACCCGGAGCGGAGGGGTCATGATGAACGGACTGACGGGCAGGGAAGGTAGACCTCCCTCCCTAGGTAAAAGATGGCGGAGACCCGCTAACAACATGGCGGAGGATGACGCAGCAAAACGCATGCGCCCTCCAGCGGAGCATGACTCAGCACAACACATGTACACTTCCATCCAATCAGAAGCCACTTCCGTACTCATGGTGGAGATGGAGGGACCAATCAGGAGGCTCTCAATAGGTCAGTGTCTACCCCTTGACCAATGGGATCAGGAGCACACCTGAAGGGGGCGGGGACAAGGAGTCCTATATATAGAGGGCCCAAGGTGGGGAGGGGTAAAGAGACTTCCTGCAGCTCGCTCTCGAATTTTTCCTTTTTCTTTCTTTCTTGTTTTTTCTTCTTCAGTTAAAAATTATTATAAAAGCGATGTACAGAAGAGTTCCAGCCACCCAAGTCAGGTAGAGTACATTTCATTTTGGACAGTGTCACCCCTTCCCTCACTCTCTCCATTTTCCCCTCCCATCCCCATCCACAGGTTGTACAGTCCCATTTCCCACACAGTGTCCAGTGAGGACAACTGCTGCCTTTGTTCACCTTTTGTGCTTCCATTTTTATGCCTCCCCCCTTGCCCTTCCAAAGACAGATAAACGAACCAACAAGACAAAAAGAAAAGGAAAAAAAAAAAACCCTCTTGTTTTCATTTCTTGGGGTTCATGTCGAGAGAGATAATTTTGAATGATCAGATGCACAGAGGCATTGCAATGCCCTTCTGTTGCTCTCCTAAGATTCTCCTCCTTTGGTGTCACTCTGTGTGAATGCCTAGAGACCTGTATAATTCATTAAATTGTCCTGGTGTTTTTAGATCTAGCTTGTACATATTCCCCCATTTCTTTTGCTTTCAAGTAAGCCTACTCAGTCTGCTTAACTGTTTTCCGTCCCTTTACTTCTTTAGTTGATGGAGAAATCAAATTCGAACTGGAGACAGTGACAAGACTCTGTCTTGGGTACAAAAAGGGGTACAGGTGGGGAAACAGGAGGCCTAGAGCTAGCTAAACCAGGTCCCCTGACAATGGCCAGAAGACAGAGTCACCTGCCTGAGCCTCCCAGGGCGCTTGGTTGCCTAGGAGGAAGGCTTTGCTTGGGGTGTGAGTCCCTTTATCTCTGTTGTTTGCACTCTGGAGTCTGGAACTTAAAAAAAAACAAAACTGTAAGCTAAAAAAAAGGAGTAGAAGGGAAGAACAGTCCTGATAGCTGATTAGCACTAGCAAAGAGAGTTATGGCAAGGGGAAGAAAGAGGGAATTGGACCTTTGTAACTTGTTTGGAAGTCTTTATAATATAAATATATACATATTTGCACATATGTATAATGTACATACCTACCTGTGTATATACATTTTGCTAAATGCAGCAGGAGCAAATACACACACACGCACAAATATATGTATATATATTTTTGTTTGTTTAGTGCCTGTCCTGGGGCTTGAACTCCATGCCTAGATGCTGTCCTTGACCGTTTTTTTTTTTTTTTTTTTTGCTTGAGGCAAGGACTCTACCATTTGAGTCACAGCTCCACTTCTGGCTTTTTTCCCTTTCTTTCTTTCTTTCTTTCTTTCTTTCTTTCTTTCTTTCTTTCTTTCTTTCTTTCTTTCTCTTTTCCTTTCTTTCTTTCTTTTTTTTCAGGTAAGAGTCTTAAAAGACAGGTGCCCATGGCTCAAGCCTGTCACCCTAGCTACCCAGGAGGCTGAAATCTGAGGATCAAGGCTTGAAGGCAGCCAGAGCAGAAAAGCCCCAGTGAGACTCTTATCTCCAGTGAACCACTCAAAACCTGGAAGTGGTGCTGTGGCTCAAAGTGTAGAGTGCTATGCTAGCCTTGACCACAAAGAAGCTCAGGGACAGCACCTAGGCCCTGAGTTCAAGCCCCACAGCCAACAAAAGCAAACAAACAACAGGAGTCTTCCAGACTTTCTTGCTTGGGCTGGCTTCAAACTGTGATCCTCAGATCTCAGACTCCTGAGTAGCTAGAACATACAGGTGAGAACCACCGGCACCCAGAACAGAATTTTTTAAAGGACTTCAATGACAAAACATACAGTGGAGCCATCTAATGCACCTTTCTTTAAAATTTTTTATTGTTATTGTAAAAAGAGGTGTTAAAGTTACATAAGTCAGATAATGAGTATATTTCTTTTTGAACAGTATCACCCTTTCTCTCTCTGTCTTCCAGTTTTTCCCTCCAGTTGTAGAGTTCATTTTCCACATAGTGTCCAGTGAGGACCACTGCTTCCTTTGTTCACCCTCTGTCCCTCCATTTCTGTGCCAGTGTGCTTTGCAATGAAATGATGCAGAAGGCTAGGGAGCAGGTTATAACTAGTTGAGTCAGACACCTTTGCTAGAATGACCCAAAAGAATAGTATCTCTGCCTCTGAGTAGGGTGAATCTCTATTTGGGAGGAAGGGAAAATCCTCACTATGCAGGGCTCCTGGAGAAGTTTTAGAATTAAGACCTAGCTGGAGCACTTGGTGACTCAATGCCTGTAAATCCTTAACTAGCCAGGACACGGAGATCCGAGGATCAAGATTTTGACCCACTGTGGGCAGGAAAAGTCCCTGAGACACTTATCTCCGGTGAACCGCAAAAAGTCCAGAAAGGGAATTGTGGCTCAAGTGGTAGACACCATCCTTGCGCGGAAAAAGCTAAAGAATAGCCCACTCAGGCCCTGAATTCAGCCCCCAGTGTGGGCACAGCTCACACAAAATGAGATAAGGCCTGTATATCTCTTCTTGATGATCTTTAAGGAAGCATCCATCCATCTGTTGGCGATACAATCTCAAATGATGCAGTTCCTGGGTCATGATGCTCTGGAATGGGGAAGTCAACATCACTTTATGAGTGGGGTAGGCAGAGGGTAGCCCAGAAGAGGCCTACTGGGCCCTACTGGCAGGACAGCGCTAAACAAAAAGAGATTGAGAGTCCTTCCTGCAGTGGTGAGGAAGATCTCAGAGGTGAGGCAGGGTAAGAGTCCAAAGGTTATTTTTCAGTGACCTTGTAGAAACAGAAGAGATGGAGGATCAAGACAGAGAATGGATAGGCAACAGTAGGCATTGCCATAAAGTCAAAGGGAACCCCAAAGATGGCCTCTATAGACAGGTAACTGGGCTGGGAATATGGCCTAGTGGCAAGAGTGGCAAGAGTGCTTGCCTCATATAGACAGGCAACTCTTCAAAAGCCTCTGGGTTCCCCACTGATAGTCTGCAGGATTAAATAAATCATGTAATTCTGGGTGAGTCTTAAAAGGTAGGAGACCTGGGTTTTGGATCTAATTCTTCTACTTTTCCTGCCAGAAGGCTTTACATATATCATTTCACCTGTCCTGGTATTACAGACAATTATTTCTCTACCTTTTTTTTTTCCCCCTGGTCATGGGGCTTGGACTAATCTTTTATCCTCAAGGCTAGCCTCTACCAGTTTGAGCCACAGTTCCACTTGTGTGTTTGTCCAGGTTTTTTTTTTTGTTGTTGTTGTTGTTTTGGTGGTGGTGGTGCATTGGAGATAAGAGTCTCAAGGACATTTGTGCCCTGGCTGGTTTCAAATCATGATCCTCAGATCTCAGCCTCCTGAGTTGCTAGGATGACAGATGTGAGCCACTGGCCCCCAGCTTGGTGAGGCTCTTTTAAACCCTTTGGATCCGGTTAGATCTAAAAACCAGCAAAGATACCCAGACCAACTGATTTACAACCCCCTAAAGATGGTGCATGCTTCACACCTCCATGTGTTTTTCATCTGCTGATCCCTCAGCCTAGAATGTTCTCAGATTTTGCCTAAACTTGCCTACAAACTGCCTTCTAGCCAAACACTGTACTAATCACACATACACACACCCTTCATGAGACTTGATCATCCATTCCTTCATGCATCCAGTACAAACATGCTTTGGAGCCCTTCTAACACTTGCAATACCAATGTGTATTACCTTTGTGCTCCCTTCTAAGCCAGCAATGGAGCTGGCGGAGTGGGTGGGGGGTGAGGTGAGGGATGTTTGCACAGACCCCTCTTTAATGAGTCTCATGGACTTTGCAGCTTGTATTGGTTTCAAACCTCAATCCTCAGACCTCAGCCTCCTGAGGAGCCACATCCTCTCCCTCCCTTGCAAGTTGATTCTTAGGCACCTACTTAGAGCTATCACCAGTTGTTATTGCCAAGGTGATGTATAGAGGGGTTGTAGTTACCTAGATCAAGTAATGAGCACACTTCTTTTTTGAACAATATCACCCTTTCCCTCTCTGTCTTCCAGTTTTTCCCTCCCGGACCCACCCACAAGTTGTATAGTTCATTTTCCACAAAGTGTCCACTGCTGTGTTTTGTTCACCTTTTCCTAATGATTCTTAATGCAACTGTATGTGTATCTGAAATTTAGAAGTGAAAAAAATCAAATTACTATTTTAATAATAGATTTAATTAATCAATTTGCTGATCACGAGTTACTAAACATTACAAGAAATTACACACACACACACACACACACACACACACACGTTTAAATGCTATTACATGTAGTGAATTCCTTTACCTTTTTTTTTTTTTTTTTTTGGTCCTGGGGCTTGAACTCAGGGCCTGGTTGCTGTCCCTGAGCTCTTTTGCCTGAGGCTAGTGCTGTACCACTTTGAGCCACAATGCCACTTCCAGTGTTGTGGTGGTTCATTGGGGAGTTTCACAGACTATCCTGCCTGGGCTGCTGGGCTGGCTTTGAACAGTGATCCTCAGATCTCAGGCTCCTGTGTAGATAGAATAGCAGGCATGACCCACTAGCACCCAGCTTTGTTTTTTGACTAATGGTTTGCTGTGTAGGTGGCCTGTTCCCAGACCATCATTCTTGTACACACATGCATCCAGAGAAACGTTACATGATGACTTTGGATATTTTTACACAAATGGCCATTTGAGTTTCTTCTCCTCACTCAGTGTTTTGCATTTCTATAATGGAAAGCTGAAGGCTGTCTCATTTTTCAGCTACATGTCATTCCATCGATAGACATTTTCAAAACCATTATTGGATGCTACAGTTTTTTGGTGGTTTGTTGTTTTTTGTCAGTCATGAGGCTTGAATCTGGGTCCTGGGCACTGTCCCTGAGTAGTTTTTTTTGGGGGGGGCAGTCCTGGGCCTTGAACTCAGGGCCTGAGCACTGTCCCTGGCTTCTTTTTGCTCAAGGCTAGCACTCTGCCACTTGAGCCACAGCGCCACTTCTGGCCATTTTCTGTATATATGGTGCTGGGGAATCGAACCCAGGGCCTCATGTATACAAGGCAAGCACTCTTGCCACTGGGCCATATCCCTAGCCCCCCTGAGTAGTTTTTGCTCATGGATTTTCCTGCCCAATCTGGCTTAGAACCGTGAGCCTCAGATCTCATCCTCCTGAGTAGCTGGGATGACTGACAGGTGTGAGCTACCAGCACTTGGCTACAGTTTGGTTTTATGGTGTCCTCCCAAACCCCGTGTATTAAAGACTTGTTCCTCAGTTTGGTGGTACAATATTGGAAAGTAATGGAAGGTGGGACATAGGTGGGAGGTCCTTAGATCATTCAAGGTGTCCCCTGAAAAGAGAATTGTGGTTGCTGATGTCTTCTTCTTCCTCTCTTTCATTTCCCAGTCATTGAGAACATTTGCCCTGCCCCAGGGGACACCAGCCATGATCATCTCACACAGTGAAGCCAGCCAACTGGTCATGTTCTAGAACCTTCAAACCAGGGAGCCGAAAGAAACCACGTGTCTTTTGTAAGTTGATTCTCTTGGAAGCTTGTTGAATTGATAGAAAGCAGAACACAATGGACATTAAGGGTATTGATAATTTTTCTCCTTGCTCTGTGAACATGCTCAAATATACCTCCTTGTGCTGAGGAATGGGGGTGTCTCTCTACCTCCCTTCCCTTCCCCCCTCTTTCTTTTTTTTTTCTTTCTTTCCTTGGAGCAGGTCCTGGGACTTGAACTCAGTGCCTGAATGCTGTCTTTGAGCTTCTTTGCCTCAGGGTAGTGCTCTACCGCTTGAGCCATAGTACCACTTCTGGCCTTTTCTGTGTAGTTTATTGGAGATGACTTTCCTTCCCTGGGACTAGCTTCAAGCGATACTCAGATTTCAGCCTCCTAAGTAGGTAGGATGACAGTGTCCAGCTTGTGGGTTTCTTTAGGGCAGAGACAGTGATAAGCTGGAAAGCGGAATTGCTGGTTATAGAAAGATGAACATTTTGAAAATTAGTAACCTCTGCCAGAGCAAATGCAGTCCAGTGATCCTTTTTGTACTTTTTTAGTTTAATCCCTTTGTTTTGAGATTGCACATAATGTTTTGGCATCAGAACTTCTCCAGTGATGTTCCAATTCACTTCTTAGGGCCAGTGGAGCTGACACTTAAACTCTGCCTCAGCCAACTATGGATATAGAGGCTATATACCTTCAGGACACAGATGCCCAAGTGTGGGTTTTTGTTGTTGTTGTTGTTATTTTTTTTGGGGGGGGGGTTGGTACCAGTCTTGGGGCTTGAACTCAGGGCACTGGACACTGTCTCTGAGCTTCTTTGGCTCAAGGATAGTGCTCTACCATTAGAGCCACAGCTCCATTTCCAGCTTTTTTTGGTGTTTAATTGGAGATAAGGGTTTCACAGAGCTGAGTTCCTAGCGACTCAGGAGGCTGAGATCTGAGGATCAAAGTTAAAAACTAGCTTGCACAAAAATATTCTCATGAGACCCTTATTTCCAATTAACCACTGAAAAAACCAGAAGTGGCACTGTGGTTCAATTTGTAGAGTGCTAGACTTGAGCACAAGGAGGCTCAGGGACAGCGCCGAGGCCCTGAGTTCAAGCCCCATGACCAACAAATAAAAAGCAACTCACGGACTTTCCCACCCAGGCTCGCTTGGAACCTCAGCCTCTTTCGTAGCTAAGATTACAGCATGAGCCACAGGACCCTCCACCCAAGTAAGGGTCTTGAGAGAGCCCCAACAGCAACAAAAACAGGGGTTTGAGAGCCAAGGTTGGTTTCTGCTGCCCTCCTTTCTGCCTGTCAGAGTTCTTATCAGACAGGGTCCTCATCAGACTGAAAGCTGCTTTAAAGGCAGAGTTTTTGTTTTTGTTTAGGGATTGAACTCAGGAACTCTTGCATGCTAGGAGTGTTTTATCACTGAGCTATATTATCTCTCTTGGTTTATATATCGCCTAAACTGGTCTTGAATTCATGATCCTCCTGATTTGGCCTCTCAAGTACTGAGATTAAGCATGTATATCACCATACTCTGCCTTAAAACCTTGTTTTGAGCTAAATAACTAGAGGTTCAAAAGTGAGATTTTTCATGCAATATGTTGGATTTTTAAAGCATTCTTTGTCCTCAGCATATCAGAAATGCAACTGCACAGCCTTCCTTCCTTGCTGCACTTTTTACAGAGAGGAAAAAAAGAAGTGTGACTTTTCCTGATGAGCAAACAGGCAAAGGTGTTCTGGAAAGGTCTGCCATTTTTTCTGGTGGCAAGACACCCCAAACTAAATTCATTAACAGCTTTTCTGTTTGGAGTTTGAAAATATTCTCTGACCTATATAAATCGCTTGTGTTCTCGACTAATAGGAGAAAAATTAACTGTCATGATTTAAGGCTTAAAGCACAAGGGCACAACACCAAGGGCGGACAGGATCTTCTAGATTTCCATCCATGTCACTGGCAAAGACAAAAATCCACACTCTGCCCTCTGCTTCTATTTCCTGTGGAATGTTCTCATATATATATATATATATATATGTTTGGTGTACATATATACATACATCTATATATGCATATGTATGTGTGCATGCATGTACATACATGTATACATATGTGTATATATGCATAATTTGCTATTTTGTGCAAGTATCAGGGCTTGTACCTCAGGGCTTTGTACTTCATTCATGTTTCTTGTTCATGGTACCTGGTGCTCTACCACTAGAGCTGAACCTCCAGTCACACATTTTTTTAACTGGAGATGGAATGTCTCAGACTTTTCTGCACCAGCTGGCTTCAAATGGAGATCCTTCTAGCTCAGCCTCCTGAGTAGATGAGATTATATATAGGTGTGAGCCACCAGTGTCCTGGCTACTATGCTTATAATTTTTTGTGAATGCTAGTTGCTGCTTTTGAACATGGATTTGGGTCTTTAGTGCTATGTGGCTATGTCAGTTAATCATGTGAAAGATACTTGAAAATGACTAGAGGAACATCAGTGATACAAAAAACCCTGCAACACCTCCATTAGGTCCTTTGTCCCAGTGATCTTAAAGAATGAATGCCATGGACACAGAGGAAGAAGTAAAACAGCAAGGGTTTCTTGAAGAAGAAAGATAAACAGAGCTTCTGCTGGGCAGGGAGTTCACTGCCTGAGGTTCATTGTGCAGGGGTTAAAGAAGGGGTCTTTAGGAGGGAGGGATGTCACTCTCAAGATCATTAGACAGCCTGTGGGCCATATCAGTCTCTCCAGACCCAATCAGAGGCTTCATGTAGCCTGTATGAACTCTCCATGCATTGTTTAGCCTCTCTGACTCAGCATCCATTCCTAGCCCCATCTCTGTGGTTCAATCAGTCTGATGTTCACATGGAAGTCTTCCAGGGGGCATTGGGCTATGAGAGATACCCAGGGCCCACATGAGAGACTGACAACAGCCAAGGTGCTTGCAGTGTCTTGGGACCTGCACCTGACACTGCTCAAGGCCATGGGGTAGGGATGTAGAACTTTTATGAGAGGAGGGATTTTGCCCAGATTGCCTAGTTAGGCTCTTTTTCCACTCCCATCAATGCAGGAACCCAGCTCTTTTTCATTAGTTAACTGTAAGGAGTCCAGTGATACCAGTTCAAATAAATTTATTGGCTTCTTCCTTCCTTAGTTTCCTTTTTTCAAATAGATATGACACAGATTTGTGTCAGTCATTCATGTCTACATATATTTCTCTGTGTGTGTGTGTGTGTGTGTGTGTGTGTGTGTGTGTGTTTAATGCTTTGTACCAGTGAAAGGTACTGGAGTTGCACCAGAGGACACAATGCATTTTTTCCTTGCCCTTATGGTGTTTTAAGTTCTGGTTCTGGATTTCTTTTTTTCTTTTTTCTTTTTTTGTCAGTCACGGGGCTTGAGCTTGGAGCCTGGGTGCTATTCTTGAGCTCTCTTGCTAAAGGCACTAGCTCTACCACTTTGAGCCATAGGCTCAGCTTCTGGTTTTCTGATGGTTCACTGGAGATAAGAGTCTCATAGACTTTCCTGCTCGGACTGGCATTGAACCGTGATCCTCCGGATCTCAGCCTCCTGAATGACTAAGATGACAGGTATGAGCAACCAGCACCCAGCTTGGAACTTTTCTGTATGAAAGCATTACAAAGACAAAAAAAACTCTGAAGTTGGGCGCTGGGGATATGGCCTAGTGGCAAGGGTGTTTGCCTCGTATACATGAAGCCCTGGGTTCGATTCCCCAGCACCACATATACAGAAAATGGCCAGAAGTGGCAGAGTGCTAGCCTTGAGCAAGAAGAAGCCAGGGACAGTGCTCAGGCCCTGAGTCCAAGCCCCAGGACTGGCAAAAAAAAAAAACCCACAACAACTCTGAAGTATAGGTCAAAGGCAATGCACACCTCTGCGTCTACATAAATACTAGACTGACTCTTGACACCCTGGAAGCAAATGCACTGGCCTAGATCTAGAGTTAGGTATGTTTACATCTCTAGTACTCAGTGTGGTGGAGCAGCCATCCCTGAGTCTTGAATGTAGCTTTAGGCCCAGGAACTGCCAGTGGCTCTCTTACCTGAAACAGGTGATTATAGATGTTGAATAAAACCATCATGGCAGTGGAACTGATATTTTTATCTCAGAACTAACCATGAGTGACTTCTATTGAAAAAGTAAACCTTTGGGGCTGGGGATATGGCCTAGTGGCAAAAGAGCTTGCCTCGTATACATGAGGCCCTGGGTTCGATTCCCCAGCACCACATATACAGAAAACGGCCAGAAGTGGCGCTGTGGCTCAAGTGGCAGAGTGCTAGCCTTGAGCAAAAAAGAAGCCAGGGACAGTGCTCAGGCCCTGAGTCCAAGGCCCAGGACTGGCCAAAAAAAAAAAAAAAAAAAAGTAAACCTTTAGTAACAATTTGAGCTATTCAGGCCTCAATTTATAGACTTTTTTTTTTTTTTTTGCCAGTCCTGGGGCTTGGGACTTGGGGCCTGAGCACTGTCCCTGGCTTCTTTTCGCTCAAGGTTAGCACTCTACCTCTTGAGCCATAGCACCACTTCTAGCCTTTTGTTGTTTTTTGTCTGTTTGTTTGTTGTTGTTTTTTGCCAGTCCTGTGGCTTGGACTCAGGGCCTGAGCACTGTCCCTGGCTTCTTTTTGCTCAAGGCTAGCACTCTGCCACTTGAGCCATAGTGCCACTTCTGGCCATTTTCTATATATGTGGTACTGGGGAATTGAGCCCCCAGGGGTTCATGTATACAATGCAAGTACTCTTGCCACTAGGCCATATCCCCAGCACTTCTAGCCTTTTGTGTGTATGTGGTGCTGAGGAATCGAACCCAGGGCTTCATGGGTGCTAGGTAAGTGCTCTACCGCTAAGCCACAATCCCCACCCTATAGACATTTTTGAGACCATCTTTCATATTCATTAAGCTTTGATTTCGTTGAGTGATTTTTTTTGTCTTTGTTTATGCTAGGAGTAGCAAACTGCCTCCTAAAACAGGGGGAGTGTTTCTGAATTAGGCCCTCTGGTTGATTTCATTGGGTGTAGGGTTAGACTTAACTTATCATTATATTCAAAGAAACATACTAGTTCCCATCTCATTTTAGATTTGAATATTTTCTGGTCCTTCTCTTGGGTCTAAGTTCCCATCAATATGTGGAATAACTGTGGTTTTGCTACTTGGGAAGTGAGGGGGATGGTTGATGAATGACACACACCCATCCTTTCTTAGATTGGGATCTGGTTATTCCAGGCAGGGTAACCTTGCTGGGAGGGGCAGGAGTACTGATTAGGGATCAGAATTAGTCATTGGAAAGTGAGTCAGGTTCCCATGTACACTACTAGGGTGTCAGAAAAAGGGGGTGTGGCTCTTGCCTGAGGTAACTGTTCTTTTCACAACTCTCTATCTTCAACTTTCTTCTGTTAAGAGGCAGAAGAGGCCAGGTGCTGGTGTCTCATGCCTGTCATCCTAGCTGCTCAGGAGGTTGAGATCTGAGGATCACAGTTTGAAGCCAGCCCTGGCAGGAAAGTCCATCTCCAATGAATCGGTAAAAATGCCCGAAGTGGAGGTGGTGCTCAAATATTACAGCACTAGCCTTGAGCAAAAAAGGTCAGGGACAGAACTCAGGCCTCAAGTTCATGCCCCAGGACTAGTGTGTGTGTGCACACACACACACACACGCACGCGCGCGTGCGCGTACACCCCATCTTACTAGAAGTATTTATGCATAAAACTGGGGACAAAGCTATAATAAGCCCCATTTATCCTCTCCCTCCCTCCCTCCCTCCCTCCCTCCCTCCCTCCCTCCCTCTCTCTCTCTCTTTCTCTCTCTCTCTTTTTCTCTCTTTCTCTCTTTCTTTCTTGAGACAGGATCTCCCTATGTTGCTCAGCCTTTTGAATACTGGGATTACAGGCACGTGTCACCACCCCCAGCTTTATAATGAACTCCTTCGTGTATCACTTGCTTTTGTTTTTGCTGTATCCCACCATATATAAATTTTGTTTCTTAGAATTTGCAGGAATATTTTAAAGAAAAACCCAGGCATCATTTTGCTTCATCCATAACTATTTCAGTCAAGTATTTTCTATCAAGGAAGAAGATTAAAAAAATAATTACAATGCCAATTTTCATGTGATGGCTACACAAAACATTAAAATTACCCAATTCAACTGAATAATATTCTAATGATTATTTTGTGCCAGTGAGAATCCAAACATGATCTACATGTTTATTTTTATTTATTTCTTGGTGGTTCTGAGGTTTGAACTCAAGGCCTCATACTGGCTAGCCAATACGTTCTGAAATAAATCTCTTCTTGTTACCCAGAACTTTTCTTAGCCCACAATCCTACTATCAACACATTCCACATTAAAGGCATGAACCCCTGTTTCCAGATCACATGTTGAGGTAGGGTCTTGCTAGCCTTATTGCACAGTCTGGCCTTGAACTTTTATCCTTCCAGTCTCTACCTCTGAAATAGATGGGATTATAGGTATGGACCAGGGGCCCAGTCCTACCCCCCCCCCCTTTTTTTAGTGCTAGGGATTGAACTCTTGGCTTTCAGCATTCAAGCAAACACCCTACCACTAAGCTATATCCAAGCCTTAAAAAAGACTCAGTCTCTTCTGCTCTACAGTTCTTTTCAGTCTTCTTTAAGCCATTAACAGTAGTAGAGAAACACAATTCATTTGTTTTGTGGACTATCTCACAATTGGGTTTAAAGTGGCTGATTCCTCATCCTGTCACTTAACTTGTTCTTCTGTTTCCTGTAAAGCAGATTTGATTCTTGTTAAAATATAATTTTTGGTGGGTAAACATCATAGAGATGCCATGCACTGTGTGTGTGTGTGTGTGTGTGTGTGTGTGTGTGTGTGTGCGCACACACTGGCTTAGGGCCTATGTGCTTTCACCCAGGGTGGGTGCTCTACCACTGGAGCCACAGCTCTGTTTCCAGCGCTTTTTGCTGATTTATGAGAGGTAAGAGTCTCACAGACTTTTCTGTCCTGGGTGGCTTTGAGCCACTGATCCTCAGACCTCTGCCACCTCAGTAGCTAGCACTTTGGCTCTGTGTCCTTTCTGATTGCTTTACTTTTAGAGGTGAAAACATTGGATCAGTGGGTTGTCAGCATGATCCATCCATCGAAAGGTGATAGTTCCCTATTACCTTTACACTTCATAGTTATTGGTGATTGATAGTTCATTATTGATAATCATTATTTCATTAGGTGTTGCAAAATGGCAAATTCCTAATTTTACCATCCCTTTGTCTGTCATCATCTGAAATTCTTCTAGAGAGAACTCCTCATTTCTTTGGATGCTCTAACCTAGGATCAAAACCAAAAAGGCAGAAAAAAGTGCTTCCTTTTTTCCCTTCACCTATTTTATTTTTTAATACAATGTAATAATTTCTTTTATTACTCAAAACTGTCCCCTCTTTGGCAAAGGGAAGTTCTTTAAAATAGTGACATTTCCATCTGTTTCTCTGACTCTAGATTATCTTTCAAGATATTTCAAACCCTGTGAGTGTGTGTGTGTGTGTGTTCTCGTGTGTGCCTGTGTGTGCACGCATGTGGGTTGGTACTGTGGCTTGAAGTCAGGGTCTCAATCTTGTGCTCTCACTTGGCTTTCCCACTTACAGCTGGCACTCTACCACTTGTGCCATGCCTTCAGCTTGGCTTTTTGCTGGTTACTTGGTGATGGAATCTTGTGGACTTTTCTGCTTGGGATGGCTTTGAACCACCTTCCATTAGGTCTTAGCCTCTTGAGTAGTATTAACTAGAATTGGAAAATCTTGTGATCCATGACATATTCATATTATTTGTAACACTTGAGTGTTTTCGGGGCTGGGAATATGGCTTAGTGGCAAGAGTGCTTGCCTCGTATACATGAAGCCCTAGGTTTGATTCCTCAGCACCACATATGTAGAAAAGGCCAGAAGTGGCACTGTGGCTCAACTTGGCAGAGTGCTAGCCTTGAGCAAAACAAAACCAGGGAGAGTGCTCAGGCCCTGAGTTCAAGGCCCAGGACTGGCAAAAAAAAAAGGAGTGTTTTCAGCTAAGTTAAGCATAATGGAGCATGGGTCCTACAGCTACAAGAATTGAATCTTGGCAATACCTGAAATGAGCTTAGAGGCAGATTCTTTCCCAGATCCCTCAGGTAAGAGTCTAGCTGACCATTTGATCATTACCCCTGATCTTTGTCATAATATCATGAAGGCTGGGGAAACTCTGGTGAAACTGTGGCCACAGAGTGTTCTGTGGCCATGAGGAGTCATTTACCACTCAAACAGCCTGCTGCTGATAAAGGTGAGACTGGCCTGTCCCGATGGAGACAGAAGGAAGACAAGATGCCAAGCAGTGCAGTCTTGGCATCTGATGATGATGGGAAAGCTGAGCTGAGTCATCAGGGCATAGATTCCAACACAGATCAATTTCCTTCCTGAGAGCAAACCTCTTCCCCCTCCCCCCCCCTTTTTTTTGTCAGCCATGGGGCTCTTTTCACTCAAGGCTAGTGTTCTACCACTTGAGCCACTTCTGGTTTTCTGGTGGTTCATTGGAGATAAGAGTCTCACAGACTTTCCTGCCCAAGCTGGCTTTGAACGGCCATCCTCAGATCTCAGCCTCTTGAGTAGCTAGGATGACAGGTGGAACCACCGGTGCCTGGCAGTACATTTCTTGTTTGTTTTGTTTTTGTTGCCAGTCCTGGGGCGTGGACTCAGGGCTTGAGCACTGTCCCTGGTTTCTTTCTGCTCAAGGCTAGCACTCTACCTCTTGAGCCACAGCGCCACTTCTGGCTTTTTTCTATATATGTGGTGCTGGGGAATCGAACCCAGGGCTTCATGGATACAAGGCGAGCACTTTACCACTAGGCCATATTCCCAGCCCCAGTACATTTCTTTTTAGGATAGTGTTGCCCCTTCCCTGCATCTATCTCAATTTTTCCCTCCCATCCTCACCTCAGGTTGCATAGTTCATTTTAAGTTAGAGATTTTAATGTCTAACTCAGAAAACAATAGAGTCAAAAAGAAGGGCAACTTTAATTCCAAACAGAAGATGGGAGATAATACCAGAGTATAAATTTAAAAACAACAGCAACAAAAAACAATAAAGAAAGACAGTGAAACCAAGAGCTGATTGTTGGAAAAGTAAACAAAACTAATAAATATTTAAGCCAGACAGTGAGGGGAGGCTGCACTATCAACCAGCAGAAATTAAAAGACTCATAAGGAAATGTTATGAACAATTGATGACAACAAATTAGATATCTTAAATGAAAGCTATGCACACTCAGTAACAGGCAAATTGCCAAATCTAACTCAAGAAGAACTAGGCAATCTGAACAGACCTATAAGTAAAGACATTGAATCAGTCATAAGCAGCCTTCTTTCCATGGAGGAAAGCCCATGGCCAGATGGTTTTACTGAAAAGTCCTACCAAATATTTAAAGTATAATGACAAACACAAGCTTCTTCAGAAAACAGAGGCAGAGGGAACCTGTCCTTGCTGATTCTATGAGATCAAAGACAGATATTTCAAAATTTCGACATGAATATAAACAAAAATATAAGGCACTGACAAGATAAATCTAGCAATATATTAAAATGACCACAGTTAGCCAGGCACAGGTAGCGCATGCCTGTAATCCAAGCTACTTGGAGGCTGAAATCTGAGGATCGTAGTTTGAAGTCATCTCCAGTAGGAAAGCTTATGAGACTTATCTCCCATTAACTACCAAAAAAGGGGGAAGGGGAACTGTGGCTCAAGTGTTAGCCTTAGGCTAAGTAGCTCAGGGACAGAGCACAGGCCCTTAAGGACTG
The DNA here is from genome assembly GCF_023159225.1 of Perognathus longimembris pacificus. Classification (NCBI taxonomy): domain Eukaryota; kingdom Metazoa; phylum Chordata; class Mammalia; order Rodentia; family Heteromyidae; genus Perognathus; species Perognathus longimembris. Next base: position 11,102,120 of record NC_063186.1, on the reverse strand, counting down.
GCACCAAAAAAAAGTGACCAGGGTGATTTACCTTAGAAATTCAAGGTCAGTTTAGCACCTGCATATTAATGCAGCACACTGTAATGAATAGAATGAAATGACAAAAAACACACCATTACATCAATATGTGTAGAAAAGATATTCGACAAAATCCAACATACATTCATGATAAAACTCTCAATAATCATGAACATAAGGCAATTTCTTTTTTTTTTGTTTATTAATTGAACACAAATTTTTTACAAGGTGTTGTGCAAAAAGGGTGCAGTTACATAGTAGGGCAGTGTGTACATTTCTTGTGATATCTTACGTCCTGTTTTTCTATTCTCTAGGTCAGGTAGACATATATGCAATATACAATGTATCAAGAACATATACAGTATTCACAGACTTGGTCTCTACTGTCTCTCCGTCTCCCTTTGTTAACAGTCATATATCAGGGAGATCATGCCCCTTTGTTTTCTGTGTTCTAGGCTTGTCTCGCTCAACATTATTTGTTCGAGTTCTGACCATTTCCCTGCAAATAACAATATTTCACCATTCCTAATCGCTATGTGGTATTCCATTGTGTATAAGTACCATATATTTTGGATCCATTCGTCTGTGGAGGGGCATCTGGGTTGTTTCCATATTTTGGCTATTGTGAATTGTGCCGCGATAAACATGGAAGTACAAATGCCTTTTTGATATCTTAGGTTTTGCTGTTTAGGATAGATGCCTAGGAGTGGTATGGCTGGGTCATAGGGTAGGTCTATATTGAGCTTTTTGAGAAACCTCCATACTGTACTCCAAAGTGGTTGTACTAATTTGCACTCCCACCAACAATGGAGAAGGGTTCCTCTTTCCCCACAGCCCCTCCAGCATTTGTTGTTTCCTGAGTTCAGAGTATAAGCCATTCTAACTGGGGTGAGGTGGTATCTCAGGGTTGTTTTTATTTGCATTTCCTTTACTAGCAGGGATGTTGAGCATTTCCTCATGTGTTTCTTTGCCATTTTTATATCTTCTCTTGTGAAGTCTCTCTTTAGCTCTTTTGCCCATTTCCTAATAGGTTTATTGGGCTTGGAGGGGCTTAGTTTTTTGAGTTCTCTGTAGATGACAGATATCAGGCCAACATAAGGTAATTTCTTAAACTAGATAAAAGGCATCTATAAAAATCAGACAACAGCTGGTTGCAAGTGGCTCATGCCTGTAATTCTAGCTAAGAATCTCAGAGGCTGAGATCTGAGACTCATGGTTTGAAGCCAGCCCAGGAAGGAAAGTCTATCGAGTCTCCTATCTCAAATTAACTGGTAAGAAATTGGAAGTGGAGCTGTGGCTCAAGTGGTACCCAGCCTTGAGTGAAAAAACTAAAGGACAGAGCTCAGTCCCTGCATTCAGCCTCACTACTGGCACACGTTAAAACAACTCATTAACATACTTCTTGCTGTATGCCACCTACTGTTATCTTATATAAACTCAATCCCGTCAACAGTGGTTCTTAAACTCAGAAGCATCTAGAAGGATTCAGAGAAACTAGATCTGAGATGGAGCTGGAGAATGCATATTTCCATACAATTCTCAGAAGGAGCTGGTGTTGTTGGCCCAAGGACACTTTGGGGACCACTAATTTATATGTCAACCTTATAAGAGGGATACTAGTATTAACTACTAGATAATCAATCTTAGAGAAACTAAAGGAACCTATATCCTTTCCGCACACAAGATGTACAAGATGTACACAGGTACACATCTGAAAGAAGCTGGAAGGAGGACACAGAATGAATAGAAAATAGGGGGAAAAATACAGTAGAAAGGGCCCAACAGCTGCAGCAGGCACTGAGGAAAACAAACTAATAAGCAACTCAAGGGCAGCAGGGAGGGGGAAAATTAGAGAAAAAGAAGGAACAGATTACACAAAGCAAAAGAAAAGAGATGCATATGTATATATCACCTGAGTTGGAATGAATTGTTTTACAGTTACAAACCATAGAGGACATAAGCATTATAGACTAGAGTGACAATTGACGTTAAGGATAAGATCTGTTTATTTTATTTTAAATTTTGGTTTTTGAGAAAATAATTAAGAAAGCAAGGGGGTGGGGTGGGGTGAGGGAAGGTGGGAGAAAAATGAGGAAGAGGATAACAGGTATGACAAGAAATGTATATGTATTCATTACCTTAAGCATGTAACTGTAACCCCTCTGTACATCATCCTGACAATAAAAAAAAGATGTAAATGAAAATCACATCGAACATCAAAACTCAAAATCGAGTCTTATGTAGTTAGTTTTACTTACCAATTATGAGAATTAACAATATTGAGAGAAGATAACTCTGCCACACATTGCTTTTAGAATTCCAAGATGAAAATGCATTTTTTTCATAGATCAGCTTTGTTCCGCCCCCCCTCACATCTCAATCTAATTTATAGCCCTTCCCTGATTCCTTCCTGATAAACAACATCTTCCTTAAATCATCAGCATTGTTATTTTTGAGACCTGAATCATGGAGACTAAAAGACAAGCTGGCATGCTCCATCTTGTCTTCTACAGTTCTGTATATTTAATTAAAGCTTACCACGTCCATAAAAAGACCTAACATTCAAAAAGCAATGTGTGTTGGAGAAAGCCTCGGGGTAGACCAGAAAAACTCACTCGCTTCAACCCGGAGTTAAGTAATAATATATTAATTTGTGCTTGAATATTTTAAAATATTGCCCAAGCTTAATCAGATCATGTTAACACCTTTACTGGGTGGAATAAAAAAAAAAATGGGTCACGGTCTTGCCAGGAGCGCTCCCCAGAAACACCAAAGCCAAATAATTGATTTACTCCATGGCCTGTACTGTATCAGCCTTTCTGGGAGAGAATTGAGTTTGTTGAAATTAATTTATTCATTTGTTGGTTTTCATCTATTTAATTGGGGGGGAGGGGCTTGAATTCAGGGTGATCGCTGTTCCTAAGCTTTTTCCCCCCCCCTCAAAGCTGACACTCTACCACTTTCACCATTCCTCCACTTCTGGCGTTTTGGTGGTTTATCAGAGATAAGAGTCTTAGGAGCTTTCCTTCCGGGGCTGGTTTCGAACCGTGATCCCCAGCTCCACCTTGACCTCCCGAGTAGCTAGGATGGGAGGCGTGGAGCCAGGGGCTGGCTCTGCCTTGCTGACTTTTGAAGGCGTAGGCTGCATTCAAGATGCTAGCTTTTCTGTTCTTGTTAACATGGCAACGCAGTCCACAAAATTCCTTCAACCTGGGTTCCCAGAGAGAGAAGGGAACTGTCCTGGGAAGAGATGGCATTGCGCCTTGAGCAAAAGAGTTCAGGGACAGTGCCCAGGACCAGCACACACACACACACACACACACACACACACACACGTCTACGTATGTATTTCCCTGACAGCTCAGCTACTTCTCCCGGCCACTGGGCCGTGAGTCGTGGGATGCTGCCTCCTCGCCCCAGCTTCCATCCACGGGTTGCCGGGGAAGCTGGGCTCTGGGTAGGTAAGCTGGCGCCGGAGCCCGCAGGTGCGCCGTGATGTCTAGCCCCGCCCCCGGTCCCGCCCAGGGCCCGCCTCTAGCCCCACCCCTCCATGTACGTCATGTCAACGCACAGCCTGCGCAGGCGCACTGACTCTCCGTCACCCCCACCCCCCTCGGCGTCCAGCCGCCCGCCCGCCCGTCCACCCGCCCGCTCGGTATTATGATTAGCGCTGGGTGCGGGGTTCTGGCGGCCGGGAGAGAGTCGGCGGCGGCGGCGGCGGCGGCGGCGCGGCGGCCGTTGCTGCGAACGGACACCCGCCTACCGGCTGAGGTAGGGCGAGTGCGGAGCGACGGGGGCTCCCCGGAGCCTGTGTGTGTGGGGAGGGAAAGGCCAGGGGCGCAGGGGGCCCGGCCGCCGCTGCCGCCGCCGTCTCCTTCGCGGCCGTCCTCGGGACGGGGGTCGAGGAGGTGTCATCGGGTCCCGGGGAGAGGTGGAGGGAGGGTCCCCGGTCTCCGGCGGGAAGTAAGTTGCGCGCTCCGCGTTTCCTTGGCGTCGCGCGCGCGCGCGCGCGGCCCGGAGAAGACGCGGGGCCTGAGGTGCGGCGTCGCGGCCTGGCGACGGCGGCGACCCGGCCCGAGCGGGCCCCGCGGCGGGGACTAGCGCCGGGCGTCCGGGAGGGAGGCCTGGTCCTGGCGGCCGCGGCGGGATTGCGGCACCCCGGGAGTCTTCCCGCAATCTCTGCGGACCCCCTCCTCCACCCCGCCCCGGCGGCCTCTCAGTGCCTCGGGGTCTCTGCGAGCGTGTGCAATGTTGTTGTTGTTTTGATTATTCGTATTCCTCCCGAATTCGTGGTCTCCGCTGGAAACGAATCCAGGAATCCGGCCTCAGCCCCGGAGAGCGAGGGGAGGGAGGGGTGTGTGTGCCTGGCTAAACTGCACCTTTTACAGAATGGGGGTGTCTGTGTATTGTGGTCCGGAGAGAAAGGGGCACTCGGGTGGGCCATTCCTGGGGGACAGCTCGAAGAATTATTATTATTGTTGACTACGAATTGGGAAACATGTTCTTTCCCATAGTCATCGCCTGTTGATTTCTTTTTGGATCATTGTACCAAAAGGAAAAGGAAAAAAAAGCAGTTTTCCTGTCCTTGCGCGTTGGACCTGGGAATTCAGGAAAGTGGCAGCTTTTGATGTTGGGGGGTGGTAGGGAGGGGGTGGTCCCTAGAGCCATGCTGGTGTTTTTTTATAGATGGATCAGATACAGTTTAGTAGCTTCTGAAGGGAGTTCGGGGCAAGTGTGTACAGTATCTGGGGGTGAATTTAGCAGTGGGGTTCCTAAATCTGCATGTGTGAGGATAAAGGGACCTTTCAAACTGTCAGGTTACTTATTATTATTTTTTGCTTTGCGGCCCTCCCCTCATTTAATTATGCTCCTTCCCCAAATCTGAGGAGATAAGATAAAGCTCACTGAATACGTTGTCAGGTATTTAGGAGAAATCTAAAAGCAAGTATTTGGTGTCCTGTTGAATCTCCCCCAGATCCCTGCCAAACATCCAAATGCACAGTTTAGGGGTTGGTTCTCTATATCCCCAAATCAGACTTTAGTTTATCAGTGTCTCCTATCAGTGTACTCTAAAGCCTGGGTTGTCAAAGCTTATGTAATCAACCTGTTAATTTATAATCTTGTTACATTGCTTCTCAGATTTATAAAAATCATTCCCTTAAGGAAATCTGTTGTCAACGTCTGCTTAAATATTTTTCTTGGAATTGGATTCCCAAAGAAGAATGCACTGTACAAGTTGTGATTAAAATGTACTAATTAGACAAGTTTCTTTTTTTTAAGTACCAAATTGGTAATTCTTTTAACTATGTAATTGTCCCTGTGAAGAAAACAGGTGATTTCCCATTTGACAGAACTAGAAACTAGAGAAATAGCCTGACATTTCCAAGGTCATATGTTGAAGGTCTGTGGAAAATCTGGTGCATAGTGCTGACTTCCCTTCGAGTCTGTTGGAGTGGGAAACTTTGCTCTACTTTCTAGTTTTTAAGGTTTGCATAATCAGGGACTGGGAAGATGGCCTAGTGGTAGAGTGCTTGCCTTGCATACATGAAGCCCTGGGTTGGATTCTTCAGCACCACATACATAGAAAAAGCCAGAAGTGGTGCTGTGGCTCAAGTGGCAGAGTGCTAGCCTTGAGCAAAAAGCTGCCAGGGACAGTGCTCAGGCCCTGAGTTCATGCTGTAGGATTGGCAAAAGAAAAAAAATTGCATAATCAGTTATTGTCTCATTTTGTGTACAGAAGTTACTGTCACCTGTTCGTTTTTTAAACTGTTTTGAGTAAAACTTCATTATATGAGTAAAATCCATGAACTCACAACTTGTACTAATTTTTAGCCTTTGACTTTTTCTAGGCCAGAACCTATTTGATTGGGCTTACATGATTCACATGGCATAATGCTTGAAGAAAGGCCTTTAAATGTCCTTTATTTGAGTTGAAGGGCATCAGTGGTATTTTTTTCTGGCTCTGGGAAGTAATACCTCTCCCTTCCTTCCTTCCTTCCTTCCTTCCTTCCTTCCTTCCTTCCTTCCTTCCTTCCTTCCTTCCCATTGAAAGTGAAACTAAATAGAAAAGTTACTTTTGGAGCAATTGAGCAATCAGGATTCTAAACAACGGTGTAAATGAAGGCAAGCTTTCTATTCCTTTGGCACTTGTCTGAGTCTAAGAACTCATTCCATTGTCTGGGAAGAAAAGGGTGCAAAATGAATTTTCCACATGGCTGGAATTTTAGGAATTAGAAGTGTAGATTGAATAGCCTCTCAGCTTTTGGCTGAACAACCCCAAGACAGAGTTTTTAGCCAAAATGCCTTTCTGTGTGAAAACTTGCTCAGAATATAGGTACTTCTCTGTAGAGCTGCTTGGGTAGAAAAAGTTGAGTAGCTTCTAGAAATTTTGAAGATAAACTGTGTGTGTACGTGTATGTATATATGTATTTGCTGGTCCTGAGGCTTGAATTCAGGGCCTGGGCACAGTCCCTGAGCTTTTTTTTTTTTTTTGGCCAGTCCTGGGGCTTGGACTCAGGGCCTGAGCACTGTCCCTGGCTTCTTTTTGCTCAAGGCTAGCACTCTGCCACCTGAGCCACAGCGCCACCTCTGGCTGTTTTCTATATATGTGGTGCTGGGGAATTGAACCCAGGGTCTCATGTATACGAGGCAAGCACTCTTGCCACTAGGCCATATCCCCAGCCCCTCCCTGAGCTTTTTGTGCTCAAAGCTAGCACTCTGCCACTTGAATAACGTCTCCTCTTCTGGCTTTTTGGTATTTAATTGGAGATACGAATCTCAGGGACTTTCCTGTCTGGACCGGCTTTGAACTGAGAACCTTAGATCTCAGCTTCCTAAGAAACTAGGGTGATAGGTGTGAGCTCCCCCCTCCCCACTGAAGATAAACTTTTGATCATTTCTTCATAGAACTTTTGTTTTGGGAGCCTTTGGTTAGGGGCCAGCAGTGGAAAAGCAAACAGAAGCCGGTTCCTTTCCTGTTGCTAGGAGCTTAGAAGCTATTGGAAAATGCCAAGGTGAACTGTCACAATAGGATGCAGTAGTAACAGAGCCCATGTCAGCCTGACTCCACAGAGGAGGGAGGAGGATGGCGGAACTAGTTTTAAAGGATAGGGAGTTCCAGTGGGGTGGGGAAGAAGGCCCACGGCTCAGGGGGAAATGAGAAGGTAAGGTATAGTGGTGAGAGAGGACCTTAGGTCCAATTGGGTGAGAGAGCACTGAGGGAGAAGCAGAGCAGCTTTTTTTTTCTTTAAACTATTGGATAAGACAAGGGAGGAGTACGGCATTAGCTTTGGGGGCATTTTTTTTTTTTTAATTTTGGCATGTGTGGTTTAGAAAGGCCTAGTGTGTCAAACCCCTCAGACCTAATGGCCTCAGGAGCAAGCTTTGGCAGTATTTTCTGCTCTGGATGAACTGCCTTACTCTACCAGATGAGGGTCATTTCCTCCTTTGCCTTCCTGCCCATCTGCCTTGGGTAGTGGCCTTATGTCCCTTGGGGAACTGTTTCTTGCTGTCAGTAGGGGAGGTGTCTGTATGAAGAAGGCTCCTGCTCTGCCCTCCGTCGTCGAGTTCATTTTTCTGCTGTTAACTTCCAGAGCCTACCAGGAGTCTGCTTTGGTCCTATCCGTGTTTGACCTCTGCTCAGGTAGGCTCTTCTGTCCAAATCAGCTTTCTGTCCTGCAACCTCCTCTGCTCCCTTAGTCGTCTCCCACCCTGTGGCTACTTAGCAGTTACCTACAGTCACTGACAGGATGGTTTAAGTTCTGGATGGAGTGTCTTCACCTCCTTTGCCTGGACCGCTTACATAGGCTATGGAATCCGTGTTCCGGGGCAGAGATGTTAATTGTGTACCCTGTAACTGTGGTCAGCTCTCAGCCTCACTGGGCCTGGGTTTCTCAGCTACTGACATGCAGTTTCCTTTTTCAAACCCCCAAAGATCAGCAGCTCTTTGAGAACACATACCAGTTCTTTGATTTGTCCATTCCTGAATGGGAGAGTGACTGCCCAGGACAATTTCTTCACCCAAGTAGTGTCTTGATGAGGAAATTAAAAAAAAATCTAGACTTTGTTGATTTCTTTAAACCAATCTAATCATGGAATCATATGCATTTTAATGTAGCTAGGTTAGCTTTAGATTGTTTTTCAGTGATACCATTTTAGAGCTACAAGCAAATCTTACCCCTGTGCAAAGCTCAAGAAAAATTTACCCCATGTTCTTTTCTCACGGTGTGAAGGTAGCACCCCCATCCACCACTGTCCTGCAGTTCCATTCTAGAGCTTCCTCTTCTGCCTTACCCCCTGTGCTAAAATGAGTCTCCTTCACTCTGTCCTCATTACTGCCCAGATTGTGGCAGCCCTCACTTGTAAGCCTTTCAGTAAAAATTTACCTAGAGACATTTCTAGTGGTTTCCTTACCCATCTCTCAGTTCTCCTCCTGCCCTTTGAGCCTGATCTGTGTTGTGCTGCTAGTGTGATTTGTTAAACCACCATCCCTGATTGCCACTCCCTGGCCTGGGATTTTTCTTTGGCTTCTTATTTTGATCTCCATGTGTTCATTTAATAGAATGTGTGTTGTTCTGGACAGATACAGAGCTGGATGAAAGGGACATGGTCTTTTCTTACATGGACTGAATTGGCCCCCTAGTCCAGTGGTGGGGAGGGGTGGGGGGACGGAATGCAGATGATTGACCACATAATCATATGAATATATGACCACACAGTTGTGATATCTATGGCATAATAATGGTGCTGAGTGAGTGGGTACTGGGAGCTGGTGTGTGGCAAGGAGGGGAAAAGGGCATGAGGATGGTCAGGACAGTGAACCTTCAAGCTGGCCCCAAGACATGAACAAGGGCCAGCCAAGCCTGAGAAAGATAGTTTATGTGCACAGATGACTAGGCTCTTAGGGTGTCTGGCCCTTACCTGTTTGACCTGATCTTATGATCTGCATACTGTACTTGTAAACCTCTATAAAATAGTTGTGATTGTATTTGTAGCAGTGAGCAGAAGTAGAGTGACTGAATTTTAAAGTCAAATTTAGCTTTCTATTTTATCTCATTTTCTGTAGGTTTAATAATTCTCCATTGGCAGGAATGTGAATAGGACTAAGGAGATCTGAAATGAGAATGTTCAGTCTTCAGTATAGGACTCGATTTTGTCCTTTGTCCCCTCGGGTTAGAGAAGCACTTATTAATCTACTTTTATGAAGGGAAATGCTTTTTCAGAAACAAATGGGAAGAATGTAATTTTGCAAAATATGTGAAAATTTTAGTTTAAGAAAGGACAGTTTGTGAGAAGTAAATGGAACCAGCCTCATGTTATTGGAGTCGCTTACTTGGTATTGCCTTGGAATAAATCTTGCCATCACAAATTGTATGCAGACAATCATAGGAAGTTATTTTCAACATGCCATTCCATTTTTAGATGGCAACTGTTTACCTCAGCCTGCCTTTTGAATGGTTATTTGCCTCTAACTTCCTGTCTTAAAAACGTTTTTTAAACAGTTTAAACATTTTAAGTAGAAATGTTTGTTAATTGTGTTTATTAGGCAATTTCTTTTTGGCAAGAGGGAATTTGCTCTGTTGAATTGATTGCTGAAGCAGGTCTATCAGAATTGGAAGCATACTAGAAATGTCAAAAGAAGTTTACTTTAGTTTCTCTGGGAACTAGAGAGGCCTAGGTAAAAGAAGCACTGTATCATTTCAATAAGAAAATGCAAAGCCTGGGGTCTGAATGGGTGGGGCTTGGAGTTTGCTCCGGGCAAGACTGCTCTTCCTTGGGCATAGAACCCAGGCAGAGTGAGCCCTTCCCTCTGGCTCTCTTTTCTTATCAGTGGGTTTGCTGTCCCGTCAGGCTGCTGATGTGTGGAACTGGATGATGTAACTGATGTAACAGATTCCCAGTCATTAGTTTTCTCTTTTTGAAGCCTACGTTCAAGTGAAGCTGGAGTTTACATGGACTGGACAATCTTGATGATAAAGGATGTTTTTCACATTTGAAATCAGACGATGAAAAGTCACCTGTGATTTTATATAAAATCAGTTCTGTGAGTAATAGATTTTTTTTCCCAGAGAAGAGTATGAATATGGGTGGAACTCTGAAGTGAAAAGTGAGGTTTTAAGATTGGTCTGAATTCTTGAATGATCTTATTTCTATGTCACATGCTTCTTAGTACCTGAAGGTTTTTCTGTTTTTGAGAAACCTTTCTTGTATATTTGTTTGCTGAGCTTTTTTAAAAATTGGTTTTGTTTTTGTTGCCAGTCCTGGGGCGTGGACTCAGGGCCTGCTGAGCACTGTCCCAGGCGTCTTTTTGTTCAAGGCTAGCACTCTACCTCTTGAGCCACAGTGCCACTTCTGGCTTTTTTCTATATATGTGATGTTGAGGAATCAAACCCAGGGCTTCATGTATACGAGGCGAGCACTTTACCTTTAGGCCATATTTCCAGCCTTCTTGTATATTTCTGGCTCATCGATGACCCTTTGATTAAACTTAAATGGAACTCAAATATAGATACTGGTCTATTTAGTTTTCTGTTCATGTTGAAAAGACAAATGGTGTATGACATTAAAAATTCCTCAGAATCGCCAGAAGTGGCACTGTGGCTTTAAGAGGTAGAGTGCTTGCCTTGAGCAAAAAGAAGCCAGGGATAGTGCTCAGACCCTGAGTTCTGCCTTTTACCAGTTAATTGGAAATGGTGTCTAGTTAACTTTCTTGCGCTGTCTGGCCTTAGACCTCCTTGATCCTCCAGATCCCATTCTCCTGAGTTTACTGAATTTGCTGAGTTTAACTCTGGTACCAATATTCTTGGCTCCTTAAAGGACTGGGATCTTAAAGAACTGAGACCTGTTAGGGCTCAAATGGTTTGTCAATGGAGACAATTCCAGGTTCTTGTTCTTCGGCCTGAAACAATTGTGTACCTTCACCTCCAGGACCAAAGGCGCTGTTGATTAAGATTATATCACTAGGCATAGGATGGCTTCTTTTTCTGGGAAGTTGGCTTACTTCATAGATCTCTTAATGGAAAAGTAATGAATAGGTACAGAAAGTCAAAACTTTTATAACCTCTGCCTTTCTTCAGTAATAAAAGCTGCACATACTCACTGGCAAGTATTTTTTTCTAAAAAAGAGGAATAGCATAGAGAGAAAAATATGTGATCTTAGTACTTTTTAACATTTTAATTTTAGAATTTTAAAATCCATGATCTTACAAAGTATATGATCAAAAATTGATATGATGTATTATGAAATTTATGTCTTGTTTTGTTTTTGCTTTCTGGCCAGTCCTGGGCCTTGGACTCAGGGTCTGAGCACTGTCCCTGGTTTCTTTTTGCTCAAGGCTAGCACTCTGCCACTTGAGCCACAGCGCCACTTCTGGCCGTTTTCTATATATGTGGTGCTGGGGAATCGAACCCAGGGCTTCATTGTATATGAGGCGAGCACTCTTGCCACTAGGCCATATTCCCAGCCCCGTATTATGAAATTTAGTGTATGATTTTTTTTTTCTTTTTGGCCAGTCCTGGGGCTTGGACTCAGGACCTGGGCACTGTCTCTGAGCTTCTTTTGCTCAAGGCTAGCACTCTACCACTTGAGCCACAGCACCACTTCTGGCCTTTTCTGTTTATGTGCTTCTGAGGAATGGACCCCAGGGCTTTGTGCATGTTAGGCAAGCATTCTACTGCTAAGCCACATTCCCAGCCCAATGTATGAATTTTTTAAAGTTAGCATTTATGCTGTGAGGATTTCCCCATGAGATTAGACAGCCTCAACACAACAGCATGGTGTTGGGTATATTGTGACTTATTTAGTAATTTCTGTATTGTAGATTTTTATGTCAGTACTGATTTGGGGACCATATTTTTGCCATATTTCTAAAGATAGTCGAATATAACAAAAATAAATATCCACTTTTTTTAACTACACATAATTACCAAGCTGAATATCCCTTATCTGAAATGCTTAGGACCAGAAGTGTTTGGATTTGGTTTTGCTTTGTTTTCAAAGTTTAGAATCTTTGCTTATAGTAAGATATTTTGGGAATGGTAACCAGGTCCAAAGATAGTTATGTTTCACATACATCTTATACATAATCTGAAGATAATTTTATACATTTTGTTTGTGAAGTAAAGTTTCATGATGTGGAAGTTGCTACTGTGCTGCTATAAACTTTTCAGAGTTTGAGAACATTTCAGGTTTTTGAATTAGAAATGCTAAACCTGTAGTGGAGATGATTATGTCAAGGATATTAATTATTTAAGGCTCTTGACACACACATTGCCAAATTGCTTTTCATCATCAAGTGTATAGACTTGTTGTTGTAAGAAAAGTCCTCAATTGTTCTTTCTTGGAAGTCCCTTTAGCCATTATTTCAGTTTATTGGGTTAGTGTTATTTTAATTAATTTTTTATTTTTATTTTGTCAGTTTTGGGGCTTGAACTGAGGGTCTGGGCACTGTCCCCGAGTTTTTTGTTTTTGTTTTTTCCATTTAAGGCTAATACTCTACTACTTTGAGCCACAGCTCCACTTTGGTTTTCTGGTGTTTCTTTGGAGCAAAGAGTCTCATGGACTTTCCTGCCTGGGCTGGCTTGGAACCGAGATCCTCAGCTCTCAGTCTCTGGAGTAGCTAGGATGACAAGTGTGGCTTTAATCTATTATTCTGTTTCAGAACTCCCTTTTTTTGACCACTTTTTAAAGTAGCCTTCATCCTAAATTGGAGTGTGGGGGAGCGGGGAAGAGACAAGAGTTATTATGTTTTGTTTTGTTGTTTTTTTTTTTGGCCAGTCCTGGGCACTGTCCCTGGCTTCTTCCCGCTCAAGGCTAGCACTCTGCCACTTGAGCCACAGCGCCGCTTCTGGCCGTTTTCTGTATATGTGGTGCTGGGGAATCGAACCTAGGTAGGGCCTCGTGTATCCGAGGCAGGCACTCTTGCCACTAGGCTATATCCCCAGCCCAAGAGTTATTATGTTTTGACAGTGTATTAAGTATTTCTTAACTTCCAGTTTATATTGTTTTCTTGGGGAGGGAAATGAGTAATGGGTTAGCTTTATTTTGGAGTGATTCCTTCAGGTCAGCTTCTGTTCAAGGCATTACTATTGTGAGTACTTGTGTAACTGTCATCATACTGACTGAATCTCATTTACCTTAGGTAGAGGTGACAAGCATATCTCCATTTGTCTGTCTGTCTGTCTATCTTTTGCCAGTCCTGGGGCTTGAACTCAGGGCCTGGGCACTGTTCCTGAGCTTCTTTTGCTTAAGGCTAGCACCCTACCTCTTGAGCTATAGTGTCATTTCTGGCTCTTTCTGTTTATGAATTGAACCGAGGGCTTCATGCGCTAGGCAAGTACACTACCACTAAGCCAACTTCCTAGCCATGCTTAATATTTTTTAATCACTGAAACAGTGGCAGGTTCTGTTTAGGAAGTTGATGCTTACCCGTTCCTTGTTCAGATACTAAATAGTACTCTACATCCAGATTCCTAAATACCTTTCAACTTCCCTGATGAACTCTGAACTCTGTCTTAATTTTCTTAGAGGATATAAGGGTTACTTGAGCCAGCACTTCAAGAATTGATCTGCATTGCCAACTCAGTCACTACCTTGAGAGACAGGAAGGGGTTTCTTAGCATGACACTGTTGGTCTCTCCTGTGGTCTGTAGCCCATTAAAATTGACTACTTGCAAGAAAATTAAGAGAATAGGCTTGGGGAGACAGCTGCCTTTCTTGGGGAAATTACCTTCTTAGAGATCTGGAGGTACAGTGTGGCGCATGAGCAGTGCCATCTTGAGACTGCTACTACATGGTAGCCACATAGGAACATTCAGCCAACCCAGTGAAAAACCTATGGTTTATTGACTCGTGTGTGCTGCTTTTTAATCTTTAATTTAGAGTGTATATTATTGTTCATTTCCAGGAGGAGGGAGACTGGCTGTCATAGAAAAGTGGAAAATGTTTACTTTGGATAAAGAGAACAGCAGTGACCCCATAAAAGAGCTGTGTTTTGCTTGACCCAGAGGTGTCTGCTAGTCCTGGAGGCTTTAGTTCACTGTCTTCCATTCAGTTCATACCCCTTTTTTTTTCTCTACCACTTTTAACAAGTTCAACTTGTAGTAGTTACTTCCACCACTTAAGTCAGCTTTCATATTTTGGCATTGTAACAGATACCAGATGATTTCCATGTTTAAGCAACTTAAATACAATTTTAGAGTAGCTTTGCAAACCTCAGCTTTTGGCTGATGTCTGTATATAGGTGAAATATTGTATGCAATGCATAGAGCATTTATGCATTGATGCAGAATTTTACAGAACAACACACTTAAATTTTTTTATGTGGTTGAATTTGTACATTGTAATATTGATGGTCTTATTTTGGGGAAAAGGGTGTAAAACTCCAGACAGAATGTATAGGGGTTGTGTGAGTTGCTTGGTTCCTCCCCCGCCCCCAATCATGGGCCTGGGCGCTGTCCCTGAGTTCTTCAGCTCAAGGCTTGAACTCTACCACTTGAGCCACAATGCCACTTTCAGTTTTCTGGTGGTTCATTGAAGATAAGAGTTTCATAGATTTTCCTGCCCAGGCTGGCTTTGAACCTTGATCCTTAGATCTCAGACTCCTGAGTAAATTATAGGTGTGAGCCACCTGCATTGGGCTAAGTTGCCTAATTTTTGTGTGTGGCCCTTTTTGTTTGTTTCTTTTTCTTTGTCATGCCGTGGATTGGTCCAGAGTGGTCACTGATCAGCCTACCGATTTGTCTTTACCACTTCGGGGGAGGAGAAATGAGTAGGAGACATTTGTTTGATAATACTGACTAAACAGCAATGGGGCAGATGGCACCAAAAAGCAGAATGAGTTTTAGTGAGATTAACAATGAATTCCAAATTGACAGGCTTACCCAGGGGCTGGTTCTACAACTGTTCCCAGCAGCTTGCACAATGTGTATAAGGCCACCCACACTTCCTTCCTCTCCAGCCACACCCACATGTGTGGCTTCTGTTTGCTCTCTTAAGCTGGGAGAACAGCACTATGTGTATTCTTGTAACACATACCGGTACTGATTTCTCAGACATAATTTCCATATCATGAATGCTCTTGGCTTAGTTAGCCTAGTTCTGTGCATGTGTGAGCATGTGCAGAGTAAGAGGGCTGCTTCCAGGGTGACCTGTTCCGGTGGAGTGGCTGTTTAGAAAGGTGTCCTCTTAGCTGTGTGATACTTAACAATGCTCATTGGGAAGAATTGAATGCATGAGGAAATATGGATTATATAAAGTTTGGGAAAAAGCAGTTAAGGACAGCATCTGTTTTATTTTGGTTTTGTTTGCTTTTTGTTCTTGTCAGTAGTGGGGCTTGAACTTGGGGGCTGGGCATGGTCCCTGTGCTCTGTTTTTCTTTCTTTTCTTTTCTTTTTTTTCCAGTCCTGGGGCTTGGTTGAACTCAAGGCCTGAGCACTGTCCTTGGCTTCTTTTTGCTCAAGGCTAGCACTCTACCACTTGAGCCACAGCGCCACTTCTGGTCATTTTCTGTATATGATGTGCTGGGGAATTGAACCCAGGGCTTCATGTATACGAGGCAAGCACTCTAGAATGCCAGTAGGCCATATTCCCAGCTCCTGAGCTCTGTTTTTATCAAGGCTAGTTGTCTACCACTTTGAGGGTTTTTTTTGTTTGTTTGTTTGTTTGTTTTTGCCAGTCCTGGGCCTTGGACTCAGGGCCTGAGCACTGTCCCTGGCCTCTTTTTGCTCAAGGCTAGCACTCTGCCACTTGAGCCACAGCGCCACTTCTGGCCATTTTCTATATATGTGGTGCTGGGGAATTGAACCCAGGGCTTCATGTATACGAGGCAAGCACTCTTGCCACTAGGCCGTATACCCAGCCCTTGTCTACCACTTTGAGCCACAGCTCCACCTCTGGTTTTCTGGTCGTTAATTGGCATGAGCCACTGGTACTTGGCTAGCATCTTGGTTTTATAAAGAATTAACGTGAAAGAGGTACGCCTCATGACAGTTATCTTCTTCCCCCCTTCCTGACATCACTCCCCCTTTTTTCTATGTATTATCCCAGCTTATTTATAATTGCCTCTGGGTGTATAGTATGGGAAAATAATTTTAAAAGCTCTGTATTGTATGTTAACAGATGTTATCACAGATGACAAGATGATTTTTCTTTGTTAAATTCCTTCATTTTTGCCAGCCTATATGTTCTAATTATACTTAAAATAGACATTTTCATAATTGAAATAAAAGTAAGAGAACAAAGGAAAGTACCATGTTGAATGAAAAAAAGGAATATAAAGTTAGATCTAAAATGCTCATGTCTTTGCAAAACACACTAAAAGAAGCTGCATAAAAATACTTGTAAATGACCACTAGAATGTCAATAGTCCTGATTTTTAGTGTTGGGACTATGGATGCCTCTTTATTTTTTAGTGCTTCCCATTCTGTGTGTCGACAGATTTTCTACAAGAATATATTACTTTGAGCTGGAGCTCATGTCATAGGGCTGTAATCCCAGCATTCAGGAGAAGAGTCAAAAGGATATCAAGTTTGAGGCCAGCCTGGGCTGTATGGCAAAATCTGTCCCAAACAAAATGAAACAATATTTACTTCGTCTAAGCCAATTCTTAGACTGATATTTTGAGAAATTATCAAACTTCAGTGATTAATTAGAGACATTGTTTATCTCAATCCTGTGGCATGCAGGTTGTTCCCCCCACTCTCCCCCCTCCACCTGGGGCTTAAAACTCTGGGCCTGGGTGCTGTCCTTGAGCTTCTTTTGCTCAAGCATGCTCTACCCCTTGAGCGACAGCACCACTTCCAGCTCTTTTGAGTAGTTTATTGGAGATAAAGAGTCTCATGGAGTTTTCCTACCTAGGCTGGCTTCGAACAAGATCCTTAGATCTCAGCTTCCTGAGTAGCTAGGATGATGGGCTTGAGCCACCGGCACCCACATTGTGGCATGCATTTTTAATTAGATATATTTCCAGACCTGAGGAGACTGTTTTTGAAGGCAAAAAACATTAGTTCAGTGAATTTTTCTGTTGAAGTAAAACAGCTAGAATTTCTCCTTGGTTAGGAACTATAGAGGTCACTTCCCTTTCCTTCTCTCATCTCTCCTGTCCTGTATCATTTCCTCTGCTTTTATTCTTCCAAGCACTTGTGAGCTTCTGCTTAGTGATTACCTAGAGTGGCCTCACCTTTAATGTGTGGCATTGGTTCCTGTGTGAGACTTCAGTCCTGCAAGGCTGCCTCCTTAGGCCTTGCCCAGTTTTGGCATTGTAGCTCATTTGTGCCTTGTCTGATAGGGAAGTGTCTTGTAAAATTTTTCCTCCTTGCTGTTGTGGGTGTTTTGTGAGCTCATTAGGGGGCTCCTCAAGGTGGGATGAGCTTTCAAGGCAGGTGGAGCAGGATTGGACTCAGAAACTGCCACTTAACAAGACCTGAGCTTCCTTGTGCCTGCCTTGCAGGCTCATGGCAAGGATTCACGAGGCATGAGGAAAATGACAGTGTATTCTTGTTCTTTTTATTCCCTCCTTTCAGTCTTTGTAACCTGTCTACTCAGAAATTCCTGTTTATAAAAGTTATCTTTAAAGAAATTGTGATTAGGGCCTGTGGAAGGGGTATCATACTTGCTTAGTACGCATGAGGCTTGAATTCAATCCCCAGCGCTGGAAAAAGGTGTGTGTGTGTGTGTGTGTGTGTGTGAGAGAGAGAGAGAGAGAGAGAGAGAGAGAGAGAGAGAGAGAGAGAGAGAGAGAGCGAGAGAGCGGAGGGGGGGAAGGAGAGGGGGAAGGAGAGAGGGAGAGAGAGATTAACAAAAGGCAAAACAATTTGTTATTTTTTTGCAGGTCCTGGGGCTTGAACTCAGGTCCTGGGCACTGTCCCTGAGCCTCTCTGTGGTCAAGGCTGCCACTTTACCACTTTAGCCACAGTGCAACTTCCAGCTTTTTCTGTGTATGTGGTACTGAGGAATTGAACCCAGGGCTTCCTGCATGCTAGGCAAGCACTCCACCACTAAGCCACATTCCCATCCCCCAATTTTTAATATGATTTTATTATTATTATTATTAAGATGTTGCATAGAGGGATTACTGTTTTATAAGTCAGGTAATGAGTACATTTCTTTTTGGACAATGCCACCCCTTCCTTCACTTTCCCCCAGTTGCCTCATCTTGTCCCTGCCTACAAGTTACATAATTTGTTTTCCACATAGTGTATACTGAATAGTATGACTGCGTTTGCTCACTCTTCCTTCCTCTTTTTTTTTTTTTTTTAAAGATAATGGGGCTGGGGGCTGGTGGCTCAGGCCTGTAATCCTACTTAGGGTGAGATCTGGGGATCACAGTTCGAAGCCAGCTGGGGCAAGAAACTTCATGAGACAAAAAGCCAGAAGTAGAGCTGTGGCCCAGGTGGTAGAGCTCAGGGACAGCGCCCAAGCCCTAAGTCAAGCAAGCCCTAGGAAACCCCACCTCTTACCCCCCTTATGACCACATCATAGACTTTTTTTTTTTTTTTTTTTTTTTTTTGGCCAGTCCTGGCCCTTGGACTCAAGGCCTGAGCACTGTCCCTGGCTTCTTCCCACTCAAGGCTAGCACTCTGCCTCTTGAGCCACAGCGCCGCTTCTGGCCGTTTTCTGTATATGTGGTGCTGGGGAATCGAACCTAGGGCCTCGTGTATCCGAGGCAGGCACTCTTGCCACTAGGCTATATCCCCAGCCCACATCATAGACTTTTAAAAAACAAGTTTTATGTTTGTCTAGAATCTTGTCTTAGGGATGTACTTTTACATCTAGCCTCGTTAAAACAAATGGAACTAAAGTAAAAACTCTCTTTTCCTTTCAGAGGAAAGAAGCAACTAACACAAAGCAGTAAGAACAAGGATTATTCATTGTGGAGCTTGCAGGGTAAGTCTCAGAACTGGCACAAATTCATCTTCCCTTTCCATAAGATGTCCAGAATGCCTTTCAGGCCCTAGGATATCCTCAAAGATAAAAAAAGAAATCATTTGGTTTTCAGTCTAACTCAAAATATACTTGATGGGAGGATTAGGCAGTTTGAGAAGACAGTTTTTCTTTCTTGTGTTCTGTTAATCATCATATCCCAGTTTTAGGTGAATGATTTCATCAGAGCTTAAGACTCTGAAAAAAGGGGTATTTGTAAAAACAAGTACTTGATGCAGTAATTATATCACTATAGATTGTCTGGTGGAGCCCTGATAGACTCTTCTGTGAATGTGCTGGCAGATTAATTTACCTCATTTTGCCCTTTATAGGAGCAGGTCAGGTAAGAGAAACGTCGAGAGGTCAATAATGAACATCTGAAAATTTTCACTCAGATTCATGATCAAATCTGATCTATATGCCACTTCTCAAAAACACAACTACATTAAAATGATGGGAGAAAGGAAAACAAAGATTATGTAATTTGAGCAGCCTGCAAGATTCTGTTATAAAGGGTAAAGTCGCATTTACAAACATCTGTAGAAACTTAGCCTTGGATAGGATTATAAGAATAATTACTGCCCTATTATCAGTGAAGTTAAAGATTTAAAGATAATTTTCACACTTCTTAGAATTAGCCTGTAGTTTTTATCTTATATTGGCTGTTTAAGTTTATAATACATAAATACTTTGAGATGACCCTAAATAAAGGCTTCAGCCTTTAAAAATGACTTTAGGGATGTGAATGTGGCTTACCAGTAGAGCGCTTGCCTAGCATGCGTGAAACCCTGGGTTTGATTCCTCACTACCACATACACAGAAAAAAAGCCAGAAGTAGCATTGTGGTTCAAGGGGTGGTAGAGTACTAACCTTGAGCAAAAGAAAAGAAGCTCAGGGACAGTGCCCAGGCCCTGAGTGCAAGCCCTGGGACTGGCAAAAAAAAAAAGTAAAAGACAATGACTTTATACCTCTTCTGTAGTTAGTATTTTAACTCCTACTTTGTATTCCTATCCCAAATATTACAATGATTAGAGCTGACGAATAGTTTGAAGAGTATGTGTTTGAGAGCTGGGGCTGCAGTTCAAGTGGTAAAGTGCTCAACTAGCATGTAAGAAAACGTGTGGGCTTTGAAATAGGGTTGAATCATAGCTTCAGTGCTTCACCCAGCTGAAGAGTGTTTCCTTGGCTATAAAACAAGAGTAATGCCAATCTCGTTGGCTTATCCAGAGCCATTGACCCAGTCCAAGCTGATTCATTTTGCATTAATACCTGTAGTAGGATTCAAGTAAACATTAGCTCTTCTTTTTTTCTGTTTTGAGATGAGCTTTTCGTCTGTTTTCTTTCTTGAAGAATTATAAAATTCTAGTGCATTTAAAAACTTTACTGCCTTGTCATACATAAAATTGAGGGAGTGATGTGGAATATTCTCACAGAAGTAGATTAAATAATGTGAAACTATAGCCTTTGGCACACTGATGGACAAATGCACCATGGGGAATGGCTAGCCTCAGGAGGTTACTGTATTTCTTCCTGGGGCTTGTTACTCATTTCGATTACATTTAGTCAGGAAAAGTAAAGGCCCAGGTGCTGGTGGCTCACACCTGTCATCCTAGCTACTCAGGAGGCTGTGATCTGAGGATCATGGCTTGAAACCAGTCTGGGCAGGAATGTCCATGACACTTCTTCTCCAATAAATTATGAAAAAAGCTGGAAGTGGCACTGTGGCTCAAGTGATGCAAAAGCAGCTCAGAGACAGGGCCCAGCCCCTCAGTTCAAGCCCCAGGATTGGTGCAAAAAAAAAAAAAAAAAGTAGAAGTGAGAATTTGGCTTGTGAGATTTAAAGTGACATTTTAATTTGTATAATTTTATATGTTTGTTTTTCTGACTCATTTCTCTTGAGTTTCCATTCTAAAGGTCAAAAACAATTTATGGAATATGAAATTCTGTCTGAGACTTTGTAAAAGTGCATGCTTAGTGACTCTTAAAACATGAGCAAGTCATGGCAGTTTATATTTCAGCGTTGGAAAAGCAGAGCAACAGTTGGCACCAAGAGCAAGGGCTAGTGGTGTTTATTAAACAATTACTGTGGCCCCGGAGGTTGTCAGAGTATCAGTGATGCGAGAACAAACAGTTGTATTCAAAATGAAATTAAATGGTTCTATGTGTTGTTCTATATACTGTCTATATGTCGGTATCATTTTAGTGGTCCGGAGAGGGTAGAACAAAGTAGAGCCTTAGAATCAATGATCCTAAGGAGCTTCCAGTGTCAGCATGGAAACAGGCTGTATTCAAACACCTGTAGACTACATGGAATGAGCCTGCTCTGAGACAGAGAAAGAGAGTAGAGAAACTAATTCCAGCTGAGAGGGTTACTGGTGTCTGCTAAAGTCTTTCTTATGCTTAAAGGAAATACTGTTGGGTAATAGGGGAATTCTGTTATTTGTGTTTTCTTGTTGACGTGTGTGTGTGTGTGTGTGTGTGTGTGTGTGTGTGTGTTTTGTGGGTCCTAGGACTTGAACTCTTGGCCTGGGTGCTGTCTTTGAGCTTTTGTGCTTAAAGCTAGTACCCTACCACTTGAGCCACAGTTCCACTTCTGCCTTTTTGTGGTTAATTGAAGATGGGTGTCGTGAACTTTGACGCCTTGGCTGGCATTGAACCGTGATTCTCAGATCGCAGCCTCCTGAGCTGCTAGGAATACAGGTGTGCTACTGCTGCCCATCTTGTCTTGTATTTTGACACTAACCAAAATTATTTTTGGAGAATGTGTTTTTAAACATCATGTATCGGCCTTGCCCACTTTCTGATATCACCAAAAACTGCTTCCAATGAACTTTTTCTTTCACAGTTTGAAAATTTGAATATGGGATTAAATTTCTCAACCTTTATATTGTGAGCTCTATATATTAAAAAAAATAAGTTTTTTAAATGACCTTGACTCATTTTATGATCTTGACTTATTTTATGACTTAAGATTCTCTTAAAAACAAAAAGGGTTGGGGGCTGGTAGCTCATGCCTGTCATCCTAGCTACTCAGGAGGCTGATCTGAGGATCGTGGTTCAAAGCCATCCCAGGCAGAAAAGTCCCTGTGAGACTTTTCTCCAGTCAGCAAGTCAAAAACTGGAAGTGGGGCTGTTGCTCAAAAGAGGTAGAATGCTACTCGATCAAAAAAGATGTCAGGGACAACACCCAGGCTGAGCTTAACTCCCATGACTGACAAAAAAACAAAATACACACACACACACACACGCGGAAACTTAGTAGAAAATTAATTTTGTTTCTCTTCTTTTACAGATGCCCTTGGCAAAACTGAAGATGAATTCCTTCTTTTCACCAGATATTCTTCTATGAGAAGATTCATTTCAAGTAGTCTAATCTTTTTCCTTCCGCTGTACCAGCATGGCAGGATTCAAACGAGGGTATGATGGAAAGATTGCCGGATTGTATGATCTGGATAAAACCTTGGGTCGAGGTCACTTTGCTGTGGTTAAACTCGCAAGGCATGTCTTCACAGGTGAAAAGGTGGCAGTGAAAGTTATCGACAAGACCAAACTGGACACTCTTGCCACTGGACATCTTTTCCAGGAAGTAAGATGCATGAAACTTGTACAGCACCCCAACATTGTACGCCTTTATGAAGTCATTGACACCCAAACCAAACTCTATCTGATTCTAGAACTTGGTGATGGAGGAGATATGTTTGATTACATAATGAAACATGAGGAGGGTCTCAACGAAGACTTGGCCAAGAAGTACTTTGCACAAATAGTTCATGCTATATCTTATTGCCATAAACTCCACGTGGTTCACAGAGACTTAAAACCAGAGAATGTGGTCTTCTTTGAGAAACAAGGTCTTGTAAAGTTGACAGACTTTGGTTTCAGCAACAAATTTCAGCCAGGAAAGAAGCTCACTACAAGCTGTGGTTCTCTTGCCTATTCTGCTCCGGAGATTCTGCTTGGTGATGAGTATGACGCCCCCGCGGTGGGTAAGTACCCTTTCTGCCTGGTGTGCACCCATCCGGCCTGTCGGTGCCACCCACTGGCTACTTAGTGACCTCAGCTGCTTGCCTAAAAGTGATTTCAAAGAATTCCATCAGATGTGTCTCACTTAACACTTAGACAGTCTCAGTTTTATGAAGGTTATGCATCTCTAAAACTGATAGGCCTTTTGATGGCAGAGGTTTGAAGTGTCAGCACAAAGGAGACTAGAGTTCATTGTCTAAGCTGACCTGTTTCTCATTTTACCTTTTTTCTTAAGGTCTGAGTTCTGCTCCTACCTTTAGATTTTTTTCTTTTTTCTTTTTTTTTTCCTGGTACTGGTGACCAGCAAGAGCTTTCCTCTTCCTGTGAGTGTCCTTTTGCAATTGTTTTAGACTTGAATTAGAGAGGTCCTATAAGTATTATTGTGTGGTATTAAGAATTCAGGCATTGGAATCATGTGTAACTGTGGCCTTGTGTCAGTTATTGACTTCTCTTCTATTTCTTCATCTGTAAAACAGAATAAAAGCAGATGTATGTGTATCATTCCCTTTTCTGTTTCTCAGAGGCCTGTGTGGTGGTTGTCATCTCAGTGTTGTCATCTCATTGTTGAGAAATTTAGTCCCCAGCACGGCACAATCAAAAACCAAGAAAGCAGAATAGAAAACCCTGCCTGCAGAGTGCTCCACTCACTGTGTGTTGGATTAAGGAGTTGGGGTGGTCACAGAGTAGTCTATGTCTTTACTAACTATCCTCTTGCACTTCCAACTCGCTTTGTGTTGTTCATTGGTCAGGTTACCCCTTGTGATGGAATGGAATGGAATTGTTCACTGCCTTTCAGATGGTATCACTTTGGTCGCCTTGGGAATCATCTCTGTTTTGAGGGTCTTAAAATTATTTTTAATTGGGGCTGGGGATATGGCCTAGTGGCAAGAGTGCCTGCCTCATATACATGAGGCCCTGGGTTCGATTCCCCAGCACCACATATACAGAAAATGGCCAGAAGTGGTGCTGTGGCTCAAGTGGCAGAGTGCTAGCCTTGAGCAAAAAAAGAAGCCAGGGCCTGAGTCCAAGCCCCAGGACTGGCCAAAAAAAAAAATAAATTATTTTTAATTTGTAAGGATTTGTTGATCTGAAGGTGCAGTTAGGTTATTAACTTTGTTCTTTAATCCCCCCAAATGTTGTCTTACTATGTGCATGGTGTTGGGCTTCCTAGATGACTCCTCCACTCACAGCCTGCTCTTTTGAAATGAAGGTTACAATAGCAAAGATGAATGACACAAGTTCATTTAACTTCAAAGATTGCTGACATTAAAGGGAATGATCTTTATACTAAGACACTGATTTTTATGTTAGACTTGTGTGATGAAAAAAGAGTGTTAATGAACGGTTGCTGCCTTCTACAGATAACCAGGTTTCACTGAAGTCTTTCATTAGAAAAGTCAAGCTACAGATTCTTGATTAGTGGAGCTATTCTAATCAGAAAACGAAGCTAGGGATTTTCAGAAGAAGACAGATAATGTTCAGACATGAAAAGATTCTCGTTGTCCTTAGTACAGAGAAAGGCAGATTAAAGCCAAACTAAGATCCTGTTGTGTTCTGTTCACACAACACAGAGAAAAAGCTAAAGCCAGACAAGACCCAAGTGTTGATAAGATGATGTCAAGAACCCTTCAATAATTTAGAATAATTCAGTGAATATCTGGTGAAGAGAGATAGTCACATCTTGTGACCCAGAGAATTCCTGTATTTGTACACTTGGGAGAAATCTTCCAAGTATATGTAGTGTGGCTGGGGGGGAGGGGTGTGTGTGCTGGAGACAGACCCCAGGGCTCTGTGTGTGTTAGGTGGTAAGAATTCTTCTAAGTAGGGCTGGGAATATGGCCTAGTGGCAAGAGTGCTTGCCTCCCACACATGAAGCTCTCGGTTCAATTCTCCAGCACCACATATATGGAAAACGGCCAGAAGGGGCGCTGTGGCTCAGGTGGCAGAGTGCTAGCCTTGAGCGGGAAGAAGCCAGGGATGGTGCTCAGGCCCTGAGTCCAAGGCCCAGGACGGCAAAAAAAAAAAAAAAAAAAAAGAATTCTAAGTAAGCCACACTCCCTGTTCATCAAAAGACTTTTTTTTTTTTTAACATAGCATTGTTTACTATCCATCTTCAGGGAAATAAAATGTTTAATGTATTGAATTCTGTACATTGGTGGAAATTAATGAACATGATTGCTTTTGTGCAAGCACAATATGGAAAGGAAATTGGTACAGTGGATATATAACATATGAGTTTGAAACACATAAAATGTATGTATTTAAGAAATTTTGTGCATGTTGTAAGCTGAAGAAAGCACTAGAACTAGATAGAGCAGGCAATATCTGTAGAATTTCAACTGTACTTAGTAATACTTTGTAATTTGAGTGTTCATACATCTGTATGTATATACAGGTGTCCATTGCAATGTTTTTTCCCTCCTTAAATATTACTCAGCACAACTTGAAAAGTTAAAAAAAAAATGACAATTCACATTGGGAAACCTTTATGTTAGTGAAGTAGGATTGGATGGAGTTCATAGGTAGCCTTTTCATTTTGTTTTATATTTCAATCATTTTGTGTAATTATGTGATCAAATATAGAATTATTTTTTTAAAAACCCACATGGGCAGTTGTCGTTCTACTTTCTTGCAGTGCCAGTACACTCAGGTCCTTGTGTATGCTAGAATTAGAAATTCTGGGTAAGCTTGTTTGGTATGTTTTGTCTTCCTCTCTCGAAAGCAGCATTAGGAAAGAGCTTACTCTTTAAGAATCTAAACTAGGCTTTAAAACTTCCTTCATTGTAGAAACTCTAAACTGAGAAAGCAGAGAGATCACAGAATTACAACTTTTGGACAATTGTAAAATCCTTATATCATGACTTTTTTTTCTATTTCCCTAGTTTTTTGGATTTTCAAGTTTAAATTTGGTATTGAGCAATCACTAATACAACCACTCTAGGAAGTAGTCTGTCAGTGTCTTAGAAAATACAACCCTGCGATTGTACTTCTGGGTGTTTAGCTCAGAAAAACTAATAGCACATAAAAATCTGAACGTGGGTGTTTATAGCAGCTTTATTTTAAAAACCATAAACTAGAAGCAGATGTCCATCAGCGGGTGGGTAGTTGATACTTTGCTTTTTTGGGTTTTTTTAACTACAAAGTTCTGATATGTTTTAGCAGGATTTTAAGGGAAATTAGGGTTATGAAATTACAAAATTCTGGAAAACATGAGCAGTGCAAGGTGTGAGGGACATTGTGACTATCTATAAAAGACTAGCCTGAAAGAGCTGTGTGTGGATGGAACACTTCTATACTCTATAGTTACACAAATCTACGTGTAATGAAATGGCATGGTAACTATATATACACATACTTATGCCTGTGTGTAATGAAAGAAAGGTATATCCCATTGTTTGGATAAACTGGGGACAGGGAAAGTTCTTGAGTCCATGGACTGAGGTGTCGGTTTTAAGGTAATTATTCCTAAGAACAGGAATATTTATCCATTCCTTGTAAAGTTGAAGGCTTGAACTCAGGGCCTAGGCTGTGTTCCTGAGCTTTTTTTTTTTTTTTTTTTTTTTGGCCAGTCCTGGGCCTTGGACTCAGGGCCTGAGCACTGTCCCTGGCTTCTTCCCACTCAAGGCTAGCACTCTGCCACTTGAGCCACAGCGCCGCTTCTGGCCGTTTTCTGTATATGTGGTGCTGGGGAATCGAACCTAGGGCCTCGGGTATACCGAGGCAGGCACTCTTGCCACTAGGCTATATCCCCAGCCCCACCTGGGCTTTTTTTGGTGTTTCATTGGAGATAAGAGTCTCAGAGATTTTTCTTGCCTGGTCTGGATTCGAACCATGTTCCTCAGGTCTAAGCCTCCTGAGCAGCTAGGAGGACAGGCAGGAGCCAGCTGGAGGTGAGGCGTCAAGGGTGGTGGGCCCCTCCATATGCTGGAGACTTCTGGTTTCAGTCAGGTGGAAGCTGGGTCCCCCTGGGACAGCACAGCCTTCAGCAACCCTAGGTGGCCACGTCGGCAGCAGGCTGCCAGAGGTGTATCAGGTCTCTTTCACCTCCTAGGCCCTCTGCCATGACCGCCTGGCCCTGGCTTCTCCCGCTTCTCTGGGCTCTGCTACCTAGTGCTGGATTTAGGGTGATGGAGGGGAGTATGTTCCCACAGACTAGACTAGAACATACTAAAGCACTCTGCATTAGCCTGACCCCAAATTAGCCTTGTGCCTGTCCTATGTCACTGACCCAAGCTCCCACTGCTCAAGAGATCCCCGTGGGTCTCCTGTTGCTGTGTGGCTGTGGTGGCCACAGCCCTTGTGGGGAATTCTGAAATACTGGCTGCCTGCCATGGGAAAGCTGGGAGGGAGAGCTGGCCCAGGACCCTCCAAAATTAGATTAAAAAAGAATTTTTTTTTAAATTTGGTAAGTGGCTAGTCTCTTGAAACTTCAGAAGAGCTTTTCAGATGACTGAGAACAGCAGTTATTTGAATGCCAGAACACATACAGAGATAGAATCTACTTAAATTCATTTTGGGTCATAGCATAGGAAGCATTTCAAAGACATTACATCTTTAAAATTGCCCCCCCCCCTTTTTTTGCCAGTCCTGTGCATTGAACTCAGGGCCTGAGCACTGTTCCTGAGCTTCTTTTTGCTCAAGGCTAGCACTCTACCACTTGAGCCACAGTGCCACTTCTGGCCATTTTCTACATATGTGGTGGTGGGGAATCGAACCTAGGGCTTCATATATATGAGGCAAGCACTCTTGCCATTAGGCCATATTCCCAGCCCTTGTTTTTGTTTTTGAGGTATGATCTTGCTATGTAGCTGGCCCGGAACTTCCTATATAGCTTAGGCTGATCTAGAACTTGCCAACCTGGCATTCTTCTGCCTCAATTTCCCAAATTCCTGGTATTATAGGCATATATTGGGTAATTTTTTAAGCTTCCTCCCTCTCCTTTCTCTGTGTATATGTGGCAATGGGGAGTGAACCCACGTGTGTTTCTGTTTCATGTTTGAAACAGGGTCCTATTCCATTTGCCAGGCTGGACTCAAAAGCTTGATCTGCCTCGACCCCCTCTAGTGGCTGGGAATATTAGTGTGTACCACTACACCTGGCTTTTTAAACTCTTTTGAAGAAGAAAAGCTCACAAGTAAAACAAAAACTAGTGGTTAGAACCAACTTTGTAACACAGTGAGTTTGTATTCCTATCCTATTCATGATCTGTGTTGCCATACAGCCTGAGCTCCAGAGGTTGGGATGATCATGTTAAGAATGATTTAGGGGGGCTGGGAATGTGATTTAGTGGTAGAGTGCTTGCCTAGCATTCATGAAGCCCTGGGTTTGATTCCTCAGTACCACATACACAGAAAAGGCCGGAAGTGGTACTGTGGCTCAAGTGGTAGAGTGCTTTGCCAGCTTTGAGCAAAAGAAGCTCAGGGACAGTGCCCAGGCCCTGAGTTCAAGTCCCAGGAATGCTTTAAAAAGAATGATTTAGTGTAAGAAATGTGTCTGTTCACACATAAGCTTCTGTGTTTGGTCACTGTTGTGCTTACGGTCCCAGTAGGACTAAGTGACAATTACTGGTTTCTTGGGAGACCTTGTCCCATCACCAAGCTGGGTATACAGTTGTTTGTCAATACTCCAACAAGAATTTATGAGTATTAGGCATTTATAATGTGTGTGCTTGTGTGTGTATACATGTGTGTATGTATGTTGGTACTGGGGCTTGAACTCAAGGCCTGGGTTGCTCTACCACTTGAGGCACAGATCTGTGCCTGGCTTTTTGCTGGTTTATTGGAGATAAAGAGTCCTCATGGACTTCCCTGCCTGGGCTGGTTTTGTACAGTGATCCTTAGATCTCAGCCTCCTGAGTAGATAGGATGACAGGAGTGAGGATATTGGCACCCTGGCAAGGCATCTGTAAATGTTTGTGTGGAAATATTTTACACTTTGAAGCTAGGTCTCAGTATGTCTTGACCAGAATAATAAGATAGTGAATTGAGATCCTCTTCATAGATTGATGTCTAGTCCTGGAGTGCCCTGGATGTAGCTAGGTCTGCTGGTCAGTTGGATAAAAATAAAGAAGGGGCTGAGAATAGCTAAAAAAAAGAAGATGATGGTGTTCTGAGGGCACATGCCCCACTTCCCCTTTCTCTTTGGAAGTGGATGATAATGTGCCAAGCCTGACTCTAAATGGCCTGCTTGTCCCCCTGCTCAGGAGTAAGGTCCTTGAGAGAGGGGATGGTATGTTTGTTTATATCTTATCACTGTCCCTTGTCTGGTCACATGGCAATCTCTTCATGTGTGCCTATCAAATAAAAGGATGAACCTGGCAGCCTCCCAGCCAAACACTACTAGGTATTTTTTCAAGAGAAATGTCCGTATGACAATGCTCTGTGGCTTTCTGCTTTGTTGTTTTTAATTAAAGTGTGTTATGGAGCACCTGTGGTGGACACATCCTCAGCAGTCCCAGGCGATGAACTGACACTTGCAGTGCCAGACCCAAAGATGATACGTGAGAGTCCATCTCAAGGCTAAATTGAACTATGAAGTAGATTTGTGGTTGTCAGAGGCTGCCTGGGGGTGGGGGTTGACAACAGGGAGATAGGGAGGGACTATGGACCCAGGATGGCTATGCCTAAGCCTCTTTGTACTTCTGTCATGGTGAACTGCTGCTGAACTACTTTTTGCAGAACTTGGACCAATAAGTGACTGTATAAAGAACTCAGGTCCCTGGTGTGGTAGGTAGTTCATGACTATGATCCCAGCAGTCGGGGCAGGGGTGGGGTGGGCTGAGACTGGAAAATCACAAGTCTGAGACGAGAGTAGGCTACATCCTAGAACCTGTCCTCATGACACCCTGGCTCCCCAAACTAAACACTCAGGGGGAAAAACAAACCAGGGCAATAAACTGCAGTAAATCTTTATGTCTTTTATCTAGTAGGGTTACATTAGGATTATATGTGATATTGGCAGGGGTGAGGCCTTCCAGCGAGCATCAATGCATGCAGTACTTGAATGATCTGAAAAGTAATTTAGGGAACTTACAGGAGATATTTGTCATTTTTGAATCTTCCAGCTGAAGTTTTTTGTTTTTTGGTTTTGGTTTTTTTTTTTTTTTTTTTGGCCAGTCCTGGGGCTTGGACTCAGGGCCTGAGCACTGTCCCTGGCTTCTTTTTGCTCAAGGCTAGCACTCTGCCACTTGAGCCACAGTGCCGCTTCTGGCCGTTTTCTGTATATGTGGTGCTGGGGAATTGAACCCAGGGCCTCATGTATAGGAGGCGAGCACTCTTGCCTTGGCCATATCCCCAGCCCCCAGCTGAAGTTTTAATAGGAAGAGACAGTGTGAAAATGATGAAATTAGTATATTATAAAAAATATTTTACAACATATTTTTAGATGTAGGGAAATTAATTGTATGCATTTTATTTTTATTTCTTCATTTTTTGGGTGGTTGTGGGGCTTAAACTTAGGGCCTGAGTGCTGTCCTTGAGCTCTTTTGCTCAAGGCTGGTGCTCTACCACTTTGAGCCACAGCTCCACTTCCGCTGTTTGAGTGGTTCACTGGAGATAAACCTCAAGGGAACTTTTCTGCCCAGGCTGGCTTGGAACCAGGGTCCTCTGATCTCATCTTAGCCTCCAGAGTAGTTAGGATTAAGGCATGAGCTACCAGTAACCTGGCTAAATGTATGCATTTTAAAGCCACATGTCTAAGGGGTTAGTCATGGAGAACTTACCCAAAAAAAAAAAAAAACCAAACAACTTCAAGAGCTGATATATTTATTTTTGAATGTCATATCAAGTTTAGTAGTTTGTTTTTTACTTTAGCCTCACATGATGTGGTTAAAGTTTCTTGAGAAGTCTGTATTTTTTAAAGGATAAAAGTCATTTAGTCAAAGTCATCCAAGATCTAGAGAGCTCTGTTCCATTAATCGTTTTGGGTCTTTTGTGCCAGATGCTAGTGGTTTCTACTTAATGGCTTGTATATTTGTCTTATGTTAGCATTCCTCAGCCTTATGCAAAATACCCTGGGCTTTAAAAATCAATTTAAGAGAGCATCAAACCACTTTGCTAGCTGTGGCAGAAAAAGAACCAAGTTAGTGCAGATTTCAAAATATTTAAAATGCCAACTGGACTAAATTTAAACATTTATACTTTCTGGCTCGAGGTGAGACTCAGAAGACTGCCTTGTTCTCACTCAGATCTTTGGGGGAATTGGAGATGAGAAATGTGCATCACTGTGTGTGGTGACAGAGCAGATCTCCCATGGGTCTCCCAGGCCCCCTTTTCCTTTTGGAGAGGCTCCATGTTGACCCTTGTCCTAAGAGAGTGTGCTCATGGTGCAATGCGTGGTCCCAGCCCACCTAACGCTACTGCTTGTAGTAGGTGAGCATTTTCCATTTTGTGGATAGCATTATGAGACTGGACAGAAGCTTCAGATTTTTCCCTTAGGCTTGTAAAAGGAACCTGTGGGCTATTCTTAAAACATGGATTTTTAACTGTTCACCTAGCTATTCAGAAATACCTTGAGGGTGATGGTATTGTTTGTTTTTGAGGGAGCCAGAGCACCTAAACTGTCTGGGAATGTTCATTCTATTGTGGCTCTGGCTTTGCTGTCACCTTTCACTCAAGAGCACACAGGTCTGGAGAAATGGACCATGGTAGACCTGTCCTGATGCCTCCCCTGGGTCAGAAACACAAAAACGCACTCCAAAGAGGCAGTAGCACGGAGATATGTGGTATTGTTGACCTCTGTGTGTGGTGTAAGGTATATGTGCACTCGTGCGCTTATGTGTTTTATGCTAATCCTAGGGCTTGAACTCAGGGCTTGGGTGCTGTCCCTGAGCTTTTCTGCTCAAGGCTAGTACTCTGTCACTTGAGCCACAGCTCCAATTCCAGCTTTTTGGTGGTTAATTGGAAATAAGAGGGTCTTAGAGTTTCCTGCCAGGGCTAGCTATGAACTGTCACCCTTGGATCTCAGCTTTCTCTTTGGTAACTAGAATGACAGCCAGCCACTGGTGGCTCATACCTGTCCTCCTACCTACTCTAGAGGCTGAGATCTGAGGATCTCCATTCAAAGCCAACTCCGGGTGGAAAAATCGTTGTGATTCTTATCTCCAGTGAACCACCTGAAAACTAACTGGAAGCAGCACTGTGGCTCAAGTAGTATTGTGCTAGCCTTGAGCTGAAGAGCTCAGGGACAGCACCCATGCCCAGAGTTCAAGCCCCATAACTGAACACCGCCCCCCCCCCCCCCAAGAAAAAGGACAGGCTTGAGCCACTGGGACCCAGGTTCTGTGGACATTTTGTAGAAGAGAAAACAAACACACACAGAAACTGGATGGTAAAATAGCCAAGTTTTCACAGCTTAGCCACCGTTACAGGATTTGAACCCAGAACTCTGAAGCTCTAAGCCAAGCATACATGTTCTTTCCATGAGGCCATATACTGAAGGAAATTGCTCCTTGATGATGTTTTAGCCTGACTTGCTTTTCCTCTTCATTTGTGTGGTAATTTATGAAAGGATGCCGAGTTGGGAGGCAGTCTGCCTCATGTCTGGTTTGGATTTGTGTCCTCAGAGTGTGACTGATAACTGTTTGACTTTTTGAACTTTTTCCTACTTTCAAGTTTGCATAAGGCCTTAAAACAGCCAACCCCAACAAAGTTCAGCTTGTCACCACTGATTAACCCCCCTTACCCCCACCCTACCTTTACCCTTCCAGTTCATTTGCTCTGAGGATTTCTTAGTCTCCTTTCCCTTTTTGCTTTTTTTTTTTTTTGGAAGGCTGATAATAACTACTGCCTGGCTTTGCACTCTCCAACTCTGTTTTGGTTACTTTTGTCGGGCCCCACCCAAACTATTTACAGAACCGTTTCCTCTTGTTTCACCTTCACTGCATGAATCTGAATTCTCTTGGGCAGGCAGGATTTTGGCCTAGGCATCTATTCTGCATTCAAGTACCTCCAAGTACTGGAGAACATATATAATGATAGCCCCTGTGATGATGCTGAATTCATCAGATGGCCCAGGCCTCTTGGTTGGAGGGCAGTTTGATGTGATTTGATGGTTTGGGCAGTATCGATTTTCAAGTTATCAAGGGACCTTTAGGTGAGTTCGTGCCTAGGAAAAGATGGGTTCAGATGATGATGATCACATTATTCTCTCATTGTTAAGAGAGGAGCGTTTCCCTGTGAGATAATGAAGCCCTGCTTCTAGCTAGAGTATTGATAATAGAGACCCTAAAGCATGTTTTAAGAGATTTGTCCAAATACTCCTCTCTGCTTCACCCTTGTTTTGCCTTTATTTTGCCTTGCAACAACAACAAAAAAACCAAAACCCAAAACATATTTCTTCTGATCTTCCCATTTTCTGTACTTTCTGACCCTTGTTCTTTTATTGTATAGATGAGCTTTAGGAATAATTTTTTTTTTTTTTTTTTTTTTTTTTTTTTTTTTTTTTTTGGCCAGTCCTGGGGCTTGGACTCAGGGCCTGAGCACGGTCCCTGGCTTCTTCCCGCTCAAGGCTAGCACTCTGCCACCTGAGCCACAGCGCCACTTCTGGCCGTTTTCTGTATATGTGGTGCTGGGGAATCGAACCCAGGGCCTCATGTATACGAGGCAGGCACTCTTGCCGCTAGGCCATATCCCCAGCCCCTTTAGGAATAATTTTTAAAGGGCACCTCTCACCTCCACTTGCATTTCTTTATTCTCAAATGATTGACACATCTCTATTTTCCCTCCCTTCCTCCCTCCCTCCCTTCCTCCTTCCTTTTTGTCTTTCTTTGCCAGTTCTGAGGCTTGAACTCAGGGCCTGGGCACTGTCCCTGAGCTTCTTTTGCCCAAGACTAGCACTCTACCACTTGAGCCACAGTGCCACTTCTGGCTTTTTCTGTTGATGTGGTACTGAGGAATGGAACCCAGGGCTTCATGCATGTTGGACAGCACTCTACCATTAAGCCACCTTCCCAGCCCTCATTATCTTTTGTTAATCCTGTCTGAAGTAAACTTTGTCATAAATACAAACTCCACTTCTAGCCCTAGATTGTATTAAATTGTATTGATTGGTTGTGTTGTGAGGTGAGATTTAGGATTCATTTTGGTATCCTGTTTCTAGTTAGCTCAAGGGTAGTCAGTAAGAGAGACCAGTAAACTTTCTCTGGGGTAGGGAACTTTTTTTTTTCCCTGCCAAGGGCCATTTGAGTTTATAACATCATTCATGAGCCATACAAAATTATCAACTGGGCAGATGGTCATGGAAAGCTGACCAGTTACATGCCTGTCTCATGATGTACCAAATGATTTCTCAGGCCTTATGTAGTCCATAGGGCAGATGTTCCCTACTCCTATGAACTATTGAAGACCTCACGATCTCTACCTTCTTACCTACCTTTCCATGAGTGAAAAAGTTTTTTTTTTAATCAAACCAATTACATTCACTAAATGATATTTTAGTTTGACATTTTTATTAAGCAAGAGCCTATATTTGGATCCTAAATCAAAGGATGTGCTTTAAATTGTATGATTGCAGGCTGGGAATATGGCCTATGGCAAGAGTGCTTGCCTCATATACATGAAGCCCTGGATTCGATTCCCTAGCACCACATATATAAAAAATGGCCAGAAGTGGAACTGTGGCGCTGTGGCTCAAGTGGTAGAGTGCTAGCCTTGAGCAAAAAGAAGCCAGGGACAGTGCTCCAGCCCCAAGTCCAAGGCCCAGGACTGGCAAAAAAGAAAAAATAAATTGTATGGTTGTTTCTGCGTTAAACTTGGTACTCAGAAGGTGATGTTTGTTAGTCTGTATAATTCCATTACCATTTTCCCCCTTTACCATTTTTGGACATAAAAATAATGTAAAATCTCAGCCAGGCACCTGTGGCTCATGCCTGTAATCCTGGCCAGGAGACTGAGATAGGAGGATCGGGGTTCAAAGCCAGCCTGGGCAGGAAAGTCTATGAGAGGCTCATCTCCAGTGAAGCACCTTAAAAGCCAAAAGTAGAGCTGTGGCTCCAGTGGTAGAGTGCTAGCCTTGACCTCAAAACAAACCTCTGGGACAGCACCTAGGCCCTGAATTTAAGCTCCAGGACACCCCCCCCACACACATATAAATTAGTACACCCCCCATTTTTAGGTTTAGTTGATCCTTTGTGGTCTTAGTATTTCAAGCTTGTCTGTGATCTATACCTTGGCTGGTTGTAGCCTTAATAGCATCTCTTTTGGGGTGGTGGGTGGAGCAGTTGTGGGGCTTGAACTTCAAGCCTGAACACTGTCCTTCAACTTTTCTGCTCAAGGCTCTTGCTCTACCACTTTGAGTCATAGCACCACTTCCAGTTTTCTGGTTGTTAGTTGGAGATAAGAATCTTACAGAGTTTTCTGCCTGGAAGACTTAGAACTGCAATCCTTAGATCTCAGGCTCCAGAGTAGCTAGGATGACAGGTCACCAGGATGGGGTAGGATGAGCCACCAGCAGCTGACTTTGAGCAACTCTTATCTTCTTGCTTTTCACTCTTAGAATCAGGCCTTCCTCCATCCCAGGCACCACGTACTAGTTTGCTCTTGAGCAAATAGACCCTGCCAGACAACAACTCCACATAATGGGACTCCTTGTTGCTTGGAAGGTTAATATTGAACAGGAAAAGAAAGTGTTCTTCAACCAAATAAGAATTTTGGGTAATTACTACTTGATATTTATGTTACTTACTATATTTTCAGAACACCAGCTTTTATAATTACACTGTCAGATGTCAGCAGCTCCAGTTTAGCTTAGAGAAAGCAAGAAAAAAATAAACTAGTTTATTCACAGCTATCGTGTGAGATGCTAGAAGAAATAATAGAACTAATTGCATTTTGTAAAAGCTGCTGCTTTGAAGGACTTCTATGGAAAGAGATGGATTTATTGCATGTCAAATACATAAATATTAGTGGCTAGGAACCATAGCAGTAGCATTAAATGTCAGCATTCATTTGAACAGCAGCAGGAAGAATATCATTGCTTAGATTTTAATGTTTACATACTTTTTGTTTTATAAATCATTTAAAAACCTCCCTTTTTTGGTGGAAGGGGAATAGCCAACTCTGTATTATAAAAATGTGATACATTTCTTTTTTCTTTTTTGCCAGTCCTGGGGCTTGGGCCTCATGAGGGGCCTGAACACTGTCCCTGACTTCTTGCTCAGGGCACAGCTCCACTTCTGGCTTTTTCTGTGTATGTGGTGCTGAGGAATTGAACCCACGGCTTCATGCATGCTAGGCAAGCACTCTACCACTAAGCCACATTCCTAACCTCAGATGTGATACATCTCTATTCTTGCATAATGGACATCATCAGAAAGGCAAGATTGACTTTATCCTTAATTTCTAGAGAATAACTTGTAAAATGAAGAATACATAATAGAAGTACTTGGGTTTTTTTGTTTGTTTGGGTTTTTGTTGTTGTTAGTTTTGGGGCTTGAACTCAGGGCCTGGGCACTATCCTTGAGCTCTTTTGCTCAAGGCTAACAATCTACCATTATGAGCCACAACCCTACTTCAAAAAAGAAGTACTGGGGCTGGGAATATGGCCTAGTAACAAGAGTGCTTGCCTCATATACATGAAGCCCTGGGTTCCATTCCTCAGCACCACATATATAGAAAATGGCCAGAAGTGGCGCTGTGGCT
Organism: Perognathus longimembris pacificus; assembly: GCF_023159225.1. Classification (NCBI taxonomy): domain Eukaryota; kingdom Metazoa; phylum Chordata; class Mammalia; order Rodentia; family Heteromyidae; genus Perognathus; species Perognathus longimembris. The sequence continues at coordinate 11,065,523 of NC_063186.1, read as the reverse complement.
CATGTGGTAGAGTGCTGGCCTTGAGCAAAAGGAAGCCAGAGACAGTGCTCAGGCCCTGAGTTTGAGCCCCAGGACTGGCAAAAAAAAAAAAAAAGAAGAAGAAGTACTTGGGTTTGCCACTTGTTTATAGTCGAGGCCTGGGGGATGGGAGGGATCGACAGAGACGAAGGGGTTCAGCATAAGCTACATGCATTTTTTTGAATAATCTCAGGAAGATGGTACTGGACTTGAGATTCTAAGTTCTTCTCCCTGGCTATTTAAGAACAATTGTGGCTAGCTATTGTCCTCAGATTGTAGACTTTTGAGGGACTATGGCCTTCTTAATTCCAAGGTCAGTTTAGAGGCTGGGACTTGACCTCCTGGTTGTTTAGACATCTGGATTCTAATTCAGCCATGGAAAGTAATACATATCTCAGTCATTTTCCTCATTTTTAGCCACATGGTTTTTTGGGGGGTGGGGGTTCTTTTTTATTAAATTTTATTGACAAGGTGTTGTGCAAAGGGGGTACAATTACATAAGGCAGTGAATACATTTCTTGTGATATCTTACACCTCATTTTTCTTTCCCTTCCCTAGATCAGGTAGGCATATTCACAATATCCAGTAGCCATATGTTTTTGAACTTTAATTTTCTATGTGACTATGACTAAAGGGGCCTTGTTTACCTCAGAAGGACTGGGATTAAGAAAAATTGAGGTAATTGTGACCTTAGGCACTGTCCTTTTTAGGTGTCAATATCTTCATTTAGCTCTGAAATGTATTGTAATGGAAAAAAGGGTCCTGCTTTGCCTTGGGCTTAGTAGCCTGGGTGGCTACTTTACCTTTGGTACTCTAGCCCTGGCACTGGCTTGGACCTTAGGTGAATTCTGTGAGGAACCCCTCTTCCTCCCCCCCCCCCCCAATTGACATGTGTTCTTCCTTGAATATTTTTGCTTTGAGAAACAAATACTTTTGACTGCTCAAAATGAAATAGTATTTTTTTAAGTCTTTTTTTCTCTGACTTTGGTTCTCTAACTAGTCCAATGTGTCTTTGATCTGTAGATATATGGAGTCTGGGAGTGATCCTTTTCATGTTGGTGTGTGGCCAGCCACCCTTCCAGGAGGCCAATGACAGTGAAACACTGACCATGATCATGGACTGCAAGTACACAGTGCCGTCCCATGTGTCCAAAGAATGTAAAGAGTAAGTAAAAGTAGCATGTGGGAATTAATTTGTGTTAAAGCCCAGAAGTTGTGAACTCCATGAACATACTAGGAGTGCTTAGTGTCTTCAGTGCATTTTAGTGTTTGAGTTTAATGCTTGTATTGATGTCAGAGTATTTAGATAGGGGGAGGGGATTAGCTGTAGAATTTAACTTGAATTTGAGTAGTAGAGTACAAATGGTATTCTCACAGATTACTTACATAATTCTGTTTCAAGGCATATTCCATCAGCCTCTTCCACCTCCAGAAGTGCTTGCAGGAGTGACCTTGTTCTGCATTAGCAGAAGGTGTTCTTCCTTCCTGATTGGGACCATCTGCACACCATTTTAGCGTGTACAGAGTGTTTCATGTGATTTTATTCACCCGTTCCTCCCCCCATTGGTAAAAAGAGCTGTTTGGTGTTTGTAACTTTAAGTTGCTGATTTGAAATTTTCAGTATTACACAGGACTGTTATGTGTGTCAGGGAAGGGGCATAAGAGAATCAAACCCTTGGAAGTTTAGATGCCATTGACTTTATGAGCAGTATTTATGATGAACCCAGCTTAAGACTAGAGCCACTAAAGGACCTTTCTGTAGAATTTTTTCCCCCTGAAGTTTTAAGTTTGTCCTATCCGCTGGTAAGCAAGAAATCTGATAGCTTGAGGACTTTTTACTTCTAATGGAGCCCTTGCTTAGGTGACTGGTAAAGAACCTAGGTGGTGAGCTTTCTGGATCCAGTTAGTGGTAATGGAGGCGAGGCAGTGGTAGAAAGTACTTTCTAAGTACCTCACTGTGGAGATGAAGTGCATTCACATAGGTAACACTTGTTAGCCCAGCCTATAGCAAATAGGAAGATCTCTGTGAATACTGATAAGTATTGATGCCTTTTATGCTCATGGTAACAGGAAGCTGTCTGGAATACATTGAGTAAACATTAGATCTTTGTAATTCAAGGATTACCTTCTCTGCCCCTACTGAAAAAACAAGAGGGATTAACTTCTTATATTTTAAGCTCTGTAGGATCTCTGGGGAACAGTGCCTTTTGGTGCAGTATCACTAGGCTGTGTGGGCTTTATAAGTCCTTTTTGAAGAACTACCTTTTACTTTTATTCACGAATATACTTTTTGTCCTTTTTTATTTGGGGGGGGGGGGTCAAGGGAGAGGCTGGTCCTGGGGCTTGAACTCAGGGCCTAGGCACTGTCCCTGAGCCTCTTTTTGCTCAAGGCTAGCTCTACCGCTTGAGCCACAGCGCCACTTCCAGCCTTTTCTGAGTAGTTTATTGGAGATGAGAGTTTTCAGCTCAGGTTGGCTTCGAACTATGATCCTCTTATCTCAGCCTCCTGAGTAGTTAAGATGACAGGTGTGAGCCACCGGCACCTGGCTTGTTCAATTATTTTTTTTTCTCTTTTCACTGTTACCTCCTACCTACTCCCACAGACTAAATCTTTTCTTTTTATTACCTTGGTTACTCAGCCTACAAAATTTTATTTATTAGAATATCTAATATAACAAGATTATTTAAGGCTATATTCCTTCAAGTACTAGCTTAGCTTCATCACACCATTTTCTTATTTATATTCTGCTTGGTATTCAGCTCTAAATATTTTCTGCTTTCTATTGATTTGATACAGCTGTTTATAGGGCTGTTTTAAGTTTGCATATACATAGCATTTGTCTAGTTAGTATTTTATTTATTTGTTACTTGTTTTTGAGTGTAGTCTGAAAATACAGACTTGGGTGTATTTTGTAAATACAGGCTTTGTCTCAGTGTTTGAATTTCACTCTATCATTTTCCTTTGAGGTTGTTGATTTTTCTTTTTAAAAAAAAAAAATTTCCCAAGTCCTAGGGCTTGAACTCAGGACTTGAGCACTGCCCCTGGCTTCTTTTTGCTCAAGGTTAGCACTCTACCACTTGAGCCACTGCGCCGCTTCTGGCTTTTTCTATATATGTGGTGCTGAGGAATCGAACCCAGGGCTTCATGTATGCAAGACAAGCATTCCACCACTAGGCCATATTCCCAGCCCCGGTTGTTGATTTTTCTTCATACTCACCTTTGACTTTTTCTTCTCAATTGTCTGGAAAGTTATAGTCTATTATGGTAGTGATTTTCCTTCCTACTTGTTTGTATACGTGGTGTGAAAGCTACAATTAGTCCTTATCATTGTTGCCTTCTAAAACAACTCCTCAGAACATTTTGATTACCATCTAATATTTTAGCAATTTTCTTCATTCCATAAACTAGATAATCTGTTGTCCAAAATTACCCACATATTTAACAGAATCTCGCTTACCCCTTCTAGATAAAATCACATGCTTTGGCCAAAAATTATATCCTTCAGAATTTCTTTTGGCCATCTGTTGGCCATTTCTTAGATTTTATTGAAAAATGTCTACTTGTGGGCTGGGGATATAGCCTAGTGGCAAGAGTGCCTGCCTCGGATACACGAGGCCCTAGGTTCGATTCCCCAGCACCACATATACAGAAAACGGCCAGAAGCGGCGCTGTGGCTCAAGTGGCAGAGTGCTGGCCTTGAGCGAGAAGAAGCCAGGGACAGTGCTCAGGCCCTGAGTCCAAGGCCCAGGACTGGCCAAAAAAAAGAAAAATGTCTACTTGTAACATGCTCTCATTGTATGTTGGCAGTTTTCTCTCAGTTCATTGAGGATGTTCCTCCATGGTTTCCCAACATCGTTGTTGCTTTTGGGATGTCAGCTACCCATCTCACTGTCAGCCTAGTCAGCCTCTGTTCTCTCAGGCTGCTTCCTTCTTTATACTGGGATTACATAGGTAAAACTTCCTGGTTCATGATCTCCCCCATTGCCTCTGTTCTCCTTTCCATCCAGACCTATGGTGTATATGTTTCATTTTGTTCTCCTTATCTTTGAATCTCTTAGACTTTCTATCTTGGATAGGGTATTTTCTAGATAGAAGGTTATTTCCTTTCAATTCGTTGTCTATGCCAAACATAAAAAACTCGCAACATTTTTGTTTTTTTTTTCTCTTTTAGTTATAAATGATTGGTTGTCACTTTTAGAAGCCACATTTAATTTCTTTTTTTTTTTTTGCCAGTCCTGGGCCTTGGACTCAGGGCCTGAGCACTGTCCCTGGCTTCTTTTTGCTCAAGGCTAGCACTCTGCCACTTGAGTCACAGCGCCACTTCTGGCCATTTTCTGTATATGTGGTGCTGGGGAATCGAACCCAGGGCTTCATGTATATGAGGCAAGCGCTCTTGCCACTAGGCTATATCCCCAGCCCCCACATTTAATTTCTTGTATTCAAGACTTTGTTTTATAATTTTGTTCCTGATTCTGTTTTCAAGTTTTAAATCTTTTTCTTTTTTTCTTTTTTTTTTTTTTTTGGCAAGTCCTGGACCTTGAGCTGGCCTAGGCACTGTCCCTGAGCTGCTTTTGCTCAAGGTTAGTGTTCTACTACTTGAGCCACAGCGCCACTTCCAGCCTTTTCTGTTTGTGTGGTGCTGAGGAGTCGAACCCAGGGCTTCATGCATGCTAGGCAAGCACTCTACCTACCACTGAGCCACATTCCCAGCCCCCCCCACCTTTTTTTTAATGTCTGAAAATTTCAGCATTTGAACTATTTGCATTCTAATTTGACTATATGTTTTGTAAGGCTTACTATTGGCGTCTTTGTAGCTTTTGTGTGTTTTTTCTTTGATTGCTGATACTATTTGCAATCCTACTCAGAGAATTCTTTGAGGCCTGGTTTTGCTCTTCAGGAAAAGATTTGTGTTTCTTTCTCTACTCATCACTAAGGGGCGGGGCACTTCCAGCCAGAACCAGTTGAACTGCTCTGTGTCCACCACCTACCACTCAGTCACGTTCCTCTGCTGCAGTTCTTGGCAGGAACTCCCCTGCCCCTCTTCCCAGCCAGTGTAGAGGTGGGCCCACTTTCAGCCTCTTCTGAGCAGTGGATTTCCTTCTCATTCCTCACTCACTCTCACCCTGACCTGGAGTCATCACCACTTAGGGGTCCCATTCTAGGGCCCACCACAGTAGGCCCCCACCTTATTGTGTTACACACACACACACACACACACACACACACACACACGCACGCACACATGCACACCCCTGTGTGGCCATAGTGGTTACCACCCAGGGTCCTGCTTCTACTCTCTTAATACTTGCTCCATGAGTCTTATCTCTTTCCAACATGGTACCTCTAGGTAAAACATGCAATCCCATGTAATCCTAAACATGCATGGTATTTTTTTTCTCACGGGGAAGGTGGTTTATTCTTCCTGATGCAGAAGCTGGCTCTCAAACAGCCTAGTTCATACAATTGGCCACTACCAATGTTAGATCTGCTTCTCCTGGGTCACCAACTCAGGGACAGATGTTGTCACCGATAGTTTGTCCTACGTGACAGGGAGCCATGTTCATGTGCTTGGCTCAGAAGTATAGCTGCAGCTTTATGAACTTTTGACTTTATAAACCTAGTCTTGCAGAATTTTTATTCCCTCATCATTCCCCCACTGCTGGCAAACCTACTTAAGTCGATGTTCATATGCAGGAACCAATTTTTGTGAATGAAAGGACCTATCTTCCTTTCCAGCCTGATCACCCGGATGCTCCAGAGAGATCCCAAGAGGAGGGCCTCTCTGGAAGAGATTGAAAACCATCCCTGGCTTCAGGGGGTGGACCCTTCGCCAGCCACCAAGTACAACATCCCTCTGGTGTCCTACAAAAACCTCTCGGAGGAAGAGCACAACAGCATCATCCAGCGCATGGTGCTCGGGGACATAGCCGACCGGGATGCCATCGTGGAGTACGTACAGGGCCTCAGATTCAGGATTTGGACCCCAAATCTTCTTCAGAACCTGGGCACACTGTAGCACCCCTGGCCTAGTGCCTAGCATGGAGCTATTTTAGTTGTGGTTTAGTTCTGATGAATCAGTCAGCCCTTGCTAGGAGGGAATGGGCTGGAATGGGTTCACACCTGCTCTGTTCTGTAGCTGTGCCCTCAGCTTTCTGGTCTCTACTGCTCTGTGTGGTGAGCAGGGAGATGAGGCTGGACCAAGAACCAGAGGCCTTTTAAGTCAGGCTAGGTTTTTCCTGTGCAGTGTCACCAGCCCACCACTGTGCAATTCCAATTAGTACTGTCAGTGGCTGAGTAGCTGCCGGCGTGACCCACACCACTCACACAGCCAAAAAATTAGTGCAGTTCTAAAGAAGCCAGTTTTTAGGAACTTGAGCAGCTTGAAATCAGTGGCATACATAGATTTGAACTTGGAGTCTTACATTGGCTGGACAGGTGCTCTAGCATTGGAGCCATGTCCCCAAGCCCCTTTTTAGTTGTTTTTGAGTTAGGGTTTTGTGTTTTTAAGCACAGTCGTCCTTATACCTGCATAACTAGGGTGACAGGTGTACACTACAATGCCTGGCTTTTTTATGTTGTTTTTGTTCTTTTGAGATGGGTTCAGACCGGCTTCAAACGATGACCCTCCAAATCTCCTGAGAAGCTGTGATTATAGATGTGAGCTATCATGCCAGGCTTATAATTTGTATAAAGGGTCTAGACTAAAAATATTAAGTATGTCCATAAAGGAAAAGCTAAGGTTATTTAAATGTTTTGAGTGACACAGGTGGCTGTGAAGAAAAGAGGATAGATTCTGGGGGGCAGAGAACGAGGTTTTCATGGAGGAGACACTCAGGTCTTGGCCAGGAGGAGGGACTGAACTAGGGGAAGAGAAGGGTGCACACGCACACTCAGTGGGGGGTTCCTGTCCCTTGGAAGGGCAGTGTCTGTAGAAAGGACTTGGATAAATAGGGTATTTTTTGGTGCACTGGAAAAAAAATTTATAACAACAAATTTAGGTTCTGAAGTTTGGTTTTCTACAAAATTCCAGGGGCAATGGGTGTCTTCACAGGTTGACTACACAGCTGCTTGAACAAGCAGAGTACAGGACACTTGAGGAATGTGTAGGAAAGGATTTTCCATTTTTGAGGGGGTCTGGTCATTCTTCCTCCTCCCCGCCCCAATCCAGGAGTTCCCAGTGCAGCTCGAGCGACAAGCTCCCTCAAGTTCTGAGAAGCAGCGAGGCCTGAGTCATGGCTCACGCTTGTCCTACAGGGGGTCACCCACATACTGCTAAAGAAACACTCTGTCAAGTCATTCTGCCCCAGAATTTTCCTCGGCTCTTTGGTGTCTCCTGCTTGTGCCCGCTTGCTGTCTCTGCTGTACATCTAAAAGAAGTGACTTTGCTGATGATTCCAGGCAGAGGCTGGCGATGGCATGCTGTGTCAGTTGCACGAATAACTGCCTAGCACCTAATCAGGGCTCGTAAGTGCTGAGAGTCTGAGCGTGCACTTTTCCCATTGGTGCTACCACTTTGGTACAGTCCTGTAGCATAGCCTTGTCACTGTCCCGTTAGGCTAGCTTTACAGATAACTGGCAGCACTTTGCATACACACGGAGTCCACTTCCAATACATCTAAAGCTGCTCTCTAGCGCTGTCAGCATTTGGGTGGGTTTTTTTTTTTTCTTGCCTCAAAATGAACACTTTTATTCACTTGCCTTTTAGAATTTCAAGAGTTACTTAAGTACTAGATTCCCCCCTCATTTGCATACTTTGCTTAGACTTCCCCCCCCCAAATCAGTCCTTCTTATGTATAAAACAAAACAACACCTATCTCTGTGGCTCTTATTTGCTCCCACCTTGTTTTCCTCAGAGCCCTGGAAACCAACAGGTATAACCACATCACCGCCACTTACTTCCTGCTTGCTGAAAGGATCTTGAGAGAAAAGCAAGAGAAAGAGATACAAACCAGATCTGCCAGCCCTAGCAATATCAAGGCCCAGTTTAGGTGAGAAAAATGCTTTACTGATGTTTTAGCAAGTTCACATTTTGGACAGGGTGAGAGGTGACTAACCCCTGACCCTGGGGCGGGGGGGGGGGGATGAGTGTGTCATATCCTGTGTCCCCCAGGTTATTGGGCTCCTGTGGGCAGCGTAGACCTTGGCTGCAGGCCTGTCCGGGAGGACACCCGTGGAGAAAGCCATCTCCCCACCCAGGTGGCTGCCAGTTGCTTGCATTTAACACTTTGAAGTCTAATGTGTCTATTCATGTGTTATTTTCTGGAGGATTTCATTCCAAGAAAAGTGTTCAATTTTCTCAGTTCTTTAATATATTTATTTATTTGAAATAAAGAAAACGGTGGTAGATTTATGAGCCACTTGATGTTGAGGGGATCCCTAACCTCTCTCACTTGCCGCCTCTCAGGTGAGGTGATAAGGCTTATTACTTTACCTCCTGGGCTGTCCCTACTTAGCCCCTGGCTTCGTACTTGCCTCTTTTGTTAGGAGTGCTTGCCTAGTTCCTCTAGGTTGGCAGGTGCCTGGGGGCTGCCTGCCCTGGGGTAAGCAGTTCAGGTACCAGTGTGGCAGCAGAATTCTGTGACTTCAAGACTGTGTGTGTGTCAGTGTGGATTGCTTCAACTGAAAAAGGGGGATAATAAGAATTGTGCTACCTGGAGGAATGGTAGGTTCTGTGAGCCGCTCTCATGGGCACAGCTGGCACAAGGAGGCACTCACTGTTAGGAACTGCCTTTAATCAAATGCATTTGTCATTTTTTGGTGGTGGTTGTTGTCAGCCATCTTCTTTAAGACATCATTTCCTCACCCACCATGTTGTGTCTGTACATATGACCTGGGTAGTCTCACTGTGCTGGCTGGGTGCAGCTTTGTGCACTCCATAATGTGAGCTAAATAGTCTGATTCCTCACACCTGACTGGAAGTGCCCATTTTAGTATGGCCAGCCTTGTTTCTGGATGTGGATTTTTGGCTTGTTAAACTGGGGATGGAGGGAGGGAGAGGAGAGAAGGGCCTGAATGCTGTGTCTTCTCCTCACACTGATTGGCTGTAGCTTATCCACCTCTTTGGTACCCCATTAACACCCTCTCTAGGGCTTTACCCAGTATTTGCTGGGGGATTTCTAAGTAGCTGTTCATTTCCAGGCATGGCTCTGTTGTGTGGTTCTTGTGTCTTTTGTGTTGCTGGAGGTCAGTGACATTTCCAGATTCCCTTTCCTGCCTGGGGGGGGGGGGCAGGGCCCCCTCCCCCACTGCACTCCTGGGGAGGCCTGGGAGAAGGTTCTCAGCTGGGAAGAGAGGTGGCTTTTGGCATATTTGCAGAGCTATACATTTCATCGGTGTTTATTTTTAAAGTAACGCAATTGGTGTGAAATGAAAATGTCGCGTGTGAGAGTGGCTGTTTTTAAACATCTCTGGCATCAAGGTAGCCTCTGGTGTCGCAAGAGGGGGGGACGGTTGCGAATTCACACTTACTCAGAACTAGCTAGAGAACTCCTGAACTCCTTTGAGCATGGTCTCCATCAAAGCGGTATTTTCTTTTTGGTCACTTTTGGGTGCCTCCAGGTGGGAGAAGAGAACTGCGAGTTTGAATATTACTAGTGTTTCCTCCCCATGATCTTGTGCGGACATTTCAAACTGTCCACTAACTCAAAGGTGACTTCTTTTCTTTAGAGAAGAGATTTTTATATGCCACTTAGACATCTCCTTCCCAAGTCCATTCTCTGTCCATGATCTAAATGCATGCCAAGCGTTTTGCACCCTCTTGGAATAAGTGTGCTTGGCCTCGCACACCGGCGGGCGGATCGGGGGTGCGGAGCGCATGTGTGTTTACCACATGGCCCTTCCCCCCCCCCCCCATCTCTTGTTACGCAGGCAGTCGTGGCCAACCAAAATCGACGTGCCCCAGGACCTGGAAGACGACCTCACGGCCACGCCGCTGTCCCACGCGCCGGTCCCCCAGCCCCCCACGCGGGCCGGGGACGGCGTGCTCAACGGCCACCGGAGCAAAGGCCTGTGCCCAGACCCGGCCAAGAAGGACGAGCTCCCGGAGCTGGCGGGCCCCGCGCTGGCTGCCGCGCCGCCCAGCAGCCTGCAGCCGGTGCCCGGCGGCCGCAAGTGCCTGTTCCGGGTGGAGGAGGACGAAGAGGAGGACGAGGAGGACAAGAAACCCATGTCCCTGTCCACGCAGGTGGTCCTGCGCCGGAAGCCGTCGGTGACTAACCGACTGACGTCGCGCAAGAGCGCGCCGGTGCTCAACCAGATCTTCGAGGAGGGCGAGTCGGACGACGAGTTCGACATGGACGAGAACCTGCCCCCGAAGCTGAGCCGCCTCAAGATGAACATCGCGTCGCCCGGCACGGTGCACAAGCGCTACCACCGCCGGAAAAGCCAGGGCCGCGGCTCCAGCTGCAGCAGCTCCGAGACCAGCGACGACGACTCGGAGAGCCGGCGGCGGCTCGACAAAGACGGCGGCTTCGGCTACTCGTGGCACCGCCGGGACAGCAGCGAGGGCCCGCCGGGCAGCGAGGGGGACGGCGGCGGCCAGGGCAAGCCAGGCGCGGGCGGCGCGGGCGCGGACAAGACGAGCCCCGGCGAGCGCGGCGCGGGCGGCGGCGGCCCCGCGGCAGGCGGCACGAGCGGCAACCCCGCGGGCGGCACGGGCTCGGCACGGCGCTGCGCGGGGGCCCCGCCCGCGCCCTCCTCGGCCTCTGCCCCGGCCCCGGCCCCGGCCGCGGCACGCGGGCCCGGCGAGCTGGTGGAGAGCCTCAAGCTGGTAGGGCTGTGCCTGGGCTCGCAGCTGCGCGGCGGCGCGCCCTACCTGCTGGACCCGCGCCGCGGCCTGGCGCTGTCCAGCGTCAAGGTGCAGGAGAAGTCCTCGTGGAAGATGTGCGTCGGGGGCGCGGGCGGCGCGGGCCGGGCGCCCGCAGGTGGCGGCGCCCTGCGCTTCTTCTCGGAGACCTCGGCCGAGCTGGGCGGCCTGCAGAGCCGCAGCCTGAAGAACAACGTGCTGCAGCTGCCGCTGTGCGAGAAGACCATCTCCGTGAACATCCAGCGCAGCCCCAAGGAGGGCCTGCTGTGCGCGCCCAGCCCGGCCAGCTGCTGCCACGTCATCTGACCGCGACCGCGCAGGCCCCGCCCCGCGCCGCCCCTGCTGCCTGGCCACGTGACGTCCACCCCGCTCCTCGTCCTGGTCCTCGTCCTCGTCCTTGTGCGCGCTGGACGGGAGAGCGCGGCAGCGCGGTTGCGGACTCCTCCGTCCTTCACTCTCCTGACGTGTGACAATGCATGGTCTTTGTGCATGCTGCTAGACATGTCTTTTCAGCCGAAAAGTCTACTGTGTCCCGTTTTTACCTTAATTTTAATGTGGATGATGATCAGGATTAAATTTAAATGTATATTCAGAACCTGCTACAACAGGAGCACTTAGCAATCAGATGTTCTGCACTTAAACCTAGATGGGGGGGGGACGGGGGGAGAGAAATATATTTGTTTCCTTGTAAGAATCCAAATTCCTGGGTCCCGGCCTCGGGTCACGGCAGCCGTGCTGGGAGGGCAGCGCACAGGTGGGACTGACCAAAGCAATAACTCTGGACCCCAGGCCGGCGGGGCGGGGCTGGGGCCCCCCCAAGCCAAGCGGCCTGCAGCCCAGGCCCCCGGCGCGCACACGCATGAGGCCTGTGTTCGCAGCTGCCTTTCCGTGTCCCCCACCTGTGTGTTTCAAGCTGTCGTGTGGAAACGGTTCGGGCTCTTATTATCTCACCGGACAAACAAAAGATTTTCCTGTTTTTGTAATAGACGAGATAGATTTATAAGGCAGCTTCCCCTGTAGTGATGACTTCACAGCAGACAATCTTTTGTAGTGTGACAAAGTGAGTACATATCTTAATCCAACAGAACTCGATACTGGGTGGGACCCCCCCCGTCCCGCAGGTTTTGTGGGTTCCTGGGTCCAGCACCCGCACCCGCCAGCAGAGCCTACATCCCTGAAAACCCAGCCACACTCGCTGGATCTGTGTTTAAGAGTTTGGTAAATTAGACCTTTTTTTTTTTCCTTCATTCCATTCCAAGCTTTTTGCTCAGCTATGAAAATTGGCTGATGAAAACTATACACGAAAGTATAGAATTCATATAAACGCACAAAGCCTGCTTTGAACGCTTCCCTCCTCCCCCAAGTGTTCACTTTGCCTTCCTGCCAAACAATAAAAAGAACTCTTGCTTATCCAAGCCCTCTACAGAGACCACTTTTGAGCAGATAATCCTCGCTTGTGGCATTTACTCTTGTAGGAGGTGATGCCTTGCAGATTGCTAGTTTTGGAAGCAACCAGCTGCAGGTTTTCTCATGCAGTGCCCTAGGGGTCTTCAAAGCATGGTTCAGCCACCTTGACGGTAGTACGTGGCCAGGCCCTGGGTGCAACCCTCCCTCCTGGGCCAGAGAGGCCTCGGGCTGAGGGGCTCCTCATCACGTAATTCAGAGCATGAGCAGGGCAACAAAGTCACGTTTCTGCAAGTATGACCCTGACTCTGCTACTCATGTATTTTACTTAGGACTCTTTCGCAGTATACCTAACTATACCAAGTTAAAAAAAATGATACTGAAATATACTTAGTTTTTACTTTCTAGACCTAGGCTAGCTAGACATGTTTGAAGCTACAGCTCTAGTTCCTTGTGATGTTTATAATCGAACGCTATGAGAATAGATGTGTTGGTGAAGCCATAGAACATATTTGCTTGAAAACTCTTGAGCAGGGAAATCTTACAAAAGGGCCAGAAATCAAAGATGTGTCGGTTCACATAGATAAGTGAGCATAATATCTCCTATTAAACATAGGAGAGAAAGTTTTACCAAGGGCATTGGCAATAAAACTCTTTGTTGCAGCTGTTTTCCAAGCAATGTACATACTTTTTTCCTGTGATTATGTAGAGCCTTGGAATGGCACCTTTTTAACTAACCCATCTGTGTCTGGTTTTCAATGGTGGTTGTTTTTTTTATATATTCAGATGTATATCTGGTGCTCACTTTAGGATCAGCAGTGTTGCATTGCTGCTGCAGAGCTGTATCATAGCCTTATTAGTGGTGTGTGGTTGGGGGCCCTCTGGGCCAGTGGGCGTCTGTCTGGTGTCTCCACTCATCTGTTGATAAGTGGATGACTGGCATGTGTTGTATGTCATAGTGTGTCATCAAGTAAGAGGGAGGGAGCGAGAGACCATCGTGTTAAGAGAATATTGGACCAAATGACTTATTTGCTCTAAATACTTGTACCCCCTTCACCTGTCTTCAAAAGTTGCATAGAGTTACAGTAGTGTATTAAATATTGTGTGTATGTGGGGGGGAACCAGTCTTGTATTTTTCTGTATGTGTGTATATATATGTACATATATATAAAAAATTATGTACTTCTGGCAATTCTCTGTGTATTTAAAGATATGTGACAATCTCGACACGGATTTTACCGAGAGCCGTGAGAATGAATTGAAGGCATCTCTGAGTCAGAGTGGAAGTGTTAAGAGGGTACAGAATTCTCAGCTGATTTGGTCAGTTGCTACCAATTCTGTTTGACTTCTTTTTCCCTCTTTGTGTAAACATTGGCAGGTATGTGACAAATGGGGAAATAATCCAAATAATAAAGTGACATATTGGTGTTCAGCAATATAACCCCATGTCCCATGCTGTGTTTCTTGTTGTACAATCTCAGCTGGGCCTGGTGAAGCCCAGCCAGCCTTCCACACCCTCACACCCAGGCCCTGACACCTGTACCACAAGTGCCACTCACAGAACAATCCTGACCCTTCTTCCTTTCCACTCACCCTGCCCACAAGGTATGCTTCACACTTCCTGTGTTGTGTAGGACTTTCTTTAAAGCCACCTACCTAGAAGAAACTGAAGCAGTGTCATTATCTGGCTGTGCTACCCTCCTCACTTGCTGGTTGCTCTCTTTCCCTAATACAAATTGAGAAAACTGAGCAATCAGAGCCTCTGTAGGCCCGCCCTCCCTCCTCTCCCTCCCTTCTGTCCCCTCTGGCTCCACAAGTACTTTGCTATACTTACCCTCTCCTTTCCCTGTCACTGACAGCTTATCTAGCCCACATTCCTTTTCAGACAGCCAAGGAAAGAAGTGACTATCTCTCATATTTCTCTGTTCCTTTCCCCCTCCTGATCATGCTCTTGCTACTGCTTTTACTGAGGTTCTATTGCAACAACCTCCCTGTGAAAAATTCAGTGCTTTAAAATCATAACAAACAGCTTTATTTTGGCTGGGAATGTGGCTCAGCGGTAAAGTGCTCGCCTACCATACCGCATACACAGAAAAAGCCAGAAGGGGCACTGTGGCTCAAGTGGTAGAGTGCTAGCCTTGAGCAAAAAGAAGTCAGGGACAGTGCTCAGGCCCTGAGTCCAAGCCCCAGGACTGGCAAAAAAAAACAAACAAAAAACCAGCTTAATTTTTTCCTTGCCATTCCTGGGACTTGAAATCAGGGCCTGGACACTGTCCCTGAGCTTTTTGTGCACCACAGCGCCACTTCTGACTTTTTCAGTGTATGTGGTGCTGAGGAATCAAACCCAGGGCTACATGCATGCTAGGCAAGCACTCTCCCACTGAGCCACATTCCCAGCCCCACAAATAGCTTTATTGTATAAGAGTTAACGCACCACACCACTGACCACTGTAAATCACACCATTTGATGGGTTTTACAATGTGGCTTTTGATGTGTTAGTTACCACAGTCCATTTTCACCTCCACCCTCCCCCTAGAGATGCCATTATCACACTTGGCCTTTCCCCTCATTTTCTCCATTTTCCTTCCCACCAGCCTAGGTAATCACCACTCTGGGGTCAGTTTTTCAATCTTGGAAACTTGATTTTTTCCTTGTCCTGTTTATTCTAACTGGTAGCTTCTCTTTCACCAACCTTCCCGAGTGGAACTAACCTCAGGATTCATTCTGTCAGTATTTGACCTCTTGATCCTCACAGACCTCTCCAGAATATGCTTACCTTGCATCTCTCCCAGGAACCAGCTACCTGTTTGGCCTTCCTATTTTTCAAAGGATCTTAACTTTTTTTTTTCTTTTCCTTTATTTTTTTTTTTGGTCTGAGACTGGGACTTGAACCCAGTACATGATGCTTTTGCTCACTGGTTAATGCTCTACCATAAACTGAGCCATGTATCCAACCCTTCCCCCTTTTTTGGTGTCAGGCCTGAGGCTTGAACTCAGGGCCTGCTTTCTCTTAGATTTTCTTCTCATGGCTAGTGCTCCAATTCCAGCTTTTTCTGTGTGTGTGGTACTGAGGAATTGAACCCAGGGCTTCCTGCATGCTAAGTCAGCACTCTACCACTAAGCCACATACACAACCCTCAATAGTATGTTTTGAAAGGTACTTGGCTTTCAAATATTTGGAGGGTTTTTTTTTTTTGTTTGTTTTTTTGCCTAGGGTTTCCATTACTGACTTCTAGTTTGATTATGGCAGAACCACAACTTCTTTCAAGTCTTTTTAAGTTGGAGCTTCCTTTCTTACCCAGCAGACAGCCTATATGGGTGGGTACTTTTCTAGTGCTAAGGATCAATAGAGGACTGTCGAGGTGTGCTCGACTGTCTGCTCAGTTCAGGTTGGTTGCTAATGGTCACATTTTCTCAGTTTTTACTGGTTCTTTTTGTTGGTGGTGGTGATGGTCGTGGAGCTTGAACTCTGGGCCTGGCCACTGTCCCTGAGCTCTTCTGCTCAAAGTTAGCACTCTTACCACTTTGAGCTACAATTCCACTTCCAGTTTTCTGGTGGTTTATTGGAGATCACAGTTTCACAGACTTTCCTGCCAGGGCTGGCTTTAAACTGCCATCCTAAGATCTCCTGAGTAGCTAGGATGACAGGCTTGAGTCATTGGCACTCTTTCTGTTTTATGGTTCCTGCCACAGCTGGAATAATAGGCATATGCTACCATATATATATATATATATATATATATATATAGTTTTGTTTTTTTTAATGGTTGAGAAGAGATTTCAAACTTCTTGCCCAGGCTGCCTTTGAACCACTATCCCCCTGATCACGACCTCCACGGTTGTTGGAACTACAGGTAAGAGCCACTAAGTGAGGTGAGAGCCACTTGATAACTTTTTTCTCATTGTTTTATATTTTAGTACTTGTAGACATTGCCAAATATGTCTTTTTTTTTTTTTTGGCCAGTCCTGGAGCTTGAACTCAGGGCCTGAGCACTGTCCCTGGCTTCTTTTTTGCTCAAGGCTAGCTCTCTACCACTTGAGCCATAACATCACTTCTGGCCATATATATATGTATATATATATACACATATATATAATGTATGGGCTTCATGTATACAAGGCAAGCACTCTTGCCAGTAGGCCATGTTCCCAACCCCTTATTTTTCCGTTTTTAAACTCAGGGCCTTGTATTTGCTAAGCAGGTGCTTTACCGCTGGAGCCACGCTCCCAGACCTTGCATTTTGTATTAACTGTATCAGACTGTCTTCATGTATAATGTGAGAACCTTCTATGTTGCTTTGTATTGTCATTTTTTTTACCTCTTAATTGGTTGTAGCTGAGGCTCCATTCTGACTGCTCCTTACATCTGCATTGTGCCCTAACCACCCAGCTCCTTCATCCTCCATCCCTCCCCCCTCCCCCCACCCATGTCAGCAAGCTTCACTGGTCCATTTTCACACAGGGACATGAAGTATTTCGGTTTATCCAGCCAGACTTCCCTTTCCCATCCCCCTCCTCTAGTCCTCCCAATCGCACATTGATAAACAGGTATGTTTATTAAACTTGAAGTTAGGGGCAGAATACTGTGCGTGTATATTTATAATTTCCTTCATTTCTTTCCTTCCCTCCCTCCTTCCTTGTAAGTATTAGGGCTTAAACTCAGGGCCTGATGCTGTCCCAAGGATGGTGCTCTACCACTTGAACCACAGCGCCACTTCTGGCTTTTTGGTGCTTAATTTGGACATAAGTGTCTCACAGACTTTCCTGCCTGGGCGGCTTAGAACTGCGATCCTCAGATCTGAGCCTTCTGAGGAGCTAGGATGACAGGCGTGAGCCACTGGTGCCTGGCTCATTTATTTGTTTTGGTCCACATTTAGACTTATTTTTTTTTAACTTTGTGTATTCCCATTTATTTTTTTCCCTTTATTGTCAAAGTAAAGTACAGAGGGGTTACAGCTTCATATGTAAGGCAGTGAGTACATTTCTTTTTCTTTCTTTTTTTTTTTTTTTTTTTCCAGTCCTGGGCCTTGGACTCAGGGCCTGAGCACTGTCCCTGGCTTCTTCTTCTTTTTTTTTTTTTTTTTTTTTTTGCCAGTCCTGGGCCTTGAACTCCAGGGAGTTTGGATAGCTGTTTTATACGACCAGTGGCACCCCTAGGCGTGTCCTCCTCTGCTGACTGAACGAATTTAAAGTTGCATGGTTGTGGGCTGGGAATATGGCCTAGTGGCAAGAGTGCTTACCTCATATACATGAAGCCCTGGGTTCGATTCCTCAGTACCACGTATATAGAAAATGGCCAGAAGTGGCACTGTGGCTCGAGTGGTGGCGTACTAGCCTTGAACAAAAAGAAGCCAGGGACAGTGCTCAGGCCCTGAGTTCAAGCCCCAGGACTGGCACACAAAAAAAATTTTTTTAAAGTTGCATGGTTGTATTCATGAAAATTACATTCTTCTGCACTCGGGGTGGCCTCTCTCCTGGGCCTCGTCTTCACACTGTGATGGTGAAAATCCAGACCGTTCTGGGCCCAGTGCAGCCGGTGCTTCCTGCCCCAAAGCCTGCAAAGCCTTCCCTCCTTCCCTCTGTGCTGCACACGTGGAGCTGCTGAGTGGAGTTCTTCCCACCTTAGGTAAGTGCTAACCATTATCCTGCCTGTCACTGTGGTGCTTGTGTGTGTGTGTGTGTGTGTGAGTGTGTGTGTGCGCAAGCAAGCAAGTGGTGTTGGAGAGCTCATTGCCTTTGATTCTGCATGTATTTTGGGAGGCTGTCACTGAAGGCTGAGGAGAGTCTTGGTCAAGTTCCTGTTTACATTATGGTGCTGCCGCCCCACACCAGCCACACAGTTTATCTGCCTTCTAAGCAATGGGATGGATGGATGGATGGATAGATAGGTAGATAGATAGATAAATAGATAGAGAGAGAGATATGATAGCTGAGTGCTCCGGATGTAGCTAGGTCTGCTGGTCAGTTGGATAAAAATAAAGGGGAGGAGGGCTGGGAATATGGACTAGTGGTAGTGTGCTTGCCTCGTATACATGAAGCCCTGGGTTCAATTCCCCAGCACTACATATACAGAAAATGGCCAGAAGTGGCGCTGTAGCTCAAGTGGTAGAGTGCTAGCCTTGAGCAAAAAGAAGCTGCCCGGGACAGTGCTAAGGTCCTGAGTTCAAGCCCCAGGACTGGCCAAAAAAAAAAAAAAGAGTAAGGTCCTTGAGAGAGGGGATGGCGTGTCTGTTTATATCTTATCACTGTCCCTTGCCTGGTCACATGGCAATCTCTTCATGTGCGCCTATCAAATAAAAGGATAAACCTGGCAGCCTCCCAGCCAAACACTACTAGGTATTTTTTCAAGAGAAGTGTCTGTATGACAATGCTCTGTGGCTTTCTGCTTTGTTGTTTCTAATTAAAGTGTGTATGGAGAACCTGTGTGGTGGACACATCCTCAGAAGTCCCAGGCGATGAACTGACACTTGCAGCGTGGATGAGTCCCAGGTGCATTTGTGAAAAAAAAGCCAGACCCAAAGATGATACGTGAGAGTCCATCTCAAGGCCAAATTGAACTATGAAGTAGATTTGTGGTTGTCAGAGGCTGCCTGGGGGTGGGAGTTGACAACAGGGAGACAGGAAGGGACTATGGACCCAGGATGGCTATGCCTAAGCCTCTTCGTACTTCTGTCATGGTGAACTGCTGCTGAACTGCATTTGGCAGAACTTGGACCAATAAGTGACTGTATAAAGAACTCAGGTCCCTGGTGTGGTGGTTCATGACTGATCCCAGCAGTCGGGGCAGGGGTGGGGTGGGCTGAGACTGGAAAATCACAAGTCTGAGACGAGAGTAGGCTACATCCTAGAACCTGTCCTCATGACACCCTGGCTCCCCAAACTAAACACTCAGGGGGAAAAACAAACCAGGGCAATAAACTGCAGTAAATCTTTATGTCTTTTATCTAGTAGGGTTACATTAGGATTATATGTGATATTGGCAGGGGTGAGGCCTTCCAGCGAGCATCAATGCATGCAGTACTTGAATGATCTGAAAAGTAATTTAGGGAACTTACAGGAGATATTTGTCATTTTTTAATCTTCCAGCTGAAGTTTTAATAGGAAGAGACAGTGTGAAAATGACAACCATCTTGGAAACAAGCAGGTTGCTGAAAATAGTATATTATAAAAATATTTACAACATATTTTTAGATGTAGGGAAATTAATTGCATACATTTTATTTCTTTATTTTGGGGGCTGGTAGAGGACCATGGAAATGCAGAAATATTCTGGGGCCATTCTGATCACATTACATCTCCAACTGGACCAAAAGCAGAACTTTGAATAATACCTAGATGTTCAGCAATGGACGGTTTACTAGTGGGATATTCTTTACAGAAAGTGTGCTTTTTCTTCTTAAGTTGTTTTTGTTTCTTTTAATCGGGATCCTAAATCTCTAAAAGATGGGATCTGCCATGGAAACGCCATCCGTCACCACCTTCCATTCCCTCGTTTGGTTTTTGTTTTATGTTTTTGCTTGGCTTTGAGATGGAGTCCTTTGCAAGGCCAGGAAGGCATCTGGCTGGGAGAAGGAACGCAATGCTGCCCTCTGTGGGAAGAACGTGGAAGTGCAGGTGGTTCTCCTGCCTTGAGTCACTGGGGCCTCCATTAAGAGCCTGTTGGAAACCTGGGAGAGAGAAAAACCATCTTGCAGGACTCTTTTTCCCAGAGAAGTGAGGTAGAAAAGTAACCAAAGCAAAGGTCACCAGGGGGTGACATTGTCTAAAAGGAAACCTACTCTTTCTCTGACTTAGGGAACCAGAACCCCTCTGTACCTCACCTTTATGATAACAAGTTTAAAATTAAAAACTAAAAACAACAAAGGCCCACCCTTAGAGGAAAGCCTGCATTTCAGATCTGAGGCTCACACTTTGAAGCCTTCTCAAGCAGATAAAACTGTGACTCTTCTCTCCAGTGAACTAGCAAATGCTGGAAGTAGAGCTGTGTAGCTCAAGTGATGGAGCACTAGTCTTGATTTAAAATTTAAAAACAAAAACAAAAAACAACTAAGGTTCGGCTGGGTGCTGGTGGCTCACTCCTGTCATCCTGACTACTCAGGAGGCTGAGATCCCAGGATCGCAGTTCAAAGCTAACCTAGGCTGGAAAGTCCATGATACACTCTCTCTCTTTTTTTTTTTTTTTTTTTTTTACTTTTTCTGCCAGTTCTGGGCCTTGGACTCAGGGCCTGCGCACTGTCCCTGGCTTCTTTTTGCTCAAGGCTAGCGCTCTGCCACTTGAGCCACAGCACTACTTCCGGCCTTTTCTATATATGTGGTGCTGAGGAATTGAATCCAGGGCTTCATGTATAGGAGGCAAGCACTCTTGCCACTAGGCCATATTCCCAGCCCTCCATGAGGGCTGCAGTAAACCAGAAGAAAACCTGAAGTGGAGCTGTGGCTCAAAGCGGATTAGCCTTCAGTAAAAGAGCTTAGGGACATCACCGAGGCCCTTAGTTCAAGCCCACTGACAAACCAAAAAACCCTAAAGTTCAGCACCTAGGACGTGAGTTCAAGTTCCAGTACCAGCACACATACACACAAAATGATCACATCAGAAATAAATTTTCTTCTTCTATGCTTACACTTTGACAAGGGTGGCTAGAAATACAATCCTCCCTCTCCCATCCAGAAAAAAAAATTCAGAAGGAACAAAGGGTGAAGAAATGCAGAGGTTGGGGCTGGGGATATGGCCTAGTGGCAAGAGCGCTTGCCTCATATACATGAAGCCCTCGGTTCGATTCCCCAGCATCACATATACAGAAAATGGCAGAAATGGCGCTGTGGCTCAAGTGGCAGAGTGCTAGCCTTGAGCAGAAAGAAGCCAGGGACAGTGCTCAGGTCCTGAGTCCAAGGCCCAGGACTGGCAAAAAAAAAAAAAAAAAAAAAAAGAAAGAAAGAAAGAAAGAAATGCAGAGGTACTGAGCAGACACTATGTAGAAAGTGAACTACACAATTTGTGGGCAGGGAAAAACTGGGAGAGAAGGAGGGAAGGGGAGACATTGTCCAAAAAGAAATGTGCTTATTACCTGACTTATGTGACCATAACTCCTCTGTACATACCTTTATAATAACAGTGAAAGGGTTGGGAATATGGCCTAGTGGTAAAGTGCTCGCCTCATATACATGAAGCCCTAGGTTCAATTCCTCAGCACCACATATATAGAAAAAGCCGGAAGTGGCGCTGTGGCCCAAGTGGTAGAGTGCTAGCCTTGAACAAAAAGAAGCCAAGGATAATGCTCAGGCCCTGAGTTCAAGGCCCAGGACTGGCAAAAAACAAAAAAACAATGAAAATGAAAAAAAGTTTCCTAGACTCTCTAACCTAGGCTGGCTAGCTTTGAACCACAATCCTCTAGATCTCAGTCTCCTCAGTAGCTAGTATTAGCAAAGACCAGTGCTTGGCCCTAAAGTTTTATATAAATGAAATCATATGGTGTTGAACCCAGGACTTTGTGCTCTTTCTCAGCCCTCTTGCTCAAGTGCTGGTGTTTCACCTCTTGATCCATGCCTCCTGTTGTTTTTTTGCAGGTTAATTGGATATGGGGTGTCTCAAGCTTTTCTGCCTGTGCTGGTTTAAAGGGTGATCAACCTGTTGTCAGTTGTCTCCCAAGGAGCTGTGATTTGGGGTACGAGCCACCGGTGCCTACCATGGCGCCAGTTTCTCTCTGGTTTTTCTTTCACTTAATATTTTTCACTTCAGATCACCATGTACATCAGTGATCGTCCCTTCCTCATCCCGTAGTGGTCCTCCATTGTTAGCTGTAGCACAGCTTTAGTCATCTGTTTATAACCACATTTATTTGACTATGAGATGAATTTTTGGATTATTTCTAATACAGGGCAGTGCGCGCGCGCGCACGCACACACACACACACACACACACACACACACACACACACACACACACCCCACAAGGAATAGAAAAGTAACTGTGGCAGAATTGGAGGGGGAGAGGTTGGGAAGGTGGCTTAGTGGTAGAGTGCTTACTGAGCATGCATGAAGCCCTGGGTTTGATTCCTCGGCACCACATACAGAAAAGGCCAGAAGTGGCACTGTGGCTCAAATAGTCAAGTGCTAGCCTTGAGCAAAAAGAGCCCAGGCCCTAAGTTCAAGTCCCAGGACTGGCCAAAAAAGAAAAGGGGTAAGGAGCAGGAGAGCAAAAGGAGAGTGTGATGCATGGTGAATGTGATTGAAATACTACAGCAAAGTAATGGTTTACAATATTTTAGTAATACTTTATCTACTTCAAAAATGGGCAGTAAATGGTTTTAAATGTGCTTATCACAAAGAAATAAATATTTAAGCTGATATGAAAGTTAACCTGAATTGTCCTGCTGTATATGTGTGTGCGTGTGTCACATATAATCCAGATGTATTCAATTATCAAGTCAAAATAAATTTCTTCACAAAAAAATAAAATAAAAGGAGTCTCCGGGGCTGGCTTTGTTTTGCCAGTCCTGGGCCTTGGACTCAGGGCCTGAGCACTGTCCCTGGCTTCTTTTTGCTCAAGGCTAGCACTCTGCCACTTGAGTCACAGCGCCACTTCTGGCCGTTTTCTGTATATGTGGTGCTGGGGAATCGAACCCAGGGCCTCATGTATATGAGGCAAGCTCTCTTGCCACTAGGCCATATTCCCAGCCCCGGGGCTGGCTTTGAACACAAGTCCTCAGAGGCCAACACTGAGCACTTGGGTTCCTGGACCAAGCGGGTTCATGGGTTGACAGGCTCCTCTCCTCCCTCGCCCCAGGACCTCCAGCCGGCTTCATTGGACCCCCAGGCTCTCCACTTGGGGTCTAGGATGCAGAAGGCCTCAGGCTGCATCTGGGAGCACAGGGGGGAAGCAAGAGGCCCCACCGCGACTGATTTTCCATGGAACCTGGGCTGGGAAGGGAGGCCCAGGCCTGCTTGCACTTTCCTGCCTGTGCTGGCCTCCACCTGGGATCCTCACACCTCAGCCTCCACAGGCCTGGGCCACTGGCTTTCCTATGTGCGCTTCAATGTAGCCAGAAGGAGAGAAAAAGTAGCTCAGTGTGCTCCATAGGCATTGGCAAAATCAAAATTGTAGTCTGTATTTGTGTGGCAATCTTTATTATGGCAGACACTTAAATCTACCATTAATGTGCTCTCTCCTTGACAGAAATACAAGGCAGCGTGTATGTGCCCATGTGTGCACACGTGCTGAACTCCAGGCTACCTCAGTCTCCAGCCTTTGAATTCCATCCTTAGGGGAAAAGTTGATGGTATCTGTTGAACAGTTAGAAAAACGAAGTCATTTGTCTGAAGTGGTGACAGCTTCTCTCCGGTCCTCCTGGATCGATGCTCCTTAGACCTAGCTCGTTCCCGGCAGCGGATCAACATCTTCACCATCAGTTCCCCTGCTTTTCTGAATCATGCAGGACACATACTGAATTCTTGAGTTTGTCCACCCCACCCACCTTCCAAGGACCCCCTTCGCTGATCTGTGTTCTGTTGCTCCACTTTGACTTTGCTTCGCTGAAGAGTTAAGAGCATCTGAATTCTCTGTGGACTCTACCTTATCTCACTTAACATAACTGTATACGGCAGTCAAACAAGCAACACATGTAATATAAGTTTACCAACTGATTCTGCTTCCTACACATGAGGGGGAAACATGAAATTTTGCCTCTAGGCCTGACTGACTTAACATCTTTTTTTACAGGTCTTTCCATTTTTTTTTTTTTTTTTTTTTGCCAGTCCTGGGGCTGGGACTCAGGGCCTGAGCACTGTCCCTGGCTTCCTTTGTTCAAGGCTAGCACTCTGCCACTTGAGCCACAGCTCCACTTCTGGCTGTCTTCTGTATATGTGGTGCTGGAGAATTGAACCCAGGGCTTGATGTATACGAAGCAAGCACTCTTGCCACTAGGCCATATCCCCAACCTCAGGTCTTTCCATTTCTTTGCAAATGATGTCATATTCACAAATCCACTGTAGGGGCTCACGTGGGACAGGCATGTAAAATTGTTTGAAAGTGTGGTTGTGAGTGAACTTGCTACTGTTCTCATCTGTCGCCCAATCCCAGGTGGAAGCTCAAGCTTCAGAACATTTCTCCATTCATGGCTCGCTTTTCACCAGCTACCCAAGCCAGGTGTTCTGAGAATCAGGGACCGTGTCTCGCACCTCTACACTTTATGTGCCTCTGTGTACACGTTGTTTATACTTTTGCTAGAACTGGAGATTGAACTCTAGGCCTGGTTACTGTCCCTTAGCTTTTTCCACTTAAGGCAGGTATTCTACCACTGGAGCTACAACTCCACCCCTGGTGTTTGGAGATTAACGCGTCATGGGCTTTTCTGCCTGCGTTGTCTTAGCACCTTTCTCCTCAAATCTCCACCCTCCTGAGGAGCTGGGGTGACAGGCCTGATCCTCTGGGATCTCAGTCCTCACAACTGTTAGCTAGGATGACAGGTGTGTCCCCGACATCTGGCCTTCCATTAGCTTAGTGGAAATGAGCTGTGTTCCTCCTCAGAGAAGAGGTCACGATGGGAGACCACCACACGCCACCTCTACAACAGACCTGTGGCACTGTCATAGCTCCCCGTCACCCAGAGGGGAAGCTTTGCTCTTTCATTGGGTGGCAGGAGGTGGTGATCCCAAGTCCCTAGCTTGGATCACCCTCTTGGGCCCCTCATTCCCACAGGCCACCCTGGGGAAGAGCTCAAGAGGAGACGAGGAGAGCCAGAGACATAACCACAGGCAGCAATGACAACCCGGTTTCCCATTTATTCTGAAAGGAACACAAAACTATATCTTGAGAAGTTCTATCTTAAGGAAGTCTATATACACATTTTTAAATAGCTACCTTTGCTAACTAACAACTGCATCTCCTCCAACAACAGGTCACTAGCCAGGAAAGCTTTTGCCTATCACCCCGGAAGCAGGCCCAGTGACGGGTGAACATCGGATGGGGGTCTTGGAGAATGAGGACCGGTTTGGGGACCGCTCCCTCTGGCCTCCCCAGGCTCGGGCAGCTTCATAGCCCGGTGCCCACTGGAAGGCCCTGGGACTTGTGCGTCGCGGCCTGCTCCTCCTCCATGCTGCTCTGCGGGTCCTGGAACCCAGGGACCCCCCGCGGGTCCATGGGAACGTACTCGGGTTCCATGGGAATGTAGTGTGATTCAGCAGAGTCGCAAGAGAGAGAGCTTGAGGGGCCCTGGGGGTGGGAGTGGGGTAAGAGAGGTGCGGTCATTGCCAGAGAAGGGACAACGTGGGTGCTTCTTGAGTCGGCTGTGGAGGATAGGAGAGGGGTGACCTCACCCCAACAGTGAATACATGACTGGAGGCCTCACCCTCAGCCACCGACCCCTCTGTGGGCTGTGCCAGCTCCTGAGGTCTCAGCTCCCAGAGGGACTCGAGACCCCTGATGGGTCTGAGGGTGGCGCCAGCTCATCCACACCCCCTCCCGCTCACCCAGGGGTGGGGACTCACTGGGTGCTCACCCAGACTCTTCCTGTCCCTGGAGATCTCCACAACCCCATGAAGGGGACACCATACCCGCTTGCTAGACTGCACAGGAAGTGGTTCCTCCTCAGTGGCCTCCAAAGTGACCCCCATGGGACTTCCCCAGAAACCCTCCTCCCCAAATCAGAACTCTGAATTGGAGGCCGTACCCCGGGGTGACATCCCCTAACCCCACTCAGAGCTGGCTTGTGTGTGTACCCCACCCTGATGGCTGCCTGACCACCCCAGACACACGGCCAGGGGAAAGGACCCCTGACTGAAGCACAGGACAGTTGCTGAACATAGATGGAATGAGACAGGGTGAGGGGGCCAGAGCCTCTGGGAGCCCCTCCTTAAGTTCTAGGACCCCCCTGGGGCTGATAGATAGCCCCCCCCCAAACTCACACCTTGCAGTCCCAGCTTGGGGAGCCCGACTCGAAGTCCACATCCACATAGTCCCCATCAGTGGGGTTCTGCTTAGGTTCTGGACAGAGGGCACCGTGGGGGGTGGCAGGGGCTGGACCCTGGCATGGCTGTGGTGAGTTGAAAAAGCCATCAGTAAGTGGAGGGAACTGAGCAAGCCTCCAGTCGGGAAAGCACAGCTCCTGGCACACGCGGTGCCTGGTCATGGAGTCGGTGAAATCCCCCCAGCCCAGCTGTGTGCAGCCCCATCCGCTGCTCATGCCAAGACAGACAGGGGGAGGGGGGATTCGGAGGAGAGGCCCCGCCCACAGAGCACACCCGGTATGCAGCTGGGGTCAGGTGTGCTGAGGACCCCCGACCTCTAGCCCACCCACCCTTCACATGCCGCTCTTGCCAGAGATCTGGCCCAGAGTCTCATTCACACACACACACACACACACACACACAGGATCTGGAGGGTGTAAACTGAGGCATGCTGAGAAGAGGTACCACAGGACTCACAGAAACGACTTGGGTCTTGCCATCGCCTACGTCCGCGCTGAGGATGTCGGGTGAGGTGCCCGGCCCAGGGCCAGGGTCCCCGGAGGAGCTGCAGGTGAGGGTGCTGTCTCTGTGGGAGGATGCCATGAGCCTCACTCAGCCCCCAATCACCTTCACGCACCCGGGCTGAAGGGCCCTGCGTTCCTGGCTTGAAACAGGCCTCAATACATATGTCCCCCAGGAAATGAGGGGACGTCAGTCGGGGGCAGCATCCGGCCCTCCTGACTCTCAGGCCTCCCCGCCCTCCATGAAATGGCAGTGACACTCACGTGAGCCTCCGTGCCCCGCTGTCCCGATGCTCCGGGTCGGCCTTGCCATTCACGTGCTGCATCACGGTCTTTCCTGGAAAGGGAGCAGGGACTTTGGTGACTTACCAGAGCACTGTGCCCCAACAGACAGCTCATATACAAGGGGTTCCTGCAGCTTCCGGCGGCCACAAAGACAGCACAGATGTGCATTTCTGCAGCCTTCAGGTGATACAAGCCAGCACCTGAGCAGAGTCCCGCTGCGCCCTTGGGGCCACACCTGCCCCTCGTGGAGAAACCAAAGCACACGCTTTCCAGACTTCGTTCCTCATCTCTTGTCCTTCTGCCTATGATACTTTAAGATCCAGAATCCTAAACGGAATGATGTGTTCAAGACAGATCTGTCTCCCCAGAACTATGACTGACATTTTTTCCCCTCTACAATATGTCAAAAATGAAGGAGAGGAAGAAATAAGAATCCAGAGGTGGCCAACAGGATTTACAAAAAGGCGCTTTATGTCCACTCTCCTTGCACGTGAGAAGTGAAGGTGTAAGGACTTGGTAGGCCCAGAGATCAGGGGAAACTTGGGTGACATGGTGAACTTCCATTCCCTAAACATCCCCTTGAATGAACAAATGTGGAGCCAGATGTCAGTCGCTTAGACCTGTTACCCTCTTGGGAGGCTAAAATGTGAGGCTCATGGGCAGAGGCTCACCCCAGGCAGGAAATCCATGAAACTTCTCTCTCATTAGCTGCCAAAGATAAGGAATCAAAGCCTACCTACCTGTGTTCCAGTTAATCTCCACAAAGCCAAGGATGCGACAGATGCCATCCACCCACTTATTCATGTCTGCCTCCGTCTCCGCCAACAGGTAGAAAGGGCGCTCAGAGGTCTCGATGGCAAACACGAAGCCGTCCGGCTGCCTCATGCTGTGCAAGTTCACCTTGGCATCTACCCAGTGGCAGAAGCTCAGGTCAATGCTCCTCAAGGGCTTCTTGGATCGATCATTCTTGTAGTATTCCACAACATCTGGGTCACCGCTCATCTTGCCGCTCCGCAGGACAAACCAGTGTCTCCTCCAGATCTGGAGACAGTGGGGAAAACACACCAGGGAGAATTCACATGAGTTATTTCAGAGCTGGAATATGAAGATGTGATGAATTGGACCTGCAGGCTGTAGAGTCTCCACCTTCCTTTAGGATGTTGCTGTTGTCAGCTATGGAACATGAATTCAGAATTCACCTAAGTGGACACAGGAACATCTAGATGGGCAGGAGGCAGGAAAAGCAAACAGAACTCACAAAGACAATTTCTGTTTTGTTCCATTTCCCCACTGTACCCCAATCAGGGAAACAGCAGGACCAAGGATGCACTAATGTGATCATGATACTTAGGAGGCACCATATTGGAAATGAAGGACACATCTTGAGAGGGGATGGGATAAGGGTGAGGGGGAATGAAGGAGGGAACAACAGTATTTTAAAAGATACACACTCATTGCCTTATTTACCTAACTGTAACCCTCATCCATCACCATTAAAATTAAAAAACCCAAAACACTTGGCTTATTTGTAAAGGAGATTGTGTTCCCATGTGAAATTTCAAAACCAATCCAACAAGAAAACTCTTGAATGGTTCAAAACCAAGCACAAAAAACCAATCTGCAGTTCCAGTAGCTCAGGCCTGTGACCTTACATCCTCGGGAGGCTGATTTCTGAGGATCCCAGATCGAGGTCAGCCAGAAAGTAAATGTCTGTCCGACTTTTATCTGAAATGAACTGCTGAGAAAAGTCAGAAGGCAGCCGTGGCTCAAGCCGTCTGGGGCCAACAGCCCTGGGCGCAAAGCTCCGGACAGCGCCAGGCCCTGGGCTGAAACCTCAGTGCTCGCGGGCACGTGCGCACCGCACCCCAACACTGATGGGTGAGTTGAACCCCACACCATGCCACCCTCTAGCCACAAAAACAACAATGCGATCCCACCTCCTCACTCGGGCTGTGGGCTGCTATCCGGAGAGGCGGGTGGTGCGGGGGAAGGACCCCCTCCCGGCCTGCACCCCACCAGGCCCCACCTTGGGGATCGCGCTCTCGGGCTCTTCTGAGACTTGGGGTGCGAATTTCAACCTGTGGAGTCAGCGAGGACCCCGACGGGCCTCGGCCCCCCGCATCCCCATCCGACACCCCTGGGCCCGGGTATCCCGCCTGCCCCTCCCCGCACTCACAAAGGGCCCGCACTTGTCTTCCCGGGGCGCTTTCCTCAGCCAGCCCGAGCACACGACGTGCGCGCCGTCCATAGCGAGCAAGGAGCCCTGAGCCAGAAGCCGAGCCTCACAGGTGGTGGCCCGGTGCCCGCCCTGAGCCCACAGCCTGCCTGGTGTGTGCACAGCCGGTGCCACGCCCCCTTGCCACGCCCCAACCAGGCCCCGCCCCTTACCATGCCCCATGCAGGGAGGCCTGTGTGTGCGCGCCAAGCCCGCGCCCCGCCCAGGTAAGCCCCGCCCCAACAAGGCCCCGCCCCATGCAGGGAGGCCTGTGTGCGTGCACCAGGCCCGCGCCCCGCCCCGCCAGGCCCCACGCAGGTAAGCCCCGCCCCCGCCCCTCCTATGAGGGGGGATTTCCCCCCTTCCCATCCACCCCTCCCCACGCAGCTCCCCGCCCCCATGCGCCCAGCTCTGGGCCTCACATCTGCCCCACCCAATGTGGGGGGCCGCGCCCACACCCACGCCCGCACCGGTGCCCTCAGCCCGCGTCCGTTTCCTCCCTCGAGGTTGCGGTCTCCCTTCGCGCCTTTGCGTCTCCACTGGGTCTCGTTCCATGTCTGCGCATCCTCCCTCCGTATCCCCCCGGGAGCCCCGCTGGGGGCCACACGTGGGTCCTGCCTTCCTCACAGGTCCGACGGGACGTCCGGGGCGCTCGGGACACGCATGCGGTGGGACCCGTGGGGAGCGGCTGGTGTGGAGGCCGCTGTCCTCGCTGTGAGGAGCTAGGCGTTCCGGGGAGGACGCGTGGGGGGGGGTGAGGGGGGGGAGACGCAGCACTTTAGAAAGGTCGCCTCTATGGCTGCACCCTGCGCCGCGTGGCCCGTGGTTTTCCCGCTTTGTGACTGACACCATGGAATGCGCCTGTGTCCCATGGGAAAGTCGCCTGTTGGAGAGTCTTCGCGGAGCCCTGAACGTGAGGCCGCAGACCTGGGCCGCGCAGCGCGGTGAGGCCTTGGAGCCCGGGCCGCGCGGGGACGCGCAGCGCGGTGAGGCCGCAGAGGCCAAGATGCACAGGGACGCGCAGCGCGGTGAGGCCTTGGAGCCCGGGCCGCGCGGGGACGCGCAGCGCGGTGAGGCCGCAGAGGCCAAGATGCACAGGGACGCGCAGCGTGGTGAGGCCTTGGAGCCCGGGACGCACGGGGACGCGCAGCGCGGTGAGGCCTTGGAGCCCGGGACGCACGGGGACGCGCAGCGCGGTGAGGCCTTGGAGCCCGGGCCGCGCGGGGACGCGCAGCGCGGTGAGGCCTTGGAGCCCGGGCCGCGCGGGGACGCGCAGCGAGGTGAGGCCTTGGAGCCCGGGCCGCGCGGGGACGCGCAGCGCGGTGAGGCCTTGGAGCCCGGGCCGCGCGGGGACGCGCAGCGAGGTGAGGCCTTGGAGCCCGGGCCGCGCGGGGACGCGCAGCTCGGTGAGGCCGCAGAGCCCGGGATGCGCGGGGCCGCGCAGCGCGGTGAGGCCTCGGAGCCTGGGCTGCGCGGGGACGCGCAGCGCGGTGAGGCCTTGGAGCCCGGGCCGCGCGGGGATGCGCAGCGCGGTGAGGCCTCAGCGCGGGAGGTGAACACGGAGGCGTCCTCTTCCTCGCTTGTGTTTGCGGTGAAGGCTCGTGGATCTGCGTTGGGGAGGTGAGGCGGGCACAGGGCCCCCCCGGGGGGGGATGCGGGGGGCCTTAAGTGGATACTGTGTTGAGAATGAACCCTGCAACCTGCAAAGGCGGGAAAACAACCCTGACCCCCTCCAACCCCCACCGTGCGTCTCCATAGTAACAACAATGAGGAGGAAAGCGTTCTTATATGCCAGGCATTACAGTGTGCTTAAACTTTTTATCTTATTTTTATTTTGGGTTATGTACCTGTTATTTTGTATACGTGTTTTATTTATATCTATTAATATTTCTATACTTGCATGTCGCTTTATGTAAACATACAAATGCTCTATATGACGTCTATATGACATAACACATAAAACTATGATACATATGAAAACGTAATGTACGAAGCAAAAATAAATACACAATGAAAGTATGAAGACAATATATGCACATGTCATACTGAAGTGCCAGACTTTGAAGTCAGGCCCCACTTTACCACGTGAACCCCATTTTACCACGTGAACCCCATTTTAGAATCGAACCCTGAGCCAATCAGACTTGAACACCTGATTGTTGTAACCTTGTTCTTTGCCTTTATAAGCCCTGTGTAATCACAGCTCGGGGCTGCCTCCTAACCTCCGCTGTGTCGGTGGGTAGGACGAGGCCCGAGTTGCAGCTCGCTTGAATAAAGCCTTGCCTTGCTTTTGCATTTCGGAATGTCTGAGTCTCGGTGGTCTTCTTGGTGGTGGTTTCGCGACTTGGCACAACAATATCTGTTACGTATTTATGTTTTTAGTGAGTCTATGGATTGTTACTTATTTCTATTTTATGTGATCATTCTTTGCTTTCACGAGGCGATCAACTGAAGGCCCGCGATGGGGAAGAG
Source organism: Perognathus longimembris pacificus (assembly GCF_023159225.1). Lineage (NCBI taxonomy): Eukaryota > Metazoa > Chordata > Mammalia > Rodentia > Heteromyidae > Perognathus > Perognathus longimembris. Next base: position 11,033,861 of record NC_063186.1, on the reverse strand, counting down.
AAAGCCCGAATCCCATGCGAGGAAGGGGCCAGGGTGCACGGCGGGTGCCAGCCAGGCTGGGGGACAGGGAGTGGGAGACAGAGCTCCGTGGCACCCCCACACCCGGCCTAGCTTCCTTCCTAGTTGCCACGAGGTCTCCCTTTTCTCCTCAGTGGGGTCTTGAACCTAAGTCCCCAAGGTCTGCTGCTCCGAAGTTGCTGGGATTCCACGTGGGCAGCGTGAGCCCTGGCCGTCCTAATAGACACTGTGAGTCTCCGCTGCATCCTGTGCTGTTTCCAACACCCCGTGTCTGTCGATGGATCGCCTTGGATTTTCCTCCTTCTCTGGAACTTTCTGGCTGGGTCGCTGATGGCCTGCGTTCCCAGGATGCAGCTGGGGCCTTCTGGATCCTTCTACCTCAGCCCAGGGGGTCGAGAAGCTGGCTGGAGGCCAACAGAAGCCGCTGAGGGTTCCCAGCGTGGGCCGCGGGGCTTCCGGTGTGGGCCACGGGCCGGGGTGCCCATATGTGTGCAGGGGCGGCCTAGGCCACGTGGGTGAGGCCGTGGGCCGGGGCGCGCATGTGCACGGAGGAGAGACCTGGGCCTGAAAGGCGAAGTGCGCATGTGCGCAGAGGGGAGACCTGGGCCTTGGAGGTGAGGTCGCAGGCTGGGGCGCGCATGTGCGTAGAGGGGAGGCCTAGGCCATGCGGACGAGGCCGCGGGCCGGGGTGCGCATGTGCGCACAGTGGTGGTGGGGGGGGACCTGGGCAGCGTGAGAGAGGCACACAGGGGGCCTTCTAGAGCCCCCTCCTCTGGCGCTGAGCCTGCACCCGCCATGGACGGTGGGCACATCGTGCTCTCTGGCTGGCTGAAGAAGTCACCCCGGGAGAAGAAGTTTGGGCTCCGTGTGAGTACGGGAAGGGGCAGGAGGGTTTCTGGGGGCCAGGGCCCGTCACCCCGATGCTGCCTGCGTGTTGGGACACAGGCGGGGAGGGACCCCCTCCCCCTGCCAGCTCCTCCAGATCCCAGTCCACAGCCCGAGTGCAGAGGTTGAATGGCACGATTGTCTTTCTGCCTAGAGAGTGTGGGTGCTGGGGGAGGGGGAGGGGGTAACCCACTTTTGTGTGCACTGGCGCTGTTCCTATCCCGGCTGCCTCACCTGTTCAGTTCCCCAGCACCACATACATAGAAAATGGCCAGAAGTGGTGCTGTGGCTCAAGTGGTAGAGTGCTAGCCTTGAGCAAAAAGAAGCCAGGGACAGTGCTCAGGCCCTGAGTTCAAGCCCCAGGACTGGCAAAAATAAAATAAAACGAGGCTGAGGCTACCATGCAGCCAGTAGGTCCCACCCCCACCCCCACCCTTTGACTATTCCACCCCCTTCACTTAACACCACAGGCGAAGCTTTGGGTAACTGTTGTGAACTCTAAATTGTGTATTTTGCCGGCCACATCTAGATCTGGAGGAAACGCTGGTTTGTTCTGCGGGGTGGCCAGAGGCGCAGCAGGGAAGGTGTTCTGGAATACTATGAGAACAGCTGCTCTAAGAAGCCCCGAGGGAGCATCGATCTGAGCCTCTGTGAGGCCCTCAATTCCGGTGTGACCTTCCAGAGCACCAGGCAGCCAAAAGGCTTTGTGTTTGGCATCGAGACGAGGGAGCGCACGTTCTACCTGTTGGCCCGGTCAGAGGATGACATGCACAAGTGGGTGGAGAGCATCTGTCAGATCTGTGGCTTGGGGCCCGTGGAGGAGAACACAGGTAGGTAGACACCATGGCTACAGTGGAGAGGACAGAGAGGGATGAAAGGAGTGAAGGAGTGGGGTGCCAGTAGCTCTTGCCTGTCTTCCAGAGGATCACAGTTTGAATCCAGATCAGGCAGGAAATTCCATGAGACTTTTATCTGCAATAAGCTACTCAAAAAAAGCCAGAAGTGGCGCTGTGGCTCAAGTGGTAGAGTGCTAGACTTGAGCAAAAGAAGCTCAGGGACAGTGCCCAGGCCCTGAGTTCAAGCCCCAGGACTGGCAAAAAAAAAAAAAGTAGTGAAGGAGAAGAGGGGGAAATACGAGAGGGACTCTTGGGTCTAACTATGGTCAGATGGGCCCATAAAGTGGGGGTAGGGGGTGCAAAGGATTTGGTAAGGAAGGTCTTATTTTCACGTCAAGAGACCATCCGCAGATCCATCATTGTGGTGTCTTTTTCCTTTCCTTTCAGTGTTGATTGACCTAGGGGCTTGTGAGCGTGTGTGCATGTGCACACACAGAGACACATTCTTTTTTCTTTTGCTTTCAGTGGGGAAGTTGTATAGGAAAGACTCTGTCTTGCTTTTTGCTTGTTTTGTTTTTTTTTGCCAGTCCTGGGGCTTGAACTCAGGGCCTGAGCACTGTCCCTGGGCTTCTTTTTGCTCAAGGCTAGCAGTCTGCCACTTGAGCCACAGCGCCACTTCCGGCTTTTTCTATGTATGTGGTGCTGAGGAATCGAACCCAGGCCTTCACGTATGTGAGGCGAGCACTTTACCACTAGGCCATATTCCTAGCCCGTGTCTTGTTTTCTTAAGAGAATGTCTTACAGATGGTTTCCCCTGTGGAACCTAAGCCCTCCCCAGGCTCACCCGATCCTTCTGCCTCGGCTTTGCAAGCACTGGGACTGCAGACGTGCACCACCATGCCCACCCACTTATTTATTTTTTTTCTTCAAATATGCCACTTCTAGGTTCTTATTTTCTTCTTCTCCCTTCCTATTCTTCACGCATTCTAGCAAAACAAAACAAGTCTCAGGTAAAATAAATAGAATATCAGGGGTGGCCCTATGTCTAAATATTGAGCTCAGCCTGTACAAAACCTTTTCCAAAGGGACGGTGGGATGATTCTCAGAATGAAGAGAGCGGAGTTTAGAGGGCCCATGTGGGCTTTATTCAGTGTTTGTTTGGGCTGGGGGGAGGAGGGGGGTACGGGAGAGCACCAGCATCTGAGCCACCTTTGGGGATGGCGAGAGTCGAGGGGCTGTAGCAGAGCCCCAGGTGTGGTGGAAGCTGGCCCAGGGCCTTGGGGAGGAGACATTTAAGGGAGGAGGGGACCGTCCTCACAGCTGCCAGGCCTGGGATGGGGTGCTAGGCCAGACCGGAAGTGACTCTCTGCGGGCCACTGGCAAGAGAGCCATGAGGAAGAAGCAATCAGGGTCCCAGCTCCTATCCCAGAGCCGAGTGTAAGCAGGAGGAGGGCAGGAGAGAGAGCGGCTGGCCCCGCTGCCTCCACACTTCATATTCTGTCCTTGTCTGACTGCCTACCTCAGTAGAAAGCCGCCTTTCTTCCTTTCAGCCACAGAATTTTGGAGAAATGTGGCCTTGTCTGGTCCAGGCTCCAGGTCTCTTCCAGCTGAGCTCGGCGGCAGCAGTAAGCGTCTCCCCCAAGATCAGAAGGCCTCAGCGCTGTCCAGTGGTGGCCAGTCGCCCTCGGACATGAACCATCCACAACCAGCCCCTCAGCTGCAACCCACCTCCTCCTCCTCGTCCTCCTCCACCAGGTCTCAGGAGCTCCTCTCCTCTTATCCTCACTTCATCAGGGCACCTGGGAGTGCAAGGTGGGGTTCACGGGGCCCGCTGACCGGCGATCACACTGGGGGGGGGGGGGAGTCTGTGGTTTCTGAGCATCTGTTTTAGAGGCTTGAAGGCAAGAGATGAAAATAGGAAGTGTGGGCTGGGAATATGGCCTAGTGGCAAGAGTGCTTGCCTCGTATACATCAAGCCCTGGGTTCGATTCCCCAGCACCACATATATAGAAAACAGCTAGAAGTGGCGCTGTGGCTCAAGTGGCAGAGTGCTAGCCTTGAGCAAAAAAGAAGCCAGGGATAGTGCTCAGGCCCTGAGTCCAAGCCCCAGGACTGGCAAAACAGAAAAGAAAATGGGAAGTGTGTCCCAGAACAGGATTCTTTCCTTTGTGTCATCACATCTTGTCAGTGAGAGTAGGGTTTCAGATGAACGTCCTTTTGCCAGGAATTGGGAAGGGGTCATGAGTGGCGACACACGCCTGTGATCCTTGCACTTGGCAGGCAGAGACTGAGAGGAGTCAGGGATAGCCTGAGGGACGTGGGGAAGACACCGTCTCAGCCATACACAGCTACGACTGGTGGTGTACACCCGCCATGCCAGATAGGCGTAAAGAGCATAAAGAGGACGACGCTGTCCCAGCCAGCCCACTAGCCAGGCATCCACAGAGGCTCCTTTGAGGAAACAGCCAAAGTGCAAAGGACTGGGGATCTCAGAGTTCCAGCTTCAGGATGCAGGAGCACAAAAACACTCGTGGAAAGCCAAAGTGGTGTGCAGCTTCATAGACAGAAGTTCCAGGACCCGCCAGGCAGCCCTGAGGGCGGGAGGCCAAATAGCTGAGCCAGGACAGCCAGCAGCCTGGGCAGGCCTGCGTCCTCAATGTTTCTTTCTACCACTCACCTTCTTTCTCAAAGGCTTTGAAAAAAAACATGAGGGGTCAAAACCTTTGCTATCCTGAATAGATTGTGGAAGTAGCTATTTCTCGCTTTGAATCCTTTTTAACCAATCGTGGTTTGTGCCTCCGGTCCACTGAACAATGGTTTCCGTTTTCACCTGAAATCTCCCAAGCACCATCTCTCTGTCTGCAATCCAAGCATCATTTTGAACTCAAACCGTAATTACCCATTCACCTCTGCTTACAACATCCCAAACATTTTCCAATCCCTGCCACTGACAACTCCCATCAGTCGGGTGTGTCTTGCTGTCACAAAGTACCTGACGCACACAACTGAAAGCAGGAAAGGTTCTTTGGCCCGCTGTTTCAGTCCATCGTAGGGAGGATTTAGCCGAGTGGAGCAGCTCACATTGATTGGCCAAGGGGAGCAAAAGGGATGCGTTTTCCCTGCTCCCTCCTGTTTCCATTTTCTTCCACTCAGATTCCCAGTCTAAACACATTCAGGGTAAGTCTCCGTCCTTTCCTGAGCTAATGTTCTCTTGAAATGCTGTTAAACCCAGCAAAGGCTGTACCTCATGAATCCCCTGAGCATGTCTCCACTCTTCTACTTGGCAATCCACAGCAACTACAGCCATCATGGGTAGTATGGTCATTCCCATCTGTAGTCCTGGCTACTTGGGGGGAACGGAGCTCAGGAAGTCTGGGGTTGGAGATGCTCTGGGCATAAAGATTATGCCACTCCATTCCAATCAGTTCTACAGCTGGGTATAAACAAGAGGCAATTCTCCCACTGTGGGAGACCCAGCTTGGCTCCCGCACGGAAAGCAAAAACAAACCTTTCCTGCTTGGTTGATAGCAGATACTGTGTCACAGCCACGAGCGAGCACCTAAGATGCCACCTTTCTATCCTTTCTATTAGGGATACCAACATCTTCGGGGACAGCAAGACCAGTGTCCTCGTGAGAGCTATGGAGTCTGCGTGGAGTTTTATCCAGGACAGTGGACAACCAGCCACCGTGGCCCAACACTCGCAGGGCCTCTCTAAACCACACTGGCATGAGGTGGGATTCCAAAAAAACACCAGCCCTGCCCTCCAGAGCCCAACAGACACAGGGAACCCCAAGTGCAGTCACGCAGGCCCCAAGACCTACATCAGATTGGTGCACCAGTTCCAGGCACACAGATTCGCCCTGTATCTGAACACTGATACTGTCTTGCTGGATGATCCCGAGGTTCCAGCCCACGGAGTCCCCAGGACATTCACCCGGGACGAGAGTCACGAGGTCATGGCCAGTACAAGGAGCCCAGCTGTAGCTCGCATGTGCCCATCCCAGAAGCCAAGCGAGGCAGAGCTTCCTCCACGAGACTGCGTTCCACAGAAAGACCTTCTCGGTAATAATGGCGGATCGTTCTCAGCCGCAGCCATCACCCCAGAAGGCAGCGGCCTCCCCATGGTGGACGACAGCCAGGTGCACCCACTCACCAGCCCCCGACCTTCAGCATGTCCTCCAGCACTAATGAGCACCAGGTCAGAGCAGGGCTCTGCTGACAGTGAGGCCTAGAGTGGCATCTCAGGATCGCCAAGACACCAGGCAGCTAGCTGGGGAGGGCATGGCTTCCGTCCACACGGCTGGGACAGGTGTGTGTGTGTCTTTCCTCTCCTGTCACAGTTCTGCCTCTGAAGTCTCCCGTCTCAGCCCAGAGTCAGAGAGCCTCAGAACCAGTTGTCACCAGGTGAGGGGTTTGGCCTCGGCTCAGGTTGAGTCCCACAGAGCTCTGAGCAGAGCCCGGGAGGAGTGAGGACGTGTCTGGGTTTGCTGAGCCCCAGGGGGACGGCACACTGAGGCCGGAAGCAGCGCGGGGTGTCTGGAAGGTGGGCCTGGGCCAGGGAGGGGGCTGTGGGCAGGCCACTGCCCTGCGCACCTGCGTGGACTGGAGCTGCACCTCGTGGCCTGCACTGAAATCAGAGTGGAAAGTAAAGAAGGTTCCAGACCCCACTCCAGGGCCAGGACTCTCACCTGGCAAACTGCCCGTGCCGCATCTGTACCTGAACTGGAGGTTTGTCCCGTGTATGTCTTGGGGCACCCTCACCGAGTCAGGCATCAAGAACCCCAAAGGGCCAATTGCTCAGGTGCTTTCCACTCTGGGTGTGTCATAGATTCTAGCCACACACCGTCATGACAGAACGACCCATGCACCCTCCCTCCTTCCCTTCCTACTGCCCTCCCCCTGGGGCCTGAACCAGTCCAAATGGCCAATTCAGTCTTGGCTTTTCTCTTTTGTGTGTGTGTGTAAACTCTTGCCTCCTTTCCATCCCTTTCCCTCTTCCCAGGCAACAAGGGTGGTTGCAACCTGTCCAGATGGCGCCAATCCTGCAGACCACGACAAGCAGCAGAGCCCAGCTCTTCTCCCAGAGGGAGCAGATGAGAGTCCCCATCCCCGAGACCCGCTCAGCCGAACCCACACCCCATGCTCCTGTGAGTGTTCGTGTGTGTAGGCGTGTTGTGTTCTGTGTAGCTTTCACCTCACTGTATGGCAGTGATCCACTGTACATTGATACCATTTCTTTTTGTTTTTTGTTGCCAGTCCTGGGGCTTGAACTCAGGGCCCGAGCACTGTCCCTGGCTTCTTTTTGCTCAAGGCTAGCACTCTGCCACTTGAGCCACAGTGCCACTTCTGGCCGTTTTCTATATATGTGGCGCTGAGGAATCGAACCCAGGGCCTCCTGTATACGAATAAGCACTCTTGCCACTAGGCCATATTCCCAGCCCCTGTACATTGATACCATTTCTGTGTCTTTAACCTTCCATTTTTGGCTTACCTCAGGGCCAAAGTGAGCCAGCCCTACCCACGGATGAGCCCCCCACTGAAAGGACCATGAAGGCACGCAGACTGGAGCAGCTGGTGAACCAACTGGTACCCGCACTGCTGAGCGGAGACCCTTTCTTTCTTCCCTCCTTCCTGCACTGCTACAGGGATTTGGGGACCACCCAGCAGGTACTGGACCTGCTGTTCAAAGTGTAAGTGCCACCCCCCCCCCCCGCCATGTATAGAGAGGACTACCGACTCCCAGCTCTCTGGGCCTGTTTGCCCTTGTAGGGTCAGCCCTGGAGCGCTTGCCCTGGGCCCCACTGACATTGGGCCCGACAAATATCTCATTTCCAATTAGTGAGGGAACATTCTAGAGCACACCTGATAGACAGCCAGAGCGGGGACACTGTGTGCAGACGTGAGAGGCCGGGTGGGTAGACGTAGTACACAGGCATACGTGAAACAGGGACTATGAGGGGACATTCTGTGTAGCCTGTGATTCGGGGAGCAGCTGAGACACACCTCCCCTCTTGCTGCATGAACATTCCAATCTAGGAGTCGGCCAGAGTGTCTAGCTGTCTGTCCCGGGTGGGGGAGGACATTATAGAGGTGACACCACCCTCCCTGGCTTCTGTAGGTATGGGTACCTCCACCCTGGTCGTGAGGAGGATGAGCAAATAAAGAAGTGAGTGGACTTCGGGTGGCCAAGAGGACTTCCGTCTGCAGGCGTGGGAATCGGTGGGGAGCTGGGTTTGGAGAGTGGGGAAACGCTGTGTCCCACACCTCATGTGATTCCCAGGCCGAGGCCTGGGGCTTCCCCAGGGGGGGAGAGGGGGAGAGAACAGAACAGTGGGGTGTGCTCCCCTCACCCTGGTGCCCATATCCCTGTTTGCCAGGACCCTCTGCTCCATCCTGAGAACCTGGCTGGATCGACACCCTGAGGACTTCTGCCGGTCCCCCAGTCTGGCTAACCTGCATCGGCTGATGGACTTGGTGCAACTCCTCCTGCCTGCCTCAGACCTTGCTCTCCAGATAAAGCTTTTCCTACTCCACCTGAACGACCCGCTGCTCAGGGAGCCAGAACCTAAGGGTGAGGGGGAGGGGTGGGTCCCTCAGAGCCGGTGGGTGCCGGGCCCCCCCCCGCCCCGGGAGGAGACGGCAGAGCAAAGCAGGCAGGCCACGGTGCCTGGTAGCATGGGAACCCAGGGCCCCACCGCCGAGGCTTGCGTGGCTACCACACCACGGCCCTTCCTTTGCACAAGCAGACACGATCTGGCTTCCTCCTGTCCACCGCCACCTCAAGCCGGACTGGAAAAGTGAGTCCACGCTCCCTGGCCCTCCCAGGACCTGGGAGCTCCCGAGGCAGCTGCTGAGGGTGCGGGGTTCGTGGTGGTCGGGTCACTTGGGGTGCTGGTCCGTGCCACCTCGCAGGCTGCAGGCTTGTGACAGGCACACAAGTAGGCAGAGGGCACCAGCCTTCTGGGGCTCTCCAAGAGGGGACACTGAGAGACGGGTGTGGAACTGAAGCCTCTGGCTTTGTGGCACTTTTGCTCCCTCTCTCTGGACACCTGAGCTGTTTCAGGAGCAGGGTAGAGCTTTGGTGAGTGCTTGACCTGTGACTTCTTTACTTGGGAGGGTCGTTGATCCACAGAGGAAAGTCTGTGTCTGCACCACAGAATCATCACCTATCCTAGATACAGTGGCATGCAGAGGGCCTTGGAGAACGGTGCCCTGAAATGCAGGGGCAGCCCTGCGGGCTCAGGAGGACTCTGTGCGTAGCTCGATGTGTGTGTGGCCCTGGGGCTCTGGGCCGACAGCCAAGTCCCCTGTCCCCGTTCCAGCAAAGCCAATGATGCCGAACCCAGATGGCAGGGCCAACCTCGAGCAGCCACTCGGCGAGTCACCGAGGGTCACGTGAGTGTCACTGTCACCCGTGGAGGGTTGGAGGATCAGTGGGAGGAAGGCCCAAGCGTCAGGAGAGCCAGATGCTGCCCTTGGCTGATGTCCCCTCATCTCCTGGGGCTGGGGTTCGTCACCTGGGAGGAGATCTGCCCTGAGGCCGATCTCAAGTGAACATGCAGCCGCCCTCAGCCCAGGTGTGTGAGGACAGCTGGAGGCTGCCCGGGGTTCACCTGATCCTCCCACAGAGGCAGCGCACCCACCTGGAACTCCTGCCCGGACCTTGGCCTGGAACTCCTTCATGGTGCCCCCAGCATGGACCGAGGAGACAGTAAGGAGACCCCCATCTTTCCTGTGAGTCCTTTGGTGCCTGTGACCCACTCACCTCACTCCAGACTCCCCCGATCGGGGTGATTTTTGTCTCCTGCCCTGAGCCACTGTTGGGGCGGTGGGCATTGGGCCCCACTCCGGGAAGCTGGTTTGCACGAGGCCACTGAGTGTGACACAGCTGGCACGGGCCGGGCACCGCACGGATGGCTTTTCCAACTCACGATCGCCAAGCTGGGCAGCAGCCCCTGGCACCCGCCATGATACCCACAACCCAGCTCCGAGGAGGAGCCCAGGGACACCAACTATGTGGTCCTGCACTTTCAGCCCAGCTCTGCATGATGTGGCCATGGGGTGCCTGGGGGGTCACCTAGAGCTCAGCTGAAGAAGGGATTCCGCAGCCTGAGGAGGGGGCCTGGAGGCCATGCCCTCACCCCCGGCCCATTCCACCCCAGCTTTAATATGCTGGAGTCGGGGTCCCCTCCCTTGGCTATCCAGGCTTGTCTTACGGGGTGAGCACACAAGCTGGCTCTGAGTGTGCTCACAGAGAGTCGGCCTAGGGGACTACCCTCCATTCTGAATTTGTACCTGAGGAAGGCGTCAGGGTGGGGGGGGACCCCCAGAGACGGGGGCTGCCTCAGAGGCCTCCAAGGAAACCCCACTTCTGACCCAGTGGAGAGAGCTGGTGAGGACTTCTTGGTCATGGGTCAGAAAAACCTTTGGGGACACGGGGAGTCTGTGGCCAGCACCCACCATGGTGTTTTTTGTTTTGTTTTGTTTTGTTTTTTCCTGGATGTGTTGGGGGTGGGGAGCAGACATGAAGACTGGAACTTAACCTTCAGACTAAGGTAGGGGAGCTGGGGTCCCCGTGATGCTGGGGGCCTCAGAAGTCGGCATATCTGTTAACTCTAGGAGAGGGCTCAGAGCCCTGGTTACAAAGATGGTGCGGAGCCTCCTGTCCTGAGGAAGTCAATCCTCCCTACCCAGACTCTCGGAGACACAGTCAGGCCCCTCCTAGGCTCTGCAGCTGCTGGCTTAGCGAGCACTCCCCTCCCCTGCCCTGCCCCTGATCTAGCCTCTCTCCCCAGCCCTCCACATTCTCTCTCCACTCGGACGAGAAGGTGCAGTACACCCTGGTGGACCAGGAGAAGACCCAGGCCCTGCAGTGCACCAGGAAAGACTTGGCGGAGATGCGGAGGTCTCGGGGCCCTCCCAAGGGCACCACCAGCCTGTGATGTGGACCAACACCTTAGGACGCCAGAGACTCTTGGGGGGCATGTGACTTCAGAAATGCAGCTGTTAATCAGCTTCCCCACTGCACGTAGAGAAGCTGGGCCCTTGCTGGGCTGCCTCCATGCTGCTGAGTTAGGAACTGGCTCTGCCCTCTTGGCTCTGGGACCTTTAGCTGCCTGAGAAATGGGACAAGGATGGCTGAGCCCGATCGGTGGCTGTGTGAGGACACTGCTAGCAGCCAGACACACTGCAGAAAGCCTCAGCACTGGGAAGCCATCCCTTCTTTCCTCCTCTGAAGGCCTGCTGGGCTGGTGACTTTCTGGGAGACAAGGAGCAGGCCAAGCAGGCCTCAGCCTCATTCCTCAGTTTCCCTTTCCTTTCCTTTTCCCTGTGCTTTCCTCTTTCACTTCCTTTTTTTAATATAAATGTTTGTTGAACAAGACGGTATGGCCTACAGATACCTTTCATTCCGACGCAAAAACTATCATGGTGTGTCTTTGAGGGCTTCTCAGAGTATAAGAAACCCCAACCTTTATTGATCATCCTTGTATAAAAAACGATTTCAGAGTTCTAGAGTAGATTTAAAGCCCACGAAGAATTTGAACTGTACATATTTTGTGCTTGGTGGCAGACCAACATTATTTCTTTGAATTTTCTTAATTGTTATTAGAAGGTGATACACAGAGGGGTTATAGTTCTGTTATTCAGGTAATGGGTTCACTTGGAGCAGGATTCAACAACTGCTCTACCCTGGGGTCCATGCCCAGGCAGGGTCAGCCCCGCCACCTACCAGACCAGTCATGGGCCAGTCCCCAACTCCTGGAATGTCACTCGTACTTTTCCTCCCTCCAACACCAAAGTCCAGGGACACAGGGAGCAAAGGGGCTGGAAGCAGCCATTGTAGCCAGTGGCCCAGGCCTGTACCTACTGGATACAGAGTAGGAAGGTGGGTGATGGATCATGGCTGATGATGGCTGCACCCCAGGGTGATTGGTCATCCCCTCCCTCTTTCACCTCCCCACTCCCATGACCCCTGTGTAGGCTGGCTCACCTCCTTAGGTGAGGATGGGGAGGTGTCAGGCCCAGATGGGACTCCTGCTCCTGAGGGATGCGGCAAACCCGCCACCTCAAACTCTAAAGAAACAACTAGGCTAGGGCAACCGCGACTGCTACACCAGACTTCCTCCCATCTTCCCTCCCTCGCTTGCTCAGCCCAGGAGGACGAGGGTACTGCCCTATAAAAGCAGAGACCATGGGGAGCACATTCTCCAGGACTGGTCCCTGGGTTTGATCTCCAGTACTACAAAATAATAATAATAACTTGTTTAAAAGTTACTGAGGGATGGGGCTGGGGATATGGCCTACTGGCAAGAGAGCTTGTCTGGTATATATGAGGCACTGGGTTCGATTCCCCAGCACCACATATACAGAAGTGGCGCTGTGGCTGTAGTGGCAGAGTGCTAGCCTTGAGCAAAAGGAAGCCAGGGACAGTGCTCAGGCCCTGAGTTCAAGGCCCAGGACTGGCAAAAAAAAAAAAAGTTACTGAGGGGCCAACACCTCACGTCTGCTGTCATCCCAGCTACTCAGGAGGCTGAGATCTGAAGGCCACCGTGAAAAGCCAGCCCGGGAAGTAAACTGTGTGCCTTGCCGCCAAAAGTCAGAAGTGGAGCCCCATCTGCTTGGTAGCCAATAGGAACTGACATGTGGGGGTCGTAGCCAGTCAGAAACGGAGAGTCTGCACCAGCCAATCAGCGCCCTCCTTTCTTTCTGGCGTCCTGCGTGCTGCCATGGATGCAGGAGGTGGGGTGTGGGGGAGGGCCTTCTTGGCCAGACACTTCCGGTCACCAGCCAATAGAAACAGAAACCTCTCAGCCAATCAGCGCGCCGCTCGTCTTCTCGCGTCTCGTGCGCTACCTTGGAAACGGACCGGGCGAATCCAAACGCAGAGGGGTGGGAGTCGCGCGAGGTCGGCTCGCGCTTGCGCAGTCCGCGCTGTCGGCCTGGTCTCTCCCCCTCCCTAGCCCGGACCAGTGGACCCGCCCGCACGGGGAGGCCGAGCCGCCGGGAGCCGCGGGGGTCGTGAAGTGGCGTCCGTGGCGTCTTTCCCGCCGAGGGTCGGGCGAGAGAGCCGGGGGCCTTCCAAGGGCTCGTTTCCCGGCTTGGCGTCTCCCTCAGCCGCCTCAGGTATCGGGCAACACCCCGGGTCGCTCTTTACGCCTGGCTCTCGGCTTTTCCTCCTCAAAACTCCGCTCCGTGGTGGCCTGGGGCCGAGGTCCCCGGGTCCCCGGACGTGGGTGAGCCGGGGTGGGCGGTGGGGAGAGGGGGAGAAGAAACGCGGGGTGCTCCGGTGTCGACCCCGAGCCTTGGCCCCGCTGGGTGGCGCCGGTGGGGTGAGATGGTGGGGTTTCCGGGGGATCCCCAGCTCCCAACCCCAGCCGTTCCCAGCCCCGCGGGGGTTCATTGATGTCAGCCTGCAAACGAGCCCCAGTGAAGAAAGCCCCCGTTGGGTGCTGAGCAAAGTCTTCCCTCGGAAAGGCCGGGTCTGCTCGGCTGGGAGGAACTCTTGATTGTTCACGACTGGGGCAGGAGTCCCGCCCCCTCCCCTCCCCGTTAAATAACAGGTGTGAGGGTTTTGTTATTGCCAGTCCTAGGCCTTGAACTCAGGGCCTGGGCACTGCCCCTGGCTTCTTTTTGAGCCACAGCGCCACTTGTGGCTTTTTCTATCTATGTGGTGCTGAGGAATCGAACCCAGGGCTTCATGCAGGCGAGGCAAGCACTCCACCACTGAGCCACAATCCCAGCCCTAGGGCTTCCACCTGCTTGCCATTAGTTCTTACCTGGTTCTGTGGGTCGGGTTTCATTCAGATGGTTTTTTGAGTGAATTTAAAGAGACTCAACAGACAAAACAGAGAAAGAGAAACAGACAGCACTATTCTCTCAGAAAGCAAGGAAGACTATGCTGCCAGCAACAACACACATTGGTTAGAAGAAGTTGCAAAGACATGTAAGGAGGTGAGAGCTAGGGACTGGGAATGTGGCTCAGTGGTAGAGTGCTTGCCTAGCATGCATGAAGCCCTAGGTTCGATTCCTCAGAACCACATCCACAGAAAAAGCTGGAAGTGACACTATGGCTCAAAGTGATAGAGTGCTAGTCTTGAGGGAAAGAAGCTCAGGGACAGAGTTCAAGCCCCAGGACTGGCAAAAGAAAAAAAAGAGAGAGAGCCAGTTGGGTGACTGTTTTGGGGGAGCAGAAAGAGTTGTGGAGATAAGACTGTGGGAGGGTTCCTTGGGTGTCAGGTGCTGACTGTAGAGTGTCCCTCAATAGATTCATTTTGTGCAGTTTTCTGTAGTTGAGTTAATTTTCCAGGTAAGAAGTTAGTTTTGTTTTGGGGTGTTTGTTGTTGTTGTTTTGTGGGGTTTTTTTGGTGTGTGTGCACACATGGCAGTACAGGGTTGAACTCAGGGCATGGATGCTGTCCCTTAGTTTTTTGCTGCACTCAAGGCTTGGTGCTCTGCCACTTGAGCCACACCTCCACTCTTGGTATTTTGCTAGTTAATTGGGCCTAAGTATCTTTCAGGAGCTGGGCGCTGGTGCCTCTTGCCTATAATCCTGGCTACTCAGGAGGCTGAGATCTGAGGATCATGGCTCAGAGCCAGTGAACCACTGAAAAGCCAGAAGTAGAGCTGTGGCTCAAGTGGTAGAATGCTAGCCTTGAGCCCAAAAGCTCAGGGACAGCGTGCAGGACCTTAAGTTCAAGTCCAGACCAAAAGAAAAAAAAAATCTCTGGGACTTTCCTGTTCAGGGTGTCTTGAAACTAGGAGCTTCAGATCTTAGCCTCCTGATTAGCTAAGAGTCAGAGGTGTGAGACACTGGCATCTGGTTAGAAATTTTTTTTCCCTCTTCTTCTAGTCTTGGGGAATTGAATTGAGCCCATAACCTTACACCTTTCTAGGTAAGCACTGTACTACTAAGCTACATCTCCAGCCCAAGATCTTATTGAAAGAAAATTGAATATTTATGACTTGCCAGTTCATTAGTCTTGCTCATTATATCATGATATATGGACCTTATTATCCATAGTTATGTTCATTATTTATAATTATGAGTGAGATTTATAAATGCCTTATTTGCATATTGAGCTCATTTGCACACTTATTTGCATTTGCATCCATATATCATTCATCCAGCTTATATTTCTCAGCGTTCTTTCTTTTTCTTTTTCTTTTTTTTTTTTTTGGCCAGACCTGGGGCTCGGACTCAGGGCCTGAGCACTGTCCCTGGCTTCTTTTTGCTCAAGGCCAGCACTCTACCACTTGAGCCACAGCGCCACTTCTGGCCATTTTCTGTATATGTGGTGCTGGGGAATTGAACCCAGGGCCTCATGTATACGAGGCAAGCACTCTTGCCACTAGGCCATATCCCCAGCCCTCTCAGCGTTATTTCTGTTTTCTTTTTAGGAGCTCAAGATGCTCTCTTACCCTCTATGAGGAGTCACCCCAGCAATGGAAAACTTCATTCTCTATGAGGAGATTGGCAGGGGAAATAAAACAATTGTCTATAAAGGGCGGCGGAAGGGGACAATCAACTTTGTGGCCATCCTTTGTACGGAAAAGTGCAAAAGACCAGAAATTACCAACTGGGTAAGTGTGCTGTGTTTCCATCTGTCTTGGGAGAGGAGGCGGGCCGATCAGAAGAGCGACTAGCAAAATGCCAAGTGTGCTAGTGGACACCTGTAATCCCAGCAGCTGGGAGGTGACAGGATGTCAAGTTCAAGTTAGACCCCATCTCAATAAACCAAAGGCTGGGAATGTAGCTCAGTGGTGGAGCACCCCCTTGGTCCAGCATGCACAAGACCCTGGGTTTGATACCCACAACCACCAACAAAACAAAACGAGAGAGAAAAAAGGTAATAAATGAGGCCATTGGGCTTGGCACCATGGTTCACCCCCATAATCCTAGCTACTCAAGAGGCAGAGATCCGAGGATCAGTGGTTCAAAGCCAGCCAGGGAAAGAAAGCTCTGAAAATTGTTGTTGGTCATGGATCTTGAACTCAGGGTTTTATGCTTTCCTTTCACTTTTTCACTCAAGGCTGGTGCTCATCACTTGAACCCCACCTTCACTTCCAGATTTGTGCAGCTTAATGGGAGAGGGGGTTCTCTTCCCATTTGTGTGCCTGGGCTTCGAACTGGGATCCTCAGAGCTCAGCCTCCCGAGTAGCCATCCTAACAGGTGTGATGTTTGTAAAGATCATGCATTGTTAGCCTGTTTCCCTATGGCCAGCATTCCTCACCCTACTTTCTAATGTTTGGAAATAAATACATTACTTCATTTAAAAAAAAAATCTCCTGATTACACAGTCAAGTAGGCTTTACGATCAAGTGTTCAAAAACTTTTTTTCTCCTCTCTTCCCGGTAGGTCCGTCTCACATATGAAATTAAGCACAAGAATATTGTGACTTTTCACGAATGGTACGAGACCAGCAATCACCTGTGGCTGGTGGTAGAGCTCTGCACAGGTGAGAGTGGGCGCCAGGTCTTGCGAGAATTGCCGTGAGCGTATTCATACCACAGTCTAGTGTATTCCTCGAGCAGATCAGTGACCCTTGTGGTGTTCCTCATGTGTGGTGAACAAGGCACTTTCTTTTTTTTTTCTTTTCTGCCAGTCCTGGGCTTTGAACTCGGGGCCTGAGCACTGTCCCTGCCTTCTTTTTGCTCAAGGCTAGCACTCTGCCACTTGAGCCACAGCACCACTTCTGGCCGTTTTCTATATATGTGGTGCTAGGGAATCGAACCCAGGGCTTCATGTATACAAGGCAAGCACTCTTGCCACTAGGCCATATTCCCAACCCATGTGTGGTGAACAGATTAGGAAGAATGGGAGCCCCTCACAAGCCTGTAATCCCAGCTACTCAGGAGGCTGAGAGGTGAGGATCCTGGTTCAAAGCCTGCCTGAGCAGATAAATCTGAGACACTCTGCCAATTAACTTACCAGAAGCTGGAAAGGGAGATGTGACTCCGGTGGTAGAGCTCCAGCCTTGAGTGAAAAAGCTAAGGGATAGCTCCCTGGCCCTGAGCTCAACCCCAGTACTGGCACATACACAATCAGAAATCCATCTCGTCTTTGATTAAGATCTGCACTGTTTTTGTAAGGAAACAATCATAATGGCAGCTAATACTTATTCATTGAAACTGATTAAAGGACTATTGAGCCAGGTGCTGGTGGCTCACACCTGTAATCCCAGATGCTCAGGAGGCTGAGATCTGAGGACCGTGGTTTGAAGCCAACCCAGTCAGAAAAGTCCATGAGACTCTTTTTTTTTTTTTTTTGGCCAGTCCTGGGCCTTGGACTCAGGGCCTGAGCACTGTCCCTGGCTTCTTCCCGCTCAAGGCTAGCACTCTGCCACTTGAGCCACAGCGCCACTTCTGGCCGTTTTTTCTGTATATGTGGTGCTGGGGAATCGAACCTAGGGCCTCGTGTATCCGAGGCAGGCACTCTTGCCACTAGGCTATATCCCCAGCCCGTCCATGAGACTCTTGATCTCCAATAAAATACTCAGAAAAAGCCAAAAGTGGCACTGTGGCGCAAGTGCTAAAGTGCTAGCCTTGAGCACAAAGAGGCCCAGGGACAGCGCCCAAGCCTTGGGTTTGAACCCCAGGACTCGCAAAAAAAAAGGACTGTTGATTCTAAGAGCTTTTAATAGCAGAGAAGGAATGAGGGAAAGATTGAAACCCCACATGCCAGACTCAGAGCAGACTTGTCAATAATTTCCATCTCACATCTTCAATGTCTACCAAGAAAGAAGATGGATCCTATTTTCAACCCTCTTAGGTTAAAATAAATTCTTTCAAGTTGGATTCTCGTTGGTTCACACCTATAAATCCTAGTTACTCAGGAGGACACCTGAGGATCACAGTTCAGAGCTAGCCTGGGGTAGAAAAGTCCAGTAGGTGAGACTCTGTCTGCCATTAACCAGCCAAGAGCCAAAGGGTAGAGCACCAGCCTTGAGCAGAACGGCTAAGCAAAGGTGTGAGGCCCTGAGTTCAAGTCCCAGTGCTGGCACATACCGCCCTCCCCCCCAAAAAAGACAGAGCCTCATCCACCCTAGAACATTTTTTTTTGCCAGTCCTGGGACTTGAACTCAGGGCCTGGGTGCTGTCCCTGGCTTCTTTTTGCTCAAGGCTAGCACTCTACCACTTGAGCCACAGCGCCACTTCCAGCTTTTTCTGTGTATCTGGTACTGAGGAATCGAACCCTGGGCTTCATACAAGCACTCTACCACTGAGCCACAGTCCCAGCCTTTACCCTAGATTTTATAGAGGTTTGTTACTATTATTATTAATTATTATTACAGTGGAAAAGAGGATTGCACTTGAGAAAAACTTGAAGAGAGTTGAGCTAGCAAATGTCGCCACCTAGTGGCCGTTCTGTGTCACAGCAGTTTCTTTGTACAGTTTGCTCTGAATCCAGACAGTGGAAAAGATGGGTGTGTCAATTGTCACCTTGGCTTTTAGCTTAAAACTTTTTATTTTTTAGCAGTGTAATAGAGTCATGTGGAGGGGGGGAATGGAACCAGATACCAGTAGCTCACACCCATCATCCTAGCTATTCAGGAGGTTGAGGTCTAAGGTTCACGGTTCAAAACCAGCCCAGGCAGGAAAGTCTGTAAGACTCTTTCCTCCAATAAACTTCCGGAAAAAAAAAAAAAAGGCAAGAAAAAGCTGGAAGCCGGCGCTGTGGCTCAAGTGGTAGAGGACCATCCTTAAGGGGAAAAAAGCATAGGGACAGCGCCCAGGTCGTAAAAGGACCAGCAATAAACAAAGCAGTAAGTTTGCATACTTCTTTGAATTCATTGAATAATAATCAAGGACCATCAAATGTTGATATAGTTTAACAGCTCAGGAGGCTTGAGGTCTGAGAGTTGAGGTTCAAAGCCAGTCCAGGCAGATAAAACAGGGAGGCTCTCCTCCCCACCCCCAGTCTTGGGGCTTGAACTCAGGGCCTAGGCACTGTCCCTTAATTAGTTAATTTATTTTTTTCTGCCGGGGCTGCCTTTGAACTATGATCCTCAGATCTCAGCTTCCTTGAGTAGCTGGGATTACAGATGTGAGCGGCGGTACCCAGCTTCGCTCTTTCATTAGTATGGTGGTGGGTTATGGAGATGACTTTTACTCAACTCCTTGCAGGTGGCTCCTTAGAGACAGTTATTGCTCAGGATGAAAGCCTTCCGGAAGATGTGGTCCGAGCCTTTGGCGCTGACGTGATTGCTGGATTACACCATCTCCACACCCTAGGCATTGTGTTTTGCGACATTTCTCCAGGCAAAGTAAGCTAATTTCCATTTTCTAACTGCTTAGCTCTCAGCTTACAGATTTTTTTTTCCTCCTGCCTTGTTCTGGATTGAACAAGGGCCGGGCGCTGTCCCTGAGCTTTTGTGCTCAAGGCTGGCCCTCTACCACTTGAACCACAGCACCATTTCCAGCATTTTGCTGGTTCTTTGGAAAGAATAGTCTCATGGACTTTTCTGACCCGGGATGGCTTCGAACCATGATTCTCAGATCTCAGCCTCTCCAGTAGCCTGGATTACAGGAGTGAGCTACCAGCCTCTAACTCTGAAATTTAATATAATTTATTTACTTAAAAAGATTTTTTTTGGGGGGGGGGGCCAGTCCTGGGCCGTGAACTCAGGGCCTGAGCACTGTCCCTGGCTTCTTTTTGCTCAAGGCTAGCACTCTGCCACTTAAGCCACAAGCGCCACTTCTGGCCGTTTTCTGTATATGTGGTGCTGGGGAATCGAACCCAGGGCCTCATGTATACGAGGCAAGCTCTCTTGCCACTAGGCCATATCCCCAGCCCCAAAAGGCTTTTTCTTTTTTTTTTTAATTGTTTTTTTTGGGGGGGCCAGTCCTGGGGCTTGGACTCAGGGCCTGAGCACTGTCCCTGGCTTCTTCTTGCTCAAGGCTAGCACTCTGCCACTTGAGCCACAGCGCCACTTCTAGCCATTTTCTGTATATGTGGTGCTGTGAATCGAACCTAGGGCCTCATGTATACGAGGCAAGCACTCTTGCCACTAGGCCATATCCCCAGCCCCACTTAAAAAGATTTTTAAAAATTGTTATTATAAAGGCGCTGTACAGAGGGGTCATGAGAATTCCATAAGTCAGGTATGGAGTACATTTCTTTTTGGACAGTGTCCCCCCCTTTCTTCGCTCTCTCCCAGTTTTTCCCTCCCATCCCCACCCCCAAGTTGTAGAGTTCATTTTCCACATCATATCCAGTGAGGACCACGGCTGCCTTTGTTTACCCTCTGGCCTTGCATTTCTGTGCCCCCCCCTCACCTTCCCAAAGACACATGATTGAACAAACAGGACACAAAAGAAAACGGAAACAACCACAAAGAAAAAACCCTCTTGTGTCGATTTCCTGGAGTTCATTTTGATAAATATTATTTTATACGGTCAGAAGCATTGCACTTTTGTGTTCCTCCCCTAAGAGAGTCTTCCTTTGGTCTCACCTTGTATGAGTACCTAGCATCCTGGATCATTTATCCTGTCCCTGTGTAGTTTAAATCTAGCTTCTGCATAGGAGAGAAAACATGACGCCATTTGTCTCTCTCAGTGACAGAATCTTATCCTTTCTAACGGCTGTGTAATATTCCATTGTGTATAGGTAGCACATTTGTTTGGCTTCACTCATGTAGGCTGGGGCATCTGGGTGGTTTGATTTATGTTCTTTATTCATTTTAACATGCACAGATTCTGTTGGAAGGCCCCGGCACCCTGAAGTTTAGCAATTTCTGCTTGGCCAAAGTAGAAGGTGAAAACCTAGAGGATTTCTTCGCATTGGTGGCCGCAGAAGAAGGTGGCGGCGACAGTGGGGAAAATTCCCTGAGGAAAAGCATGAAAGCCAGAGTGAAGGGTACACCTCTTGTCAGCTTTATTATTATTATTATTAGTATTATTATTATTGGTCAATTGTGGGGCTTGAACTCAGGGCCTGGGTGCTATCCCTGGGCTTCTTTTGCTCAAGGCAAATGCTCTACCACTTTGAGCCACAGCACCACTTCCCGGTTTTCTGGTGGTTTCATTGGAGATCAGAGTCTCATGGACTTTCCTGCCTGAGCTGGCCTTGAACTGTGATCCTCAGATCTCAGCCTCCTGAGTCGCTGGGATGCCAGGCGTGAGCCGCTGGTGCTGGACACATGTCTATTGTTTTGTGATGTCTGTTGTTGCCTCCCCAGGCTCTGCCAGGCCGGGCGTGTGCCAAGAGAGACGGAAATGCTTCATGGTGGTTGTGTGTGTTTTGGTTTTAGGGTCTCCAGTGTACAGAGCCCCGGAAGTCGTGAAGGGCACGGACTGCACCCCTGCCAGCGACCTGTGGGCGGTGGGCTGCCTGCTCTACGAGATGTTCTCAGGTGATGCCAGTTTGATCCGTTATACAAAATCAGCCAGCTTTGCCACAGGCATGAGTGACTCTCCTCTGTCTTCCTAGCTACTCAGGAGGCGGTGAACCAGAGGATCATGGTTCCAAGGCTGTGAGAGTCCTATCTCCAGGACTGGGAATATGGCCTAGTGGTAAAGTGCTCGCCTCGTATTCATGAAGCCCTGGGTTCGATTCCTCAGCACCACGTATTTAGAAAAAGCCAGAAGAGGCACTGTGGCTCAAGTGGGTAGAGAGCCTTGAGTAAAAAGAAGCCAGGGACAGTGCTCAGGCTTTTTTTGCCCCAGGACTGGCAAAAAACAAACAACAACAAAAAAAACAGAGGCCTATCTCCAGAATAGCGAGCAAAAAAGCTGGGCTGGAGGCATGGTTCAAGCAGTAGAACACCAGCTGAAGCAAGGGAGCGTTAGTAGCAGTTCTTGTCAAGGAGCATTGTGGCTGAATTATGCAGGACCCCAGTAAATCTTAGGGTCGGGGCATCTGTCATCTGTGAATCGGAGGATGGATGAGGACAGTCAATAATGATTTAGAGAAATAAGGAAATACATGGTCAGCCTACCTGGGAACACATCTAGCCACCCACAAGGTAGAAATTGCTTTTCCTCAGTGAATCATGGCACATTCCTCTGAAATGCTGGTCATCGAGATAAGGTAGAACTCTTGGCTAGTGTGATCTGTTTAATTTTTTTTTGTCCATCCAGGGACTTGAACTCAGGGCCTGGGCACTGTCCCTGAGCTCTTTAGCTCAAGGCTAGTGCTCTACCACTTGAGCCACAGCTCCACTTCAGGTTTCCTGGTGGTTTCATTGGAGATAAGAGTCTCTTGGACTTCCCTGCCCAGGCTGGCTTTGAACCACCATCCTCAGATCTCAGCCTCCTGAGTAGCTAGGATGACAGGCGGGAGCCCCTAGCTCCTGGCTGATCTGTGAATTTTGAAACTATGATTTCAGGAAAGCCGCCATTCTTCTCCGAAAGCACTTCAGAATTAATTGAGAAGATTTTATACGAAGATCCCTTGCCACCCATTCCAAAAGGTAGGCTTTCTGTAATTTCTCAATATTATTTTTGTTCGTTTACCAGTCTTAGGGTACAAAGTTTATGCTGCTTTACACAATAATCAGCTACATTGGTGTCAGTGGCTCATTCCTGTCATCCTAGCTTCTCATGTGGCTGAGATCTGGAGGATCATGGTTCAAAGCCAGCCCGGGCAGAAAAGTCTCTGTGAGACTCTTATCTCCAATGAACCACTCAAAACTAGAACTGGCACTGTGGCTCAAGTGGTAGAGCACTAGCCTTGAGCAAGAAGAAGCTCAGGGACAGCACCCAGGTGCTGAGCTCAAGCCCCAGGACTGGCATACGCACATACAAAAAGTTGTATGATTAAAATACTACTAGCTTTAAGTGGCTCTGGAGGATGCTAAAGTTGGTGCCTAACTCATTGATCTGATCACTTTTTCTTTTTTCTTTCTGAACATTTTCCTTACAGATTCTTCACTTCCTAAAGCATCTTCCGATTTTATTAACTTGCTTGATGGGTTACTTCAGAAAGATCCTCAGAAAAGGTATGGATGCCATTTTAGTGGGGAATGAGTAGTGGATCCATCCTCCCTCCCCCCTCCCCCTCTCCCCCCTCCCCACCTCCTTCCAGTCCTGCCAGTCTCATGGGCTTCCCTGCCCAGGCTGGCTTTGAACTGTGATCCTCAGATCTCAGCCTCCTGAGGAGCTGGGATGACAGGCGTGAGCCACCACGCTTGACCCCAGTTGATTCGTGCTGTTTGTGTTTTTGCACAGGCTGACTTGGGTGGGGCTGCTGCAGCATTCGTTCTGGAAGGATGCATTGGCGAGGGATGAGCAGGAATCGGCCCCCGACGACCTGAGCCTCAGGTGGGTACGAGGAGCCTGTCCTGCTCGTGGGCCCTGCTGGGAGCCTGTTCCTGCTTTTCACCATTCTGAGGTGGGAACAGCAAATGATGCATTTGTCTCATGAAAGCTTGCTTCATGAATTCAGTTAGAATATTTTTTGGAGTTCTTGATTGTATTTTCGCCTTTTAAAATTGATTTAGTCAGTCCTAGGACTTGAACTCAAGGCCTGGCCGCTGCCCCTGAGCCCCTAGCGCTCTACCACTTGAGCCACAGCACCACTTCTGGCTTTTGAGTGGTTCACTGGAGATAAGAGTCTCACGGAGACTTTTCTGCCCGGGCTGGCTTTGAACCGCAATCCCCCAAATCTCAACCTCTTGAGTAGCTAGGATGACAGGTATGAGCCAGTGCCTGGCTCTTTTTTATTATTATTATTATTTTGTGTGTGTTCCACTTTGTGATTTGCATCTATAACTAGAGGGAGAGTTTCAGTGTTACGTGTGATTACCTTGGCTTTCTCCTGTTTAGTAGCAGAACCACCATGGAATGTTCTGGGCTCCAAGATTCCAGGGAGTTTTTGAAGAGCCCCCAGAGTGGTCAAGCGAAAGGCCCCAGGAGTGGCCAGCGAGTGTGCCGCTCTTTCAGACTAGGTAAGCTTTTTAGAAAACATTAAATTTTTATTTTTTTTTGTCAGTTGTAGGCCTTGAACTCAGGGCCTGGGTGTTGCCTTGAGCTCTTTTACTCAAGGCTGGCGCTCTACTACTTGAGCCACAGCGCCACTTCCAGTTTGCTGATGGTTTCACTGGAGATCAGAGTCTCACAGACTTTCCTGCCCAGGCTGGCTTCGAACTGTGATCCTCAGATCTCAGCCATCTGAGTAGCTAGGATGATAGGTGTGAGCCACTGATGCCTGGCTTTCAATCTTTATTTTAAAATCTTTATATTCTGCTCATGAAGGTTGTTACTTTCCTTGTACAGAAAATCCCACGGAATTGCGCCCTAAGAGTACCAATGGGGACCAATTAAACGAATCCATGTTTCTTCTCAGGTATGTCAAATGGGAACTCCATAAGGGAGTCCATGATGGATGAATGGCTGACCTTTGTTTCTTTGACAGTGTGGAGTTTTGAACTCGGGGCCTTTGCATGCTAGGCAGGTGCTCTTATCACTTGAGCTAGGTCCCCAGTCCTATGTCTTTGATTTTTTTTTTTTTCCTCTTGGCAGTAACTGGGTTTGAACTCAAGTCCTGGCGCTTGCTTGCCTGAGCCACACCTGCAGCCCTGTTGACTCTCTATTTTTGAGATTAGGGAGTGTCACTTTTTGCTTAGCTCTGGACTGCGATCCTCCTGATGTTTGCGTCCTGGCGTGATAGGCTCAGACTCCCACCCTCAGCTGCTTCTGCTACCATGGAGTCTTGTAGACGTCTCTGTCCAGGCTGTCCTAGATTATAATCCTGTTTACATTCCTGTGTGTCTCCAATGATGAGCTCGTGCCACAGTGCTCAGCTTTCCTTGGTTGAGATGGGGTCCTGCCACCCTTCTTTATCCCCAGCTGGCCTCGAACCACAAGTCCTTTCAACCTCTGAGGACAGCTAGGATTACAGGAGTGAGCCACTGCCCCCAGCTTGATTGCATTTCTAAGATGTGGAAAAACTGCAAACTGTAGCATAGAAGCCCATGGAATCATGAATATATTCCCTTATTCCTTATTCTCACCAAGTGCGAAGATGAAATTTCCCTTTCTAGTGTTTTCTGAAATAAAGAGCTGTACATATTTTTTATCTTTTTATGAAGTACTTGATCTGTTTTATTATACTCATCCTGCCTATACAAGTCTACATGTAAAAAAAGTAATAAAACCAATATTTTAAGGTTTCTACTTAAAATATACATAGCGAATAGCCTGAAATTTATAAACAAAAGGTACAATAAGTTAGCCAGGGAATTACCTTAAAGGCACCCCAAAATCACAGGTAAATAGAAGTGAGTTAAAAGCTGTTTATTTTGATGAGAATCTAGATTGTTATTATACCCTAATGTAATAATTATTATTGTTTGTACTGGTCCTAGGACTTGAACTTGGCGCCTGGGCACTGTCCCTGAGCTTTGTTTTTGCACAAAGCCAGCACTCAGCATAGGGTAGAACTTGGAAAACTGAATACCACTAAATCAACTCTTGTGTATTTTCAAGTTCTCGTCCGACACCGAGAACCAGCAGTGTGGCTGTAAATCCTGACGAAGACCTTGCTCCAGACTCGCCACAGAAGAGCCCTCCTCTGAACGAGGTGAGCGAGCACTCAAGAGTACTTGTCTGTATAAGAAATAGGCAGCCGGGCACTGTGGCTCACGCCTGTAGGCCCAGCGACTCAGAAGACATCTGAGGATCACGGTTCCAGGCAGGAACGTCCATGAGACTCTTGTCTCCAGTGAACCACCAGGAAACCGGAAGTGGCGCTGTGGCTCAAGTGGTAGAGCGCTAGCCTTGAGCAAAAGAAGCTCAGGGACAGAGCCCGGGCCCTGAGTTCAAGCCCCAGGACCGGCACAAAAAAGAAATAGGCACCAAGAAAAGAATAATGGCAAGTCAGTGGATGAACTAATATTCCTAGTTACAAAATGGAAAGTTGTTCTATGATCTTCATTGCTTTTTCTTCTAAGCATGGGTAATTGTTATTACTCAGAGTTGATTTTTGTTTTGGTAACATTTAAAATGTTATGCTTCATTCTGGGTTTGAAAAGATCATACAAGGGGGTTACGGTGTCATATGTCCATCTCTGTCCAGTGTTTCTTTCTTTTTTTAAAAATTGGCTGTGGGACTTGAACTCAGGGTCTGGGCACTGTCCCCGAGCTCTTCAGTTCAAGGCTCTACCACTTGAGCCACAGCACCACTTCCTGTTTCCTGGTGGTTCATTGGAGATGAGAGTCTCATGGACTCTTTTGCCCAGGCTGGCTTTGAACTGCGATCTTCCAGATCTCAGCCTCCTGAGTAGCTGGGATGCCAAGGGTGAGCCATGTGTGCTTGGTTTGGGTTAGTCTGTAGGCCACATGTGAAGTAAGTGTGTGTGTGTGTGTGTGTGTGTGTGTGTGTGTGTCTCCTGTCCTTGTGTTTCAGGGGACAAATGGAGTTGTGAGCCAGGAGGTTTGGGTTAGTCTGTAGGCCACGTGTGAAGTGTGTGTGTGTGTGTGTGTGTGTGTGTGTGTGTGTGTGTCCTGTCGTTGTGTTTCAGGGGACAAATGGAGTTGTGAGCCAGGAGGTTTGGGTTAGTCTGTAGGCCACGTGTGAAGTGTGTGTGTGTGTGTGTGTCCTGTCCTTGTGTTTCAGGGGACAAATGGAGTTGTGAGCCAGGAGGCCCTGGAGCTACAGATGCGGGATCTGATCTACATGGAGTCTGATCTGGTTGTCACTCCCATTATTGACAATCCCAAGGTACACTCAGAATGTCACCATTCCTCAGAGCTGAGGTATTTTAGTTATATATTCCTTCCCCCCCTCCCCCCTATCGGGGGTGGGACTTGAACTCAGCCTGGGCTCCCTGAGCTCTTCAACTCAAGGCTAGAGCTCTACCACTTTGAGCCACAGAGCCACTTCCAGTTTTCTGGTGGTTTCATAGGAGATAAAACTCTCACAGACTTTCCTTCCCCGGGCTAGCTTTGAACCACAATCTTCCAGAGCTCAGCTACCGGAGTATTTGGGATGACAGGCGTGAGCCACTGGTGCCTGGCTGGCTTTTTGAATCATAAATATCACTGGTTGAATTTCATTTTGCTGGCAGTTATGTTTTATGGTGTTCTCCTTATTTGTGTCCCCTGACACTAGGGACATATTAGGAGCTAGGTTGTCTGAATTGATATTTTATTTATTTATTTATTTATTCATTTATTGTCAGTCCTGGGGCTTGAACTCAGGGCCTGAGCACTGTCCCTGGCTTCTTTTTGCTCAAGGCTGGCACTCTACCTCTTGAGCCACAGCGCCGCTTCTGGCTTTTTCAATATCTGTGGTGCTGAGGAATCGAACCCAGGGCTTCATATATGTGAGGCAAGCACTCTACCACTGGGCCATATTCCCAGCCTGAGATTTATTTTTTTTAATCGTTTTTTGCTCCACAGATAATGAAGCAACCACCGATTAAATTTGATCCCAAAATACTGCATTTTCCAGCACATTCAGGTAAGACCATAAAATACCCCATGCTGCCCTTTCTATACTGACCCAAACGGGAAACTGACTGAAAATTGTAATGTTGGGACAGGAATGATGAAATTCTCACTTTTTACTCATGTTCTGTGTATGTGTTGTTCCTGGGACTTGAACTCCGGGGCCTGGGCACTGTCCCCAAACTCCTTTTGCTCAAAGCTAGCACTCTACCACTTGAGCCACAGCGCCACTTCAGGCTTGTTTTGGGTGGTTCATGGGAGGGACACTCTCAGACTTTTCCTGCCCTGGCTGGCCTCGAACCGCGCTCCTCTAGATCTCAGCCTCCTGGGTGGCTAGGATGACAGGTGTGAGCACTGGTGGCTTTGATTGTGGTTGTGATGATAGAGAGTGGAGGAGTCAGGGGCTGTGATTTTGCCCCTCCCCAAGCCCTTTTCCTCTGCTTCTTTCCTGTCCCAGCTGAGAAGTTGCTGTGTCTGAAAGATCAGGAGTGGAATGAGTTCCTGCAGCAAGCCTGCTCCCAGATAGACTCCACCGAGAAGACCATGGCGGCCTCCCGCGCCAAGCTCAACCTCCTATGCTATTTGTGTGTGGTGGTAACTCACAAGGACGTGGCCACGCGCCTCCTCCACTCCCCCCTGGTAGGTCCTGGGCAGAATATTCTAGTGCCTTGTTTCTGTACCAGTACTGGGGCTTGACTTCAGAGCTGCATGTCCTCCCCTGGCTTTCTCAATCCTGGGGTTCTACCACTTGAGCCTCATCTCTGCTTGCAGTTTTTTTTTTGTGGCTGCATGTGGGACAAGAGTCTCTTGGATGTATCTGCTGGAGCTGGCTTCAAACCAGGATCTTCCGATCTCAGCTGCCTGAGTAGCTGGGATTACAGGCGTGAGCCACTGGGTTCTGCTTTGATCTTCCTCCACAACCCGCATGCACTTTTTGCCCATTTGTTTGTTTTGTTATTGTTGCCAGTCCTGGGGCTTGGACTCAGGGCCTGAGCACTGGCCTTGGCTTCTTTTTGCTCAAGGCTGGCACTCTACCACTTGAGCCACAGAGCCACTTCTGGCCTTTTCTGTCTATGTGGTGCTGAGGAATCGAACCCAGGGCTTCATGTATTTGAGGCAAGCACTCTTGCCACTAGGCCATATTCCGAGCCCTTTATTTGTAAATCCTTAGCTCCCTCCTGTGGGCAACCATTGACCTCTTAGTCTAAGTGAATCTCTTAGCTGGTCCTTTTTAGGTGGTGGTCAGTGGACTGAATGTACAATGTTTCATTTTTATTCTAGTTCCACCTGCTCATCCAGCATTTACGGATTGCTCCAAACTGGGATGTGTAAGTAGGTGTAAAGTGTGCCTTACCATTTTAGGAAGTTACTGCAGCCCTCGTGATGCTCCACTTGTAGTCCTAAATGAGCACATACTATGGAGCAATGCTAACTCTGACTTGGGCCACTTCTGGAAACTGCGTGATTGTAAACTGAAAAAGAGTTAAAAGAGAGCCATTATCCTGAATGTTCTAGATACAAGCCTGAGATTGTGAGGCGTTCTTAGAAACTTCAAAACCGGTTCCTCTTTTGCATATTTGTTGCGAAATAGATCAGTCAGTCTGTGTGCCAAAACTGGGATTTGAACTTAAGACCTCTTGTCCACTCAAGGCTGGTACTCAAACATGTGAGCCACACCTCTACTTCTGGCTTTTTGCTGGTTATTTGGAGATAAGAGTCTCTCAGATTTGTCTTCACCGGAGCTGGCTTCGAACCTTGCTCCTCAGATCTCAGCCTCTTGAGTTGCTAGGATGACAGGCGTGAGCCCCCAGCACCGATGTTATTTACAGCCTTTTTTTTTTTTCCCCCAATCCTCGGGCTTGAACTCGGGGCCTGAGCACTGTCCCTGGCTTCTTTTTGCTCAAGGCTAGCACTCTGCCACTTGAGCCACAGTGCCACTTCCAGCTTTTTCTATATACGTGGTGCTGAGGAATCGAACCCAGGGCTTCATGTATATGAAGCGAGCGCTTTATCACTAGGCCATATTCCCAGCCCCTGTTTACAGTCTTAATGGGATCCACAGCTTTCCCTTCCCAACCCCCCCCCTTTTTTTTTGTAGCACTGTGTTTTGCACTCACATGAGCTAAGCTTGCAGCCGTTTTTACATTCATTGTTTTCTGAATGAAGTCTTTAAGTGTATTCTTTGGGTTGGCCTGGACTGTGATCCGCCTGTTTGTGCCTCAGAAGAACGTGGGGGTGACAGGTGCGAGCCACCAACGCCTGGCTCTTCCTGCTTTTTGTGGGTGCAGCATGCCAGGTGGAAAAGCACAAGTAAGGTCAAGCATTAGAAGGTTCTGGTAGCCTTTGCAACTGAACCAAATGACTATATCTCCCCCCCCCACACACACACACTTTTCGCCTTCTTTTGTCTCATGTACATCTTTAGCCTTGAGGGCCTTCCTTGGTGCTTCCTGCCTCCCTGTCTGCTTTTCTGAGCCTGTGTTCTGTACTCTCTCCTTGTGTAGACGCTCGAAGGTAGCTCGGATGATCGCCTTACTTGCCTCCCATACCACCGAGCTCCAGGATAATGTGCCTGTCGTTGAGGTAAGTTGTTTTTTTTTCTTTTTTGGCCAGTCCTGGGCCTTGGACTCAGGGCCTGAGCACCATCCCTGGCTTCTTCCTGCTCAAGGCCAGCACTCTGCCACTTGAGCCACAGCGCCCCTTCTGGCCGTTTTCCATATATGTGGTGCTGGGGAATCGAACCGAGAGCTTCATGTGTAGGAGGCAAGCACTCTTGCCACTAGGCCATATTCCCAGCCCCTGTTTGTTTTTTTTTTCTATTTTTGGTGGTCTTGAGGTTTGAATTCAAGGCCTTGTGTTTGCTTGGCAGGCGCTCTACCACATGTCCTTTGTGTGTTGGGTATTTTTGAGATAGGATTGATTTATGGCTGAGACAGCCCACACTGTGACCCGCCTTTTTTTCTTTTTAAACTGGACTGTGATCTGCCTCTTTTTACTTCCCATGTAGCTTGGAGGGCGAGCCTGTAGCTGGAGACACAATATTGCCCCTAGCCATTGGGAGTCTCACAAACTTTTTGCCTGGCCTGGGTTCGAACTGTGAATCCTTGAACTCTCTTCCTCCCAAGTAGCAAAGATTACAGTATTGAATCACTGTGCCTAGTCTTAAAGTATTTATTGATATTTAATTGCTTTTTAAAGTTCTTTTTGTCCTTGTTTTATGGCATGAACTCTGGGCTTGTACACTGCTCCTGAGCTTTTCTCTAGTGCTCTACCACTTGAGCCTCATTGGTTGTCATGTGCTATCCTTCCACCTGATTGGCTGTCATGGGTTGTTATGTTTCCGTCCTTTGCACCAGGAGAGTCTCCTAAGTGAAAATGGAGAGGAATCCCAAGGCCTTTATGGGAAAGAGGAAGGACTTGGGGCCAGGAGAGGATTTTTGTTATGCTGCAGCCGATGGTTTTGGTGTTGAGAGCTTGTGGAGGAATTGCTGGATTTAGTTGGAGCCGTCCAGTGGATGGAAAAGAGGAGGACACAGCTTGTGCTCTAAGAGGAGTGCTCTTGACTGGGCGATCAGCGATGGCCAAGGCCATGGTCCCTTTGCTTTGGAGATGGGGTGCCAGGGTCCTTTGTGTTCTCAAAGTGTTTCTTCAGCCCTTGTTCCTGCCCTTCCCCTTCTCCATGCTGAACAGAGAGAGCAGGAATAGATTACTTTTTCTTCTTTTTTTTTTTTGTCTGCTGTGGGGCCTGGGCACTGTCCCTGAGCTTCTTTTGCTCAAGGCTAACTACCACTGTGCACCACAGCAATACTTTTGGTTTTCTGATGGCTAACTGGAGGTCAGAGTCTCATGGACTTTCCTGCCCAGGCTGGTTTTGAACCCGCGACCCTCTGATCTCAGCCTCCTGAGTAGTTAGGATGCTAGGCTTGAGCTACCGGCCCATCCCTGACTTTCATATCCATTTTTTAAGAAATACAAATAAACCTGTGGCGAGGTAATTTCATATAAGAATTCCTGATTTTTAACCTATAGGATCATTAGTAAATGGTGGCACTTTGTGTGTGTGTGTGTGAACTTTGGAGTTTTACATACATCTGCTGTCATATTTGAAGCAGCCACTAGAGGTCACTCAAACACTGGGGGAAAATGTTCCCATAAGTTTGACAGCTTAGCCTTCTATTTCTAGAAGTACTGGGTGTGGCATTCATCTTCTACTCTCTTTTTAGTAGTTTTGGCTAAAAAACCAGAGCTCCATTGTGTTGGTCATTGTTATGACTTGAGGTTATTTAGCAGGATGAATTGTAAGCTGGCCCTCCCCTCCAGAAGAATGCTAGCTCATCGTGCACTTTCCGGGCACCGTGGTACACGCCTGTAACCCCAGCTACTCAGAAGGCTGAAATCTGAGGATTGTGGTTCAAAGCCAGCCAAGGCAGGAAAGTCTGTGAGACTCTCCAGTGGACCACCAGAAAACCCGAGATGGAGTTGTGGCTCAAAGTGGTAGAGCACTAGCCTTGAGCAAAAGAAGCTCAGGGACAGTGCCCAGGCCCTGAGTTCAAGCTCCACAACTGACAAAAAAACCCCACAAAATCTTGCACCTAATTTCAGGGCATCAAGACATTGGGGAGCTCATTGTGAACCCTAGGTTCAGAGTTCTTGAGGTCTGGGAGGCTGTTCTACCTCAGGCTGGCTTTGAACTGAGATCCTCACATCTCAGCCTTCCTGAGTAGCTAGGATTACAGGCTTGAGCTACCGGTGCCAGCCTTCACAGTTTGCGTTTGTCAGTGAAGCCAAAGGGAAAAAAAAGGTAGAAAATTTTTACAGGACAAAAAATATCATGAAATAAATGGAGAGACATCCCAGTGGTTGGATAGAAAGCCCCGATATTATTATTTTTTAAATCTTTCCTCCATGAATGCATACATTTTAATACCAGTATCCATTTTTCTGGTGGTTCATTGGAGAAAAGAGTCTCACAGGGGCTGGGGAGATGGCCTAGTGGCAAGAGTGCTTGCCTCGTATACATGAGGCCCTGGGTTCAATTCCCCAGCACCATATATACAGAAAATGGCCAGAAGTGGCGCTGTGGCTCAAGTGGCAGAGTGCTAGCCTTGAGCAAAAAGAAGCCAGGGACAGTGCTTAGGCCCTGAGTCCAAGCCCAGGACTGGCAAAAAAAAGAAAGAAAGAAAAGAAAAGAATCTCACAGACTTCCCTGCCCTGGCTGGCTTTGAACCGTGATCTTCAGATCTTATCCTCCTGAGTAGCTGGGATTATAGGCCCACCCCACCAGCCCATGGCTTCTGTTTTGAATTTGGACTGTGTGAGAGCTGAATTTGTTGAGAATGATAAAAGCAAGCATTGAGTCATGATCGCATTTTGCTGTGGTGAATTAAAACCTTGTCGATTCATTTCTTCTGCTAATCTGTACTATGCAAGAGTGGCTCATCTGGGAAATTTCCATATTTGAATTTCCCTTTTGCTAGAACTCAAAACATCTCATCAAATAATTCCTATAATATATGCTTCTTAATTTGTTATAATGATAGCAATTCATCTTGCTTCTGAACTGACAGTTTGTGGAACAATTTTCAGCCCCTGTGTTTTCTGCTATGACTAATTTTTTTTTCCAGTCCTGGGACTTGAACTCAGGACTTGGGCGCTGTCCCTGAGCTTCTTTTGCTCAAGGCCAACACTCTGCCACTTGAGCCACAGCGCCACTTCCGGCTTTTTCTGTGTATGTGGTGCTGAGGAATCGAACCCAGGGCTTCCTGCATGCAAGACATGCACTCTACCACTAATCCACATTCCCAGCCCAACATAAGGGTTTAAAATGGTCCCCTTGCCAGGTGCAGGTGGCTCACACCCGTCCAGCTATTCAGGAGGCTGAGATCCAAAGATCATAGTTCAAAGCCAGCCCGGGCAGGAAAGTGCATGAGACTCTTGTCTCCAATGAACCACCAGAAAACCGGAAGTAGAGATAAGGCTCTTGTGGTAGAGCGCTAGCCTAGAATACATAAGCTAAAGGGCAGCAACCCTGAGTTGAAGCCCCAGTACCAAAATAACCTCCCCCAAACCCCAATCTTCCAACCTTGAAATTAAAATCAACGAAATAAGATAAGCAGGTACTGTGTGACTTATATTTTTGAAGGTGCAACATAAAGGAAATGAACAGAGGGGCTTCTGTCTCCTTTCTAAAAGACATATTTTTAAGTCCTACCTATGGCTAGTTCTGTTAAATGAACAGAAACTACAAAACTCCAGTGCTGTCAGCTTGCTGGATATTGCAAATAATCACTTAGGGCAGGATTGCCTGTGCTCAAACTGCTGCTTTGAAATCAACAGCCATTTTGTAGTAAAGTGAGCAGAAATGTGGGGTTTGGGTTTTTTTTTGGGGGGGCGGCTTATCTGAAGTCACGTGACTTGCATGAACTGGTTCAAAAGCCTTACCAGAGGCTGGACATTCTGGCAGGTGCAAAAGTTGGGATCCCTGTACAGAAATAATATGTGTAACCCTCTTTTTTTGGAAAACTTTTTGGGCAGGATTGGGGTTTGAACTCAGGGACCTTGCGCTTATTCTTAAATACAGACACCAAGCCTTGATTTATTTTGTTTTATTTTTCAGACAGGGTATTGAATTTTTATTTCGTTTTGCCCTCCAAATGATGCCTGTCAGAGTCAGCTGGAATTACAGGCACTCACCACCATGCCCAGTTTAGTGGTTGCAATGGGGGGATGGGAGGGGGGTCTCGCTAACTTTTTTGCCCCGACTTGCCTTGACCTACAATTTTCCCAGTATCTACCTCACACAGAACTGGGGTTACAGGTATAAGCCAACACACTCAGCAATACACCTGCTCCTGACCCTGAAAACATCCTGGTTCACATCCAGTAGGGCACAGTGCTATCATCCTAGCTACTCAAGAGGCTGAGATCTAAGGATCCTGGTTCAAAGCCAGCCCAGGCAGGCAAGTGCATAAGACTCTTAACCTTACCAGCAAAAAAAAAAAAGTGAACCCATGGCTATAATAGCACCAGCCCACCTACTTGCTATTTCTACCTTGTATGTTACTAAACCAAGGGAACAATTTTTTTTTGTCAGTTGTAGGGCTCGAACTCAGGGCCTCAGCTGTTACCTTGAGCCTCTTTGTACTCAAGGCTAGTGTGCTACCACTTGAGCCACAGCGCCATTTCCGGTTTTCTGGTGGTGCATTGGAGATAAGAGTCCCATGGACTTCCCCTGCCCAGGTTGGCTTTGAACCCCAGATCCTCCTGAGGAACTAGGATGACAGGCGTGAGCCACCAGTGCCCAGCTGGGATCCGTTTAGAGTGAACTGCCTTGCAAGCTCCAGGCAGTGAGTTCAAATCTCTGTGGTACCACAAAACAAACCCCAAGGAAGATGAGCAGGATGGTTGGTTTTCTCCTTAAATGGGAAAACTAAGGAAGCATGACATCGATCTGATCTGAAATAATTCTCTCTCTCTCTCTCTCTCTCTCTCTCTCTCTCTCTCTCTCAGGCAATTTCTCTCTTGACTGAATTACTCCGGGAGAACTTCAGGAACAGCAAATTGAAACAGTGCCTTCTGCCCACCCTCGGGGAGCTGCTGTATCTCGTCGCCACTCAGGTGAGACTGTCAGCTGGACTGTCAGCTGAAGCAGCCCCCGCCACCAACGCAGCTTCCTACTCGCTCTCCTCTCTCTCCTCACCATCTTTTCCTTCCACTCCATTTTAGGAGGAGAAGAAGAAGAACTCTCGAGAAAGCTGGCCAGTGCCCTTGGCCACCTACACAGTGGTCATGAGATGTCTTCGCGAAGGGGTGAGGCTCTGCGCCCCTAAAATCTGAACTGTACCCTCCCCTGCCAGGCACTAAGGCACCCCAGAATAGAAAAATATGAGCGGGCTTTTGATTTTGATTTGGGTCGCTCCTGGGACTTGAACCCTGGGCTGGTGCTTTACCACTTGAACCACAGCGCCTTTCCTGGTGGGTGGTTCACGGGAGATCAGAGTCTCACGGACTTTGCTGTCCCCACCGGCTTTGAACTGTGATCTTTCGTATGTCGGCCTCTTGAGTGGCTGGGTTGATAGGCGTGAGCCACCGGCGCCTCCCATTTTTAAGTTGACTGTGTTGGTAAACACGACATCCATGAGCGCTACAGGGGGAATCTATGCATTTTTGGGTCAGGGGCTCGAACCCAGGGCCTTGGTGCACGTTAAGTGTTGGATGGCGCTTCTGAGCCCTACCTCAGTCTGGGGCTTTGCGGGGTTTTTGCTTAGCTACTTTGAGATTGATCGATGCTGTTTGCATCATCCGTCCATCTACCCATCTTCCCTCCCTCCTTCCATCCATCCATCGTCCCTCCCTCCATTCCATCCATCTTCCTTCCCTCCTAACATCTGTCCATCTTCCCTTCCTCCCTCCCTCCATTTTTCCCATCCATCTATCCATCTTCCCTCCCTTCCATCTATCCATTTTCCCTCCTTCCATCCATTCGTCTTCCTTCTCTCTCCTTCCATCCATCCATCCATCCATTTGTCTTCCCTCTCTCCTTCCATCCATCCACCTTCCCTCCCCTCCTTCCATCCGTCCTTCTCTTCCCTCCTTCCCTCCCTCCCTCCATCTACCCATCTTCCCTCCCATCTATCCATCCATCTTTCCTCCCTCCATCTACCCATCTTCCCTCTCTCCTTCCATCCATCCATCTTCCCTCCCCTCCTTCCATCCATCCATCTTCCCTCCCTCCTTCCATCCATTTTTCTCTTCCCTCCATCCATCCGTCTTCCCTCCCTCCATCCATCCATCTTCCCTCCCATCTATCCATTTTCCCTCCTTCCATCCATTCGTCTTCCCTCCCTCTCTCTTCCATCCATCCATCCATCTATCTTCCCTCCCTTCCATCCATACAGCTTCCCTCCCTCCTTCCATCCATCCTTCTCTCCCCTCCCTCCCTTCCTTCACTTTCCCTCCCTCCATCCATCCATCTTCCCTCCCTCCTTCCATCCATCTTGCCTCCCTCTTTCCATCCATCCATCTTCCTTTTATTCAACCCTTTTCTTCCTTTCTTTTGCCAATCCTGGGGCTTGAACTCAGGGCCTCCCTCTTTCCCTTAGCTTTTTTCCCCTGAAGCCTGGTGCTCTCCTCCTTGCACCGCGCCGCCCCACCCCACCCTGCTTTTAGCTGGCTGGCTGGGGAGATGAGCGCCTGCCCTGGCGTCTGGGCTCACCCGTGACCATGATCTGCCCTGGTTGCAGGAGGAGCGCGTGGTGAACCACATGGCGGCGAAGGTGATGGAGAACGTGTGCACCACGGGGGCTCCACAGGCCCAGGGCTTCCTCACAGGGGAAGTGGGCCCCGCGCTGTGGTTCCTCTTCCGCCATTCCACCGTGGACGCGCTCAGGATCACCGCCATATCGGTAAGCTCTGCAGCACCAGTCCCGTCGCACCTGCCTGTAATCCCAGCCAAGATGCCAGCGTGCCAGTCTGAAAGCTCCGTTGTTTGACTTGGGCATGGAGCCGGGTACCAGTGGCTCACACCTGCCTTCCTAGCCAGGAGGCTGAGATCCAGAGGATCGCGGTTCAAAGCCAGCCTGGCTGGCAAAGTCTGTGAGACTCCTATCTCCAATGGACTACCAGGAAAAGAAAAGCCCAATATGGAGTTGTGGCTCCAGTGGTTGGGTACCCAGGCCTGTGTGAAAAAGCTTAGGGCGAGTACCCAGGCCCTGAGTTCGAGTCTCAGTCCTGGAGCTTGAACTCAGGGCTTTGGTGCTATCCTTAAGCTTTTTGGCTCAAGGCTGGCGCTCTCCCATTTGAGCCACACGGCCACTTTTGCTTTTTTTCTCCTTTCTGGTTCATGTGAGTGAAGAGTCGGATAGGTTTTTCTTGCCTGGGGTGGCTTCGAACCCCCATCCTTAGATCTCAGCCTCCTGAGAGGAGCTGGCGTGACAGACGTGTGCGCTACCCACCGCTGCCCGGCCCTGAGAAACTCCTTTTTTAAAAAAAAGCCCCTAAGGGCTGGGGATATAGCCTAGTGGCAAGAGTGCCTGCCTCGGATACACGAGGCCCTAGGTTCGATTCCCCAGCACCACATATACAGAAAACGGCCGGAAGCGGCGCTGTGGCTCAAGTGGCAGAGTGCTAGCCTTGAGCGGGAAGAAGCCAGGGACAGTGCTCAGGCCCTGAGTCCAAGCCCCAGGACTGGCAAAAAAAAAAAAAAAAAAAAAAAAAAAAAAGCCCCTAAGCTTCTGCAGTCTTTCCCATTGGCTGGCCGCTGTTTTGTGCACGTGACTCTGTTGACGTGGAGCAGAGGATGATGAGGTGTGAAGATGTGAACACGCGGCGATGTGCACTTAAGAGGCCGTTGGACTAACACAGGCCATTCTCCTCTAAGCCTCCATCTAAGCCTGGCTTAGATGGCCAGTCCCTTCTGCCTTCTTAGTGCTAGGCCGCATCCTTACCATATTTCTTTTTTGGCCAGTCCTGGGCCTTGGACTCAGGGCCTGAGCACTGTCCCTGGCTTCTTCCCGCTCAAGGCTAGCACTCTGCCACCTGAGCCACAGCGCCCCTTCTGGCCGTTTTCCATATATGTGGTGCTGGGGAATCGAACCGAGAGCTTCATGTGTAGGAGGCAAACACTCTTGCCACTAGGCCATATTCCCAGCCCCCGTATTTCTCTTAATAGATGCATATGGTAGAGCACTAGCCTTGAGCAAAAGCAGCTCAGGACGGTGCCCAGGCTCTGAGTTCAAGCCCCAGGGCTAGCAAAAAAAAAAAAATTACTTTTTGCTTCTTTTAATTTTTTGTTTTGTTTTTGTTTATTGCCAGTCTTGGGCCTTGAACTCGGCCTGAGCACTGTCCCTGGCTTCTTTTTGCTCAAGGCTAGCACTGCCACTTGAGCCACAGCGCCACTTCTGGCTTATTCTATATATGTGGTGCTGAGGGATCGAACCCAGGGCTTCATGTATATGAGGAGAGCACTTTACCACTAGGCCATATTCCCAGCCCCTGCTTCTTTTGATTCTTAAAACATGCTTATCGCGAAGATGACATACAGAGGGGTTAGAGTTCGGTGTGGAGTACAGGCTAAATTTCTTAGGCCTTGCAAATAGATCTTTTCGTTGTTTGGTGCCAGTCGTGAGACTTGAACTCGGGGCCCAGGTACTGTCCCTAGGCTTCCTCTTTCAAGGCTGGCACTCTACCACTTGGGCCACAGCTCGCATCCCAGCTCTTTTTATTTATTTACTTACTTATTTATTGCTGGTTATATGAAAGGAGTCGCGCCAGACTTTCTTGCCTGGCATCGGGCTTTGAACTGCGATCCTCCGGATTTCAGCCTCCTAAGTGGCAAGGATGATGGGCCTGAGCCCCCCCACCCCCGGCCCCCAGTGGGGTCCCCCCCCTCGTTCCTCATGGTGCCCCGTGGCTCCCCACAGGCCCTATGTCGAATCACCCGGCAGTGCCCCACCGCCTTCCAGAACGTGATCGAGAAGGTGGGGCTGACGGCGGTCATCAGCGCCCTGGCCTGCGCCATCTGCAAGGTCCAGCAGTACCTGCTCACCCTCTTCACCGCCATGCTGTCCTGTGGCACCCACCTGCAGAGGCTCACCCAGGAGAAGGTGGGCCTCCCCGCTCCCTCCCCCTGCCCTGCCTCCCAACCACCAGCTTGAGCCCCGCACTAGGAGCGCACGCCTGTAATCCCTGCTACTCCGGAGGCTGAGGTCTGAGAATCGCGGTGCAAAGCCAGCGCGGGCAGGAAAGCCCGGGAGACTCTCATCTCCCATGAGCCCCCCTCCCTCCCCCCCAAGGAAACCGGAAGTGGGGCTGTGGCTCACGTGGTAGCGCCCCAGCCTTGAGTGGCAAAGCTCAGGGACAGCGCCCAGGCCCCAAGTTCAAGTCCCCTGACTGACCAAAAACAAAATGAGGCAGCTGGTATGCTTTCCATTTTCCTGTCACGTTTGATGGTTATAATCTGTCCGCTCTTTGACCCTGGAGATGGCTGGAGATTCTTCCCACATGCTCCACAAAGAACTTTCTAGAGACCCGGCTGTCTCCCCCAGGATTTCGTGTCTACGACCATCCGCCTCCTTGACAGCCCATCCACTCCCATCCGAGCCAAAGCCTTCCTCGTGCTTCTCTATATTTTGATTCATAACCGCGAGATGCTACTGCTTAGCTGCCAGGCGAGGTGAGACTCCCCCCTGGGAGGGACTAAAGGGCACCCCGTCACAGCCCAGCCGTGTGGTACACAGGGGGTCTGTCACGTGGCCCTCTCCCACTCGAGCCACACCCCCACTTCCGGCTTTTTGCTAGCTCACTGGACCTAGGGGTCTCTCACGGGGCCTTTTCCTGCCCGGGCATGCTTCCCATCACCATCCTCAGAATAGGGGGTCTCTCGATGGACCCCAGGAATAGGGGTCTCTCGATGGACTAGATTATTTTTTTTTTCCCTGCACCCCTTCCTCCCGCCCTTCTATCCCCATGGACTTTACTATTAACACAGTACTCAGTGAAATTAAAAAAACACAAACAACTCTCTGATCTTGAAAGGGTTTTTTGTTTGTTTTAAATCTTACAGAAAGGAAATACTGTGGATCACTGGGTTCACTGTGTAGGAAAAACAGATTTTTCTCTGCTAATAGCATATAAAAGTCCATTCTAGATGGATTAAAATAAAAATGAGATCCTCCTCTGCTCCCCCCTCCCACCCCTCACCCCCATCTCCCAAATAACCAGGGCCAGCTGGAGGAGGATCCGTTGAATTAGAGGCAAGGCTGTTCTGAGCAAGGCGCCATGGCAGCAGCCGCGCCAGGAAAATGCTGAGCATGTGGCAAGAAATAAATTACAAAATCCCGAACGCCCTCCGGCGCCAGTGGCTCCCGCCTGTCATCCCGGGGAGGCTGAGCTCCGGAGGACCGAGGTTTGAGGCCAGCCGGGGCGGGAAAGTCTGTGAGGCTCTTCTCACCCATGAAACCACCAGAAAACCGGAAGTGGCGCCATAGATGGCTCAGTGGTAGAGTGCCAGCCTTGAGTGAAAGAGCTTAGGGACAACAACGCCCAGGCCCCGAGTTCAAGTCCCACCATGGACAAAAAAAGAGCTAAGGGAAAGTGCCCAAGCCCAGTACACACACACACACACACACACACACACACACACACACACACACACACGCATGCACGCACACACACACAATAAAACCAGTAGCCACAGGTAGGTGGAAAGGTTGGAACTGGAGGTGCAGCCGAGCCGCCATGTCTTCCTGTCGCCTACAGGTTGGTGATGTACATTGAGAGGGACAGCAGGAAGACCACGCCGCGCAAGGAGCAGCAGGGCTGTGGCGAACATCTGTCCAGATGTTTGGAGCTGCTCATCTGTCACATCGCCCAGGAGCTGCCAGGAATCCTGGGTAGACTCCCATCTCCTTCCCTTCTCTCCTTTCTGCATTGATGTCATCCTCACCTGTTCTTTTTGGGGTTTTATTTGTTTTGTTGTTGTTTTTGCCAGTCCCAGGACTTGAACTCAAGGCCTGGGCGCTGTCCCTGAGCTCTTCAGCTCAAGGCTGGCACCCTGTCAACTTGGAGCCATCAATGGCGCCACTTCCGGTTTTCTGGTGGTTTCATTGGAGATGAGAGTCTCATGGACTTTCCTGCCCTGGCTGGCTTTGAACTGCGATCCTCAGATCTCAGCCTCCTGAGTAGCCGGGATGACAAGCGGGAGCCGCCATGCCCAGCCACTTGTCACGTGCCTTGCAGGTGACATCCTCCAAGCCCTGGCTAACGTATCCGGCCGCAAACACCCCTCGACGGTTCAAGGCCGGCAGCTGAAGCTGTGCCTTCCCATGATGCCCGTGGCCCTGCACCTGGTCACCTCCCAGGTGCGCCCCCTTTCCCCGGGACCCCCAGTGACCCCTGGCCTCAGACTTGGGGTAGTGGCGGTGACACGGGCCATGCCCATCAGGGGTTCTTGCCTGAGCTCAACATCACTCCTGGCTTTCCGGCTTTCCTCACCCCCCGCCATCCCTATAGGTGTTTCGGCCTCGAGTGATCACGGAAGAATTCCTCTTCAGTTACGGCACCCTTCTGGTGAGCACCCATTTCTGTTTGTGCCAGTCCTGGTGCTTGAACTCACAGCTTCGGCACTGTCCCTGAGCTCTGTGTGTGTGCGCGTGCGCAGGGCTAGGTGCTCTACCACTTGAGCCACAGCTCCACTTCGGGCTTTTTGTTTTTGTTTGTTTTTACTGCTGCATTGGAGATGAGCGTCTCATGGACTTCCTGCTTGGGCTGCCTTTGAACTGCGATCCTCAGATCTCAGCCTCCTGGGTTATTGGGGTGCTAGGCAAAAACCACCAGCACTGAGCACCCAGGGAAAACACAAGCTCTGTTGTTTTTCTTTCTTTCTCTTTTTTTTGTCTGCCATTTGAATCTGCTGTCGGTGTATGGTGGTTATTAAAAAAAAAAAATCCAACCAAAACCCAATTCCAGTGTTATTAAATTGTCTCGGGAGGCGTGACCTTTTTATGTTTTTTATCTGTTGACTAAGAAAATTTGACATTTGGCAAAGAAGCGCGTGCTTTGTCCCGAATGATGCATTTTGCACCTAGATGCCTGGCTCCCATGCCCACGGCCGATGGAGCACTCTTAGGGCGCTTGGCAATAAAACGTCACCGGAAAAGGATTTCAGATAAGGTTGGGAAATGGGATACACAAACGATTCCCAGTGGTCTGTCCAGTAGGCTTGCTGCGTCCAGTGTTGTTTGCATCATGTCCCATCAGATGCTGACAATTTTCTACATTGATCTGGGTTCTTGGGTTTGAGTCGGTCGTGGGACTTGAACTTGTGGCTTGGGCATTGTCCCTGAGCTCTTTCACTCAAGGCTGGTGCTCTACCGCTGTGAGCCACCGCTCCACTTTCTGCTTTTTGGTGGTCAGTTAAAGAGAAGAGACTCACAGACGTCGTTGCGTTGGGCTGGCTTTGAACCATGACCCACCAGCGCCCCTGGGGTAGTTTTTATATGAAATGTCATGTACCTCATATA
Organism: Perognathus longimembris pacificus; assembly: GCF_023159225.1. Lineage (NCBI taxonomy): Eukaryota > Metazoa > Chordata > Mammalia > Rodentia > Heteromyidae > Perognathus > Perognathus longimembris. Next base: position 10,991,710 of record NC_063186.1, on the reverse strand, counting down.
ACATGGCGTCGTAGCTGTATTTTCTTTCAGCATTAGTTTCCTGCCGCTGCTCATGAAAGGTTTCATGTTTTTCAGAGTCACATTAAGTCGATCGACTCGGGAGAAACGAACATCGACGGAGCAATTGGTGAGCGGGCCCCGATTTTTGTGCCTGTGACACAACTAACAATTGTGAGCTCCGGTGCTCACGCCTGTCATCCCAGCTACTCAGGAGGCTGAGATTTGAGGGTCCCGGTTCAAAGCCTGCCCCAGGCAGGAAAGTCCCTGAGACTCTGATCTCCAGTGAACCACTAGAAAACCGGAAGTGGCGCTGTGGTTCAAGTGGTAGAGCACCCGCCTTGAGCGAAAGAGGCCCAGGGACAGGGCCCAGGCCCTGAGTTCAAATCCCTCGGCCAGCAGAAAAAGTAGACGAGCACCAAGAATGATGACCCGATTGTGTCCCCAGGGCTGGTGGCGTCCGAGGAGTTTGTCAAGATCACCTTGTCCACCTTTGAAGCCGTGATCCAGTACCCTGCTTTCTTGAAGGAGTACCGCTCCACGGTCAGTGTTTGCTCACAGGAACTTGGTGGTTGTGCAGGAAAAGCTCCGCCCAAGAGGGGGCGCTGGCGCCCCGTCTTTTCTCTGTGCTGCCCCTGAGTGAGCTCCACGCGCCTCCACACCTCGCTCCCCACCATGAGTGCGGAACCCGTACTCAAACCCGCATCCCGGCCGTAAGCCCACCAAGCTCGCCACTGAAAATGACTTTCGGACAAATCCTTTCTGCCTGGCCCTGGTGGACACGCCTGTAATCCCAGCGACTCGAGATCTGAGGATCACAGCTCCAACTTCAGAATAAAAGTCAGTAAGGAGCTCTTTTGAGAGGCGGTCGTGGGGATTGAACTCGTGGCCTGGGCGCTGTCCCTGAGCTCTTTCACTCAAGGCTGGCAACTCTACCACTTGAGCCACGGCCCCACTTCCGGTTTTCTGGTGGTTTCACTGGAGATGAGAATCTCACAGACTTTTCCTGCCCAGGCTGGCTTTGAACTGTGATCCTCCAAATGTCAGCCTCCTGACTAGCCGGTGTTGATAAATATGATTCATAGTGCATTGGGCTAGAAATGTAATTACAGCCTTGCACGCACACTAATTTATTATACACATAGCACCTGTTGGGGAGAACAAGGGCAAGGAGGCGAAATTCTCGCCTCTTGTGGCTGAGACTAATGGCATGCACGAAGAGGCCTGCACCAAAGGGCCCAGGGTGTGGTTGGAAATGTCATACCGCGAGTTCAAAGCTGCCACTTGATGCTCTATTGGATGAAGATCCCAAGTAGTTAACCCTTGTCATCCCCAAGTCCTGAGATCCCAGCTTCGCCCTGGGTTCCCTTGTGTTGATTCAGGGCCTGGGGGCGGGCGGGGGGGTGTTAGCATTTCTTGCCACCTGTCAGGTCTGGCATCCTGACTGAGACTGCGTTCGAATCCAAGATCAGGACACTAAATAAGACTCCTGTGTGCTGCAGTAGCTTAGCTTCTAGATCTTTCCAAGAATCACAGCTTGGAAACCTAGGCAGTGGACAGACAAGCATATCTGGGACATATCTGTAGTCTGGGACTTGGGAGACTGAGGCAGGAAGGATTCAAGTTCAAGTCTAGAGTGTCTTGCTTAGACTTGGACCCAAGGTTTTATGTGTGCGTTCATTTCAAATGTGTGCTTTCTGACCCTCCCACCCCTTCCCATCACCCCTTGTTTTCTGGTTGGCTGTGGGATTTGAACTCAGGGCCTGGGTGCTGTCCCTAAGCTTTGTTCAAGGCTAGCGCTCTACCACTTGAGCCACAGGTTTTTGGACTTTGCTGCCCAGGCTGGCATCGAACCTTGATCCCCAGATCTCAGCCTCCTGAGTAGCTAGGATGACAGGTGTAAGCCCTGAGAATCCAGTGTCCCCCAGTGTCTGTCTTGGCACTTGACAGCTTTCCCTGAGATTCGAACCTCTGTTCTTCCTTGCAGGTCATCAGCTATATCCTGCCTCCATTGGTATCTCTGGTTCAGAGTCAAAATGGTAAGCAGGGTCTGGAGACGCAGTTCAGCTGCTACACGTGTGTGTGGTACCTTCTCTCCACGTTGTTTCCCATTTTTGGCATTGTCCAATTTGTTTTTTGCCAGTCGCAGGACTTGAACTCGAGGCCTGGGCGCTGTCCCTGAGCTCTTCAGCTCAAGGCTGGCGCTCTACCATTTGAGCCACAGCGCCACTTCCAGTTTTCTGGTCGTTTATTAGAGATGAGAGTCTCACGGACTTTCCTGCCCTAGGCTGGCCTCGAACCACGATCCTCCAGATCTCAGCCTCCTGAGAAGCCGGGATGACAGGCGTGAGCCACCACACCCAGCTTCCATTTTCTTTTCCTTCCTTTCTAGTGGAGTGGAGACTCCTGAGCTTGCGGCTCCTGTCGGAAACCACATCGCTCCTTGTGAACCAGGAGCCCAGCCCCGGCGAAGAGGAGGCCCACGCGGACACGGACGCCGACAGCAGTCTACTGAGCCTCATCCAAGACGTGTTGCTCCCCCAGTGAGTACCGGGCTTCCCTGCTGACGCAACTGCCCCAGGTCTGTCATCCAGGGGCACCATCCCTGAGCTCTGCACCCCAAGGCTAGTGCTCTACCACTTGTGGCCACAGCGCCACTTGCGGGTTTTTGGTGGGTTCAGTGGAGATGAGTCTCACGGACTTTCCCGCCCTGGCTGGCTTCAGATCTCAGCCTCCTGAGTTGCTGGGATGCCCGGCGGGAGCAAGCAGCAGTGGGTTTCTGGTGGGTGTTTTGGGGGTGCTGGACTAAGGAGATGCACTGAGGGGCTGGTGTCTGCACACTGCAGGTTCGCCCAGGTCCTCATCGAGTCTGGCCCCATCCCCGCGTACGCGCTGAAACTCCTCGTGGCCATGACGGAACACAACCCCACGCTCACCAGGTGCCGTGAGTTCCAGTCCCCTCCTCTCCTCCCTGGTGCAAAGCCCCTTCCGTGCCCATCACAACTGCCCTATGTGTCTGGCCGTTCCTAGGATTTGAACTCAGGGCCTCGGGTTTTCTAGGCTAGCGCTCTACCACTTGAGCCACAGCGCCACTTCCGGTTTTCTGGTGGTTCGTTGGAAAGAAGAGTGTCACGGACTTCCCTGCCCAGGCTGGCTTTGAACCATGAGCCTCAGATCTCAGCCTCCTGAGGAGTTAGGGTGACAGGCGTGAGCCACCAGCACCCAGCTTTCCTTGCATTTACTTATTTCATTTTAGTTTCCAGTGGTGGGGCTCGAACCCAGGGCTTTGCTCAGGCTTGCCAAGTCCCCTGCCACCCAGCTATGTCTCTAGCCCCCAAGTTGGGTTTTGTCAAGGATATTTTTTTCTTCTTCTTGAATTTCATGAAAGAATATTCTGTATTAATAATGACAAGAAGGTATAAGCCAGCTTTGGCAAAAGGACCTAAGTGAATTCTGTGACTGCTCTCGAGTTTTGTTTGGTTTTTAAATTAAAAGTCATTAAAATTCATTAGACATTTAATAATCCCAGCGAGAGAGGCCGTCTGAAAAACCAAATTATCCATTGTCTCATTCCTGAGCTTGGAATGCGAGTTGGTGCACATTCCTTCAGATGGCATTACCTTTTTTTTGATGGTCTTTGTAATAATGATGAATATTAGTTGATCTTATTAAATTGTCCATCTATTTGAGAGTTTTATTTTTTGCTGCTAGTCCTGGGGCTTGAACTCACAGCCCTGGGTGCTGTCCCTTAGCTTTTTCACTCAAGGCTGGTGCTCTACCATGTGAACCACAGCGCCCCTTGTGGCCTTTTTTTTTTTTTTTTTTTGCTGGTTCTTTGGAGTCTCACTGCTTTTCCTGCCCAGGCTGGCCTCGAACCACGATCCTCAGATCTCAGCCTCCTGAGTAGCTGGGGTAACAGGCGGGTGCCACCAGTGGCTGGCACAGTTCATTTTCTGTAGAACCAATAAGGTTAATGTTATATCACATGCAGTGAAAAACATCTTATTCCTTAATAGCCCAAGGTATTATTGGGTATAATTAAAAATATGGTTAAAAATGAGCACTGAGGGCTGGGGATATAGCCTAGTGGCAAGAGTGCCTGCCTCGGATACACGAGGCCCTAGGTTCAATTCCCCAGCACCACATATACAGAAAACGGCCAGAAGTGGCAGAGTGCTAGCCTTGAGCAAAAAGAAGCCAGGGACAGTGCTCAGGCCCTGAGTCCAAGGCCCAGGACTGGCCAAAAAAAAAAAAAAAAAAAAAAATGAGCACTGAATCCTATATTTCTCTGTCTCGGAGTTTTAGCAATTAAACATTGGGGCCTCGTTGCCCCCAGCGACAGCGTGGGTTTCAATGGACGTTACCTAATGTGTGCGTTTCCTTTTTTCTAACAGGCTGGTGGAAGAAAGCAAATTGATCCCGCTCATCTTTGAAGTCATTCTGGTAAGACAGGAATTCATTCTTTTCAAATTTCAAGCACAACTTTGAAACCGTTTTCAGTTTTTGGACTACATGGTATTGCTGCTAGCTCTTGGTCTGCATGGAACAGTTCTATGGCGGTTGGTTGGTTTGGTTTTTGTGCTGGTATTGGGCCTTGAACTCAGGGCCTGGGCGCTGTCCCCTGAGGTCTTCTGCTCAAGGCTGGCGCTCTACCACTTGAGCCACAGCGCCACTTCTAGTGTCCTGGTGGTTCATTAAAAGAGTCTCATGGCCTTTCCTGCCTGGGCTGGCTTTGAACCGTGATCCTGAGATCTCAGCCTCCTGAGGAGCTGGGATGCCAGGCGGGAGCTGCGGGTGTTCTGAGTGTTGGAACTTGCTTTCAGATGCATCTTTTGACTGTGGCTCTAACTCTGATCTCTCCATTGCATTTCCGTGGCTTTTATGCATTGACCTCTTCCATAAATCACCTTGCCTCCCAGGCCACATAAACCAGCCTTATTTTATTGGGGGAGAGAAAGGAATCGTTATTCATGGCAGGGTTTTTTAATTCTTCCTGAGATGTGCCAAGATAGCGTCGTCCCAATATTTTAATGCACCTGTTGCCCGACAGTCATTGAAAAGCCATTTCCATGGCAAATGTGAACACCAAAATTGTGATGAGGGGCTGGGGATATGGCCTAGTGGCAAGAGCGCTTGCCTCGTATGCATGAAGCCCTGGGTTCGATTCCCCAGTACCACATATACAGAAAATGGCCAGAAGGGGCGCTGTGGCTCAAGTGGCAGAGTGCTAGCCTTGAGCAAAAAGAAGCCAGGGACAGTGCGCAGGCCCTGAGTCCAAGGCCCAGGACTGGCAAAAAAAAAAAAAAAATTGTGATGAGCAGTACACGGAATTATATCGCTGTTAGTGACCCTGTGAAGTCAGGGCCAGCTTAAGACAGTTTCTGTCTCTGGATCCTCATATCCAAAGGATTTAGGCACGGAGCCATTAAATTGTGGCTCAGCTCAACCGTGGGAGTGTCTGCCTTTGCTCAAACTCAGGACCTTGCCCTCTCCCTTGGTCTTCTTTGTTCAAAGCTTGGTGCTCTACCCCTTGAGCCACAGCTCCACTTCCAGCTTTTTGCCGCTTCCTTTGGCGATCAAACGTCTCCTGGGCTTTCCTGTCTGGGCTGACTCTGAACCTCAATCCTCCAGATCTCTGAGTAGCTGGGATGACAGGCGTGAGCCCCTAGCACGTGGTTAGAAATTAAAATATATCTATATATCTACATATATAGATAGATAGATCTTGTTTTGTACACATTGTCTCCTCTTGGTGCAGTTCCAGGGAATGGCGGATGTCGTTGACCTTTATGTTATCACACATGTGTTTTGTGTGTGTGTGTCCATGTTTATTCTGTATTCGATTTCCTTTCTCTGTATATTTGTAAATAATATAACATACAATGTAGGTATGCAATTATGTTATTTTGGTAGGACTGGGCTTTGAACTCTGGGTCTCTGGCTTGCTAGACGGTGTTCTACTATTTTAGCCATGCTGCCCACCCCCCCACCCCCCCCCCCAGCCCTTTTGGCATTTTTCTGGAGTGGAGGCAGTGTTGCCAACAAGTGCACATTGGCTTCAGTGAGAATGTTCTAGGGCCTCTCGAGCTGTTGGGATTCTCAGCCTTGACAGGCATGGTAATTTGTGAGATAAGTTTGTTTGGAGCAGCACCAGGGTTTGAACCCTGCCCAGTGCTTGTTCCGCTGGTGCTTTACCACCTGGGCCATGCCTCCAGTATAAGTTTTTGCTGTGTGTGTGAACTAGTCTTTTAGGCCTTTCTGCCCGGGCTGACTTTGAACCTCAATCCTTGGGATGTCAACCTCCTAACTAGGATTGCAGTGTGTGCTCACACCAGCACCTCTGCTGCCGCCTCCTCCTTGTCCTCTTCCGGGTGAAAGGTCATGACCCCTGGCGAGCTGGGCTGTCTTTATGGCTAACGGCTCAGCATGGGGATGGCCTGTGTTTATTTCCTTCAAGCCTCCAATCTGCGGGGAGCCCTCTGTTCTCCTTAAGAAAAGGGGGGGGGCCTCTTGGTGCTGGCCCCCCTGAAATTGCCTTGTATGGCACTTTCAGTGGCAAAAAGAACGAATCCTGATAGAAATGACTGCGCAAGCGCGGAGGGCCGAGTGCATGGCCCTGATGAGATTGCATTCCCTCACTGTTTCCATCCCCACAGCCCTGCCACCCCCGTGAGGCGCTTCTTGGGGGGCCACTAAAGAAAATAGCCAGTGGAAAAACCATGTTCCGGTGCCCAGCTCTTTTGATTTTGGCTGTTTGATATCCTCACAATCCCCCCCCCCCCCAAAATAAGCATCCAATAGCCCTATGCCAAAGCGGGGCCCCAAAGTGTCTAAAGCAGCAGAGGTCTGGGGGGGGCCCCCAAAAATGTATGAGCAACAACAGCACAGGAGCAGGGAGCAGTTATCAAGATTGTAATTCATTATATATTCTATAAGACATAACGTAGGAAATAGATAATGCACTTGTATATATGCATACTCCATGTTACGTGTGGTACGTGTTCCATGTGATACGTGTGTTCCATGTTGTGTTCCATGTTGTGTGCAGCACGTTTCATATGTACACGGTGCTGGTTGGTGCTGGTGGGAGCGCCGTGCTCCCCTCCACCCCCCCGGCTGGCATTTCCGGTGTCTTGCAGGAGCCCCACGAGAGCGTGGTGGGGAGCAGTGTGCAAAGTGTCGTGGCGTTGCTCAGCAACCTGGTGTCCGGCCCGGACGCGAACCTGCCCCTGCTGTACGAGCAAGGTAAAGCGGCTGCGTGACCGTGCATGCGGCTCACGGGAGCAAGTGAAAACCCCAGGGTCCCGAGTTCAAATCCCAGGAGCCTTCACCAACACAGCCAACCTGGCATGCTGTCCCTGCAGGACCTGGGATCTGGGGGGGGTGGGGGGGAAAGCGCTCCCAAGAGACATGGGGGTCCCTCCCTAACCCTGTGCACCACCATCACCCAAGCCCCCAAATTGTTTTTTGCCAGTCCTGGATCTTGAACTCGGGGCCTGAGCACTGTCCCTGGCTTCTTTATTCTTCTCCAGGCGGGCCCTCTACCACTTGAGCCACAGCACCACTTCTAGCTTTTTCAATATATGTGGTGCTGAGGAATCGAACCCAGGGCTTCATGAATACGAGGCGAGCACTCTACCACTAGACCACATTCCCAGCTCATATGTTTTATTTTTTAAAGCTGTAAAATGTAAGCGTTATCCACTTATAGAAATGAGTCATTACAAACCAGGCATCGGTGGCTCGCGCCTGACATCCCCAGCTACTCAGGAGGCTGAGATCTGGAGGATCCCAGTTCAAAGCCAGCCCCAGGGCAAGAAAGTCCATGAGACTCTGATCTCCAGTGAAACCACCTGAAAACTGGAAGCGGCGCTGTGGCTCAAGTAGTAGAGCGCCCGCCTGGAGCAAAACAAGCCACATGCGCATGTAAGGTCCTGGGTTCAAGCTCCACCACCGACATATGCACAAGCAAAAGAGTAGTGCTTAGTCAATGACAAGAAGATTGCCTGTAAAAGCACAGAATTATGAATTATGGCCTGCTCTCCGGGCGCTCTAAATGGTGGAATCAACCTTTAGCCACGCATTTCCCATTTTGTCCACGTTTTCCACCATAGTGAGGGTTTCTGAGCATTAGGCTTTGCCACGCCTCACTTGGAATAATGAGATGATGTGCAGAGGCGTGACTCTGTAGCAAGTCAGGTAATGAATACCTTTATTCTTGGATGATGTCGCCTGTTTCCCCCTTCCCGCTTTCCTTTGGTGAATTACAGAAAACTTGGTGTTCGAAACCAGCCCCAGGGCAGAAAAGTCTGTGAAACTCTTAGCTTCTGTAATGCCAGCAAAAAGCTGCCCGTGGAGCTGGAGCTCAAGTGGGGAGAGCACTAGCCTTGCCCCTCCCCTCCCCCAAATAATAAACTTAAAACAGCTGGAGGGCGGCGCCCAGGCCCTGAGTTCAAGCCCCAGCCCAACAAAAGGGCCTGGTGCTGAAGCCGAGCTTGGCTCGCCCTCTGGTGGTGAAGGCGTGCAAGTGCAGCAGCGCATGCGCCCTGACAGCCTGGCTGTCTTAGAGCGCCCTCACGCGGTAAAAGTGGAGCATTGCATGCCGGCTTCGAACTGTGATCCTCCAGATCTCAGCCTCCTGAGTTGCTGGGGCGACACACACGGGGCGAAACCGTCTTATGATTGCTGTTCCCCCCCCAGGCCTCATCAGCCACGTGGGTCGCCTGTTCAAGGACACAGCTGCCCTGTACTTGGACGCAACAAGCACACACAAGAACGAGATGGCCACAGCACTGCTCTGCTCCCTGCTGGACATCCTGCAGGCTGTGCTCACGCACACGTCGGGTGTGGTGCGGCGGGCACTGCAGGTGGGCATGTGGGGGGGGAGGGGGGTACGTGGGGGCGCCCTCCACCCTGCACCTCACCCTCACCATGGATTCACTTGTTCATTTTCCCACATTGTGTCCAGTGAGGACTATGGCTGCCTCTGTTTACCCTTTGTGTCCCTCGCCCAAGAGTGATGCCCCCCCCCCAAAACCTATTTATGTCACACAGGCTACCAGAAGCCCTGGGCAGAGCGCCTGGGGTCGTACGTGTGCAAGTAAATGAGTGGAACCAGGCCCTCCTCAGGAGGCTTGAGATGTGAGGACCAGGGTTCGAAGCCAGCCTGGGGCAGAACGTGAACCACCCGGAAACCACTGAGTGCTAGCGTTGAGCCGAAGCAGCTCGGGGACAGTGCCCGGGCCCTGAGTTCAAGCCCCACCTCAGGCCAAAGAAGAAAGCTTGTCTTTCAATGCCCCTTCTCTTCTGTTCTAGGCCCAGAAGTCGGGGTCCGGGGGGGACACGCAGGCCGCAGAAAGTCTCCTGCTCCTCAGCAGGCCCCTCACTGGCCTCATCTCACCCCTCATCCTGCTGGTGAGAGCTCATGGGGTCCTCTTCCCCCCCCCCCCCTTGGGTTCCCGCGGCACTCCTATAATGGCAAGCTTCCTCCCCCAGGCTGGCTTCGAACCCTACTCCTCCGGGTGGATCCCTGGCTACCCCCGTCATGGCCATGCCCTTTTGCCTACTCCTGCAGCTCCCGAGCGACGACCCCGAGGTGTTCGACGGGGCGTCCCGGTGTCTGTCCGTCCTGGTGCAGCTGTATGGCGGGGAGCAGCCGGCCGCCCTGACCCCCGGCCACCTCGAGAGCTGGACGGCCGTGCTGGCCTCCCGGCGCGAGCCCCGGGAGCGGAAGCTGCTGCTGCGGATTCTCCGCAGGATGGTGAGTACCCCCGGGCGGGGTGGGGGGCACCCACCTCCTGGCAGCCGTGCTCCCAGTCACGGCCCCCCAGAATCCTAGCTTGTGTACTGCCTCAGGATGTGCTGTAAGTACCGTAGGATCTGCATGAAGATGCGCTGTGTAACAGGCGTGTCATAGACGTCTAGCACGCGCGCACACGCGTTTGCACTAGGAGCTGTCACGCGGGTCCCTGTTGTGAAGAATCAACGCTGGTTTCTGCTTTTTTTAAATGACTGAAGCCAAAGATCTTGGCTGGGGTTATTTTGTTGTTGGATGCGGGGCCGATCTCGGGCCGGGCGCCGTCCTGAGCCCCGGTGTGGCTTCCGGTCTTTTGGAATTGGCATTGGAGATGAGATTGTGCCAAACTGGGGCGGGGGGGGGGGGGGAGGGGCTCTCCCCACCCCCTCCCCACTGCAGCAAGGCGGGGAGGGCGCCCTTGGCCGCTTTCTGATCTTTCGTTCTCGTTTGAGGGGAAGGATCTCCCGTGTGGCCCGGACTGTGCATGCGCGCGGGCGCGTGTGAGCCGGAGAGACGGGGCGGGTCACCTGGGCCCGCCCTGCTCCCGGCAGATGATGATGTGTGCGCATGCGTGTGCTGGTTCTGGGGCTGCGTGTCGTGGCTTGGGCTTTGTCGCTCGTGTTTTCTCGGGGGTGACTGGCCTTGAACCGCGGTCCTCAGGTCCCCCCCTCCCCCCGCAGGTCACCTCCAACGCCGAGCACGCGCGGGGCCTCCGGGGCGCCACGGGCCTCCTGCAGGCCCTGGGCCGCCTGGCTGTGGCCGACGGGTAGGTGAGGGGCGCGCGCGGAACCGGGGCGGGGCGGGAGCCCCCCCACCCGCGCAGCCCACTAACCGCGCTCCCTCCCCCCCCCCCCAGGAACCCCGCTGATGCCACCGTGGCTGCGCTGGCCCGCGAGGTCCTGCAGGCGGCCAGCCCCCCTCAATAAAAGCCGCCTGAACCCACAAACCTCATGGCCCTCGCGCCCTCAGCAGGGACGGCCCAGGCTTGGGGGGGCCTGGGTGACGCGGGGTGTGGGGGGAGGAGCGCCCGCCTGGCTGCCCCCCCCCCGTCCGTGGGGGTGGAGGGCGGAGCCCAGGTGAGGGGGAGGGCGAGGCCCAGCCCGCTGTGGTCCACGGCAGGGAAGCGGGCTGAGGCTCACGTGGCACCGACCCAGCAGGGGTTGTGACTCAGTTTACCCCCTGGTCGTGTGGACGCAGCACGGTCGCGCGAGGGAGCGCCTCAAGGGAAGGAAGAGAAGGGGACGCCACGGGGGCCATTACAAGTTTAATGCGGAGCCGGCGCGGGGGTGAAGGCCGCGGCAGCGCCCCCTCCGGCCCGCCCCGCCCCCCGCCGCCGCCGGAAGCGTAGAGAGGACGACGGGAGCGTTTCTATCGTCTATTTTATACAAAAAAGGCTACACAGGTGGCGCCCGCGTGGCGCCATGGAGGCCGCGTGGCCCGGGCGGCGGCGCTGTCCACGGGAGCCGAACACGGGACGGGAACCACGCGGCTGCGGAGGGGCGGGAGGGGGGAGCTACTCAACGCAAGCAGGGGGGGGGCCGTCTTCAAAGGAAACAAAAGGAAAGAGCAAGGCGGGGCGGGCGGGCCCGGGGCGCGGATGCCTTCCTGCCCCCCCTCCCCCGAGGGCCGGAAGGAAAGGCGTACTCGGGGCGTTCCCGCAGAACCTCAGCTCGGTTCGTGTCAGGCACTTTCTGAGAACCAGGGCCCCCCCTGCCCCGCAGCCGCCCCGCGAGCCCGCCGCCGCGGGCAGGGGAGGGGCTGCGTCGCGTGGGAACCGCGTGTGACTCGCACGAGCACGGACTTGAGAAGCTGTGGCAGAAAACATCGAAGTTAAGCACTTGCACACATGAGCACGTGACAACCGGAAGTGGGGCGCCGGGCGGGGGCCGCGGTGTGCGGGGGGGCCTCGCGCGGGCCAGGCGCCCGCCCTCCCCGTCGTCAGGTCCGGTCCGCGGGCGGGCGGGCGGGCGGGGGGCGCCTTACCTCCGGGCCGCCCGGCGCCTACAGGTCGGTGTCGAACCAGGCGAGCTGGTTGCTGTCGCCGGGCGGCAGGCCGTCCATGAGGTCCTGCGCGTGGCCCAGGTCGGGCAGCCCGTCCACCGGGTAGTCGGCGCCGGGGTGGTGGCCGCCCATCTCGTGCTCCATCATGGGGTCCATGCCCAGCGCGTCCTGCCCGTAGCCGCCCGAGTGGAACGAGCGGTAGCTGGGGTCTGGGCGGGGCGGACGGGGGCGTCAGTGGGGGGTGGGGGGGGGAGGTGGCCCCGGCCCCGCCCGCACCCCCTTCCCCCGTGGGGTGTTAGGAAGGCACGCACCGTCCTGGCGGTACCCGAGCGGCTCTCCCTGGGCGCCCATGTCGAGGCCGAGGTCGGCAGTCTAGGGGGAAGCACAGCGCGCTCAGCTCGCGGCACGGCTAGCGCGGGGGTTGCTGGGGGGGGGGGGGCGGTGGCGTGGGGAGGGGTGACAGGCGGATGGGGGGGAGGCCGCGCTGCGCACGCACCTCGTTCCACGCCATGGGCTCCGTCCTGAAGAGGGAGCTGGTCAGCTCCACCGACAGCCGCTTCTTGTAGTCCTGCGGCTTGTCCTCCGACATGCGGAACAGCACGGCGGCCGCGTACGTGGCTGGGGGGGGGGGGACACGTTGAGGCGGAGCCCGCCCTCCCCCGCCCGCCCCCCGGGCCCCGGCCGCGCGCTCACCCACGCCCTCGTTCCTCGAGTGCAGCAGCTCCGTGAGCGGCGCGGTGGCCCCCTCCGCCTCGATGGCCTCGGCCGCCTCCTTGTCCTGCGCCAGCTCGCACAGCACGCCCGCCGCCACCCTCTGGATGTTCTCGATGGGCGAGTAGAGCAGCTGCGGACAGGGCGCCGCGCCGTCACGCCGAGCACGGCTGCCCTGCTGTCTTTTGGGGTGCTCAGTTGGATATGGGGGGGCTCGGGGGCTTTCGTGCCCAGGCGGCCCTTGAGCCGCGATGTCGCCGTGGGCACGACGACCGGCAAGGGCCCGGGGCTGGGGGGAAGGGGGAACGGCGCCCCCATACCTGCACGAACAAGGGGATGGTGTTGAGGCCTCGGATGACGATCCGGTTGTGTACGTCGCGGGCGAGGATGTGCAGCGCCCCGGTGCAGCCCTCCACGATCTCCTCCATGCGCACGCCCTCCTGCACACACAGCGGGCGCCTGCGTCAGCGCCCCAGCTTCCCCCCCCCCCGCCCCCCTCCGTCCACCCAGGCCCCGCCCTCCGCACCGGGTGCCGGGAGGGGGGAAGGAAGGGGGTGCGCAGTGCCGGCTGAGGGGGAGGGTCTCCGGGCAGCGCCCCTTGGGACTGTGCACCAAACCCTCGACGGCGGGGCCGCCTACCACGAACTGCTGCTGCGTGCCGCCCATGGACGTGCGGCGCTGCGTGTCCTGGTGCGCGCGCACCAGCAGCTGCACCAGGCGCGGGATGGCGCCCTGCTCCCGCAGGGGCGCGTGATTGGCCGGGCAGAGGGCGAGGTTGCGGATCAAGCCGACCGTGGCCTGCAGCGGGCGGGCGAGGGGCCACGTCAGCCCCGCGCTCAGGGCGAGGTGGCCCCGCCCCGGCCCCGCCCCCTCGCCCCGCCCCACCCCGCGCACCTTGATGAGGGGCCAGTGCGAGGGCGGGTGCAGCAGCTTCACCACCACGGGCAGCCCGTAGTGGAGGCGCACGGCGTTCTGGGCCATCTCGGCCTCCTGGTGGCGGCTGGTGAGGTGGCGCAGGGCGCAGATGGCGGGCTCGGTGATGTCCTCGCGGTCGCCCGCGCGCAGCACGGTGCGCACCAGCGCCTCGATGCCGCCCACCTGGCACACCATCATCTTGTTCTTGTAGTTGTTGCACGTGAGGTTGGACAGGATGCCCGCGGCGCACGTCACCACGTTGATGTCGTCAGAGCCCAGCAGCTGCACGAGCGTCCCGAGCAGGCCTTCCATGCCCTCCTGGGGGGGACACGCGTGCTCAGGACACCGCCCCCGTCCCCTCCCCCCTCCCCCCTCCCGCCGCGCCCCGGGGCTCACCTGCTTGGTGGCGGCGTCCGAGAGGTTCCGCAGCGTCCACAGGCAGTTCTGCACCAGGCGCTGGCTCGGGTCGGTCAGGTGGAGCCCCAAGGCCTGCATGCCACCTGGAGGACGGCGGGGTCACCGCGCCGCCCCGCCCCCATCGCCCCCCACCCATCGCACCCCGAGTCTCTGAAGAGACTGTGATTCAATCTCAGGCCACACCCGCCCTGGAACACGGCCGCAGCAGGCGGAGACCGAACGGCGGGGGTTCAAGCCAGCCTGGGCAGGAAAGTCCCGGGAGCCTCTCATCTCCAGTGACCCGCTCAGGACGCGGCGGGGGCTGGGGCTCCAGGTGGGGAGCGGGCAGCGGCCTGTGCCGGGAGCCCCGGCCACTCGAGGCGGAAGGAGGACCCGGGCCCTCCCGCCCGCCCGCCCTGGCCTCGGGTGCGGCGGGCTCGCAGGAGGGCATGGCTTCCGGTCGGTCAGCTCTCCCAGGCCCCGGGCCGTGCGTTGCCCTGGCCGCTCACGTGAAACCCCGTCTCCTAATAAACGCACGCCCTGGAGCCCCGGAGCCCCGGAGCCGTGCGTGATACACAATGGGGGTTCTGGCAAGGCTGGAGCCCGAATGCGGGGCAGGGGCAGCGGGCGAACCATGTGCCCCCTCCTCGCCGCCACCAGCGGGGGGCGCTGCGTGCACCCGAAGCCGGAAACAGAAAGACGTCCCGCGCCCCGGCGAGCGCCGCCCCACCTCATGGGCTCACACGGAGCCGCACGAGGGAGGGAGGGGGAGACCCTCAGCACGAGGGCGCCGCGCACTCACCGGCCTCCACGATGGCCGGCTTGTTGCTGGAGCACACGGACAGCACCTTGAGCACGCGGCTGGTGGTCCACAGCAGCTTCTCGTAGGTGTAGGTCCGCATGATGTTCACCAGGGCTTGCGGCCCGCCGCTGGCCAGGATGATCAGCTGCCGCCGGGAGCACGCGTCACCCCCGCGGCCGGCGCGCACCCCGGGACCCCCTCAGCCCTTCCTGAGCCACGACTCCAGCGCTCGGCCCATCTCCCCCTCCGGAGCCGCCTTCCCGCCATGCAGCGGGGATCCCAGGCCCGTGGAAAGCGGACACTGAGCTTCCCCGTCCAATGCCAACTCCACCATTCCCAGGGCTGTGCGAGCCACCCGCGCTCACTGCGCGTGTCCTGCGGGCCCCACCCCGCCCGCACCGCCCCCCCCTCCTCCTCCCCCTCCCCCTCCTCCCCCCTTCACCGTTCCGGCCGAGACCATCGCCCCCACATCTAGCCGCCCCCAGGAAGGGAAGCTCGCCCCGTGCTCAACTCCTCAAGAGGCTGGGGCGTCCAGTGCTGCCCAGAACCCCCCCTCGGGCGGCGGCGGGCCTCACCTTGCTCTCCTGGTTGCCGTAGGCGAGGATCTGAAGGCAGTCCGTCGTGATGGCCAGGAACTTCACGTTGGTCTTGTTGAGCAGCGCGACCATCTTTTGCAGCCCGCCGGCGAGGCGCACGGCCATCTTGGCTCCTTCCTGATGCAGGAGGAGATTGTGCAGCGTGGTAATGGCGTAGAAGAGCACGGAGTCCACGGGCGAGCTGGGGAGAGGAGCAGAGGCCGTGAGCGCGGGCGGGGCCGGCGCGGGGCCGGCGCGGGGGCCGGGGCGGCCGTCTCACCCGAGCATTTTCACCAGGGCGGGAATGCCGCCCGACTTGAAGATGGCCAGCAGGCCCTCGCGGTGGTGGGAGAGGTTGTGCAGGGTGCCCGCCGTGCAGCGCGCCGTCTCCACGTCGCTCGTGTTCTGCATGGTGCGCACGATGGCCGACACCATCTGCGGGGAGCGCATGATGGCGTGTCTGGAAGCCTCCTTCTTGGAAAGCTGATGGACCATGACGGCGGCCTTGTTCACCACCACCTGCAGCCGGGGAAGCAAGCGCCATTGTCAGGTTCCGGTTCCCCCTCCGGGCAGCCGCGGGAGGGCAGGCGCCCCGCGAGTCGCCCCGACCTGGTCCTCGTCGTTGAGCAGCTTGGTGAGCTCGGGGATGGCGCGCGTGGCCAGCTCCGCGTCGTCCTGGTAGTTGATCAGGTTCACCACCGCGTGCTTCAGCATCTGCGACGGCTCCGCCAGCCGCTGCACGTTCGTGGGGTGCGCAGCGTCAAACTGCGTGGACGGGATCTGCATGCCCTCGTCCAGGGTCTCGGGGAACATGGCGGCGCGGACCCTCTGCGCGCGCGTCATGGCGTACTGCCCGTCGATATCTGGGGAGGCACACCCCACGCCCGCACTCGATATCCAGACTGGGGGGGGGGGGGCGACACAGACGCACACCCCCCATCTACCCTGCAAACGTGGGGGGGGTTCAGGGCGCTCACCGGCCACCTGCTCCTGCGTGAAGGACTGCGAGAAGCCCTGCTCCCACTCGTACAGCACCTGCGACGTGTCCACGTCCTCCTCCTCGGGGTTGCCCTTGCCGCTCAGGGAGGGCGCCGTGGTGGTGGCGCCCGAGTGGATCCCGGAGTCCAGGTAGGACTGCTGCTGCCAGTGGCTGACGGCCGCCTTCCGGTCGGGCTCCATGGCCATGTCCAGCTCCATCAGATCCGCTGTCGGGACGGACGGGGGTGTCGGCATCTGCTCGCCCACGGTGGCCGCGGGCACACGGGGAAACCAGCAAAGGGGGGGGGCCCAACAAGGGAGCAGAGCGAGGAAGGGGCAGAGGGGGCCTGAGCCAGACCGGGGTGACCCCCAACTCAGCAACCCAATCCTCCCGACACAAACCTTGAGTAGCCATTGTCCACGCTGGATGTCCACACCCGATGGAGAATCAACTTCAGATGCCCTGAAGAAGAAGAGATCAACATCGTGACTTGGACGGTGTGCGACGCTCACGAGTCACCCCCCCAAGAGGAATCCCCCCCACGTCTAACTATGGGCCTCAGGGGCGACAAGCGAACCCACCAGGCCCCTTCAGATGCCACGGCTCGGCTGCAGAGCCAAGTGCACTGCTGGGCAGAGGGCGTCCATTACGCAAGACGCTGATGAGAAGGAAAGCGCGCCAGAAAACATCGCAGCCCTGGGCAAGGAGACCCGCGCCGCGCACCCGAGGCCGCACCGCCTGCCTTGATCAATCCGTCCCTGTCACAAACACTCAACAGCGCACACCTGTAAGCCCACCACAGAAGGCTACAACAGAGGATCGCCAGTTCAAGGCCAGGCTAGATAGACCAGGCTACACCCCAGACTGTCTCAAAACACACCATCCAAAAATGCCAAACCCTATGATAGACCACAGAATTGTTAACACAAAGGGCTTCTAAAACTAATCAGACATCTTATTATTCCAATACACTAACACTACCACCTAGACAGGTCCAGAAGGGAAAGTTTAAGAGACTGCGTCACGTGGCAATTTTTTAGACTTTTAAAGAAGTGAAATTGCTTTTCAAATGAAGTTTGTACACAAAAATATCTTCATTCTTCAGTGGTAACGAATTCCGTCAACTAGGTTTCTGTGAATTTTTTTTTTTTTTTGGCCAGTCCTGGGGCTTGGACTCGGGGTCTGAGCACTGTCCCTGGCTTCTTCCTGCTCAAGGCTAGCACTCTGCCACTTGAGCCACAGCGCCACTTCTGGCCATTTTCTATATATGTGGTGCTGGGGAATCAAACCCAGGGCTTCTTGTATACAAGGCAAACTCTCTTGCCACTAGGCCATATTCCCAACCCTGGTTTCTGTGAATTTAATAATTTCACACGTAAAAATTTAGTATGAACATTTTGCATTGGGGTTTTATTGTGCGATATTCATCAACAAATGAACAGTCCCACGGGAACTGTTTGCAAAGTGGCTTCCAGAGAATGCTGCGCTCTAAATGGCGGAGCCGTCAATGCCCACAGTAGAATCAATAGTTTATGCACATGGTAAAACGAAGGATACAAGATCAGATTCAAGCAAGATTATATATGCCCAATCCCTCATTCAACAGGACTGGAATACCCCACGAGGAATCTGCACATTAATACATAGCTCGCCTGGAATGTTCTGCTGATCTCAGCTGCTGGCTCTTTAGCTACTCCCTCCACCCCAACAATGGCTCTGGCTCCCAGTACTACTTTGCGCAGGCAGCCTTAAAATGTTTCTGTGCTGCCCCACTCTTCCTGCTGCTAATACTCAACAGGCTCAGAAACCACGGAGCAAGCACCAGTATCTGCAGGTTTCGTGCTTCACACATTTGGCTTGGGGGATAGATATATATATATACACACACAGTTATGCACAGTATTATTTCCTTGCTGATGGTGCAAAGCTGAAGCATTTCAGCCAGGCTACCGGGTAAAATGTTTATGAGGGCTAACCTAGCAATATGATTTTATGGAGAAAAGTTCATGTTCCAAACTCACAATATCCATTTGTACGTGGGAGACTTCTCAGCCCGGCTCCCCAAAATACTTCCTGATCCTCACTGCAACTCTATTAGGGCAAGGGAGGGCAAATGTTTCTCAGTAGGAGTAAAAATGGGGATGATCAAAAGCAATGTGAGACCTACTTAGCCACTCCTTTTGTTGTTCTGCAGATAGATCCAAATGTGATGCCCCCATGCCCCCAAAAAAATCCGCCCATCATTCGCTGAAGGAATTGAGGAGACTGTCCAGAGAGTAAATAGGGCATTATCTTGTCCCAGAGGAAAAGCTCTCTCCTTAATCATTGTTTCTCCAACCAGAACCTTGGGGCCAGGGCTGGCTCCTCTCCATCACACACTGGGTCAGGGGGCGCGCTACCGCTGATCACACAGGAAGACCTTCCACATCAAAGCACAGAGCTCAGGCCACGCCCACAGAAAAACTCATCACACAGAAACCCTCCAGCCTTTCAAGAGGGTGGGGGGGAGAGAGAGACATCACCCTCAAAGCTTCAGGAAAAGGATGGGCACACACAACTATTCAGGAGGCAGACATGAGCAGGATGGGAGAAGTTGGTGGGGAGACCCACCTCTCAACCTGTAGAGCTAAGCAAATACCAGATCTCGAGTTCAAATCCCAGTAGGAAAAACTTAAGGCGGCTAATTTACAAACAAAATGTTAAAAGCTTAAACCATCTCAGGGCATACTGCTGAGAGACACAGAAAGTAGGAAGTCTTGTCTTCAACAGGCACTTCAGAAAGATTATGAGAAGGGAAAATGGGGTACACTTCAAAGTACCAATCAAAGCAGGCAGGAAGTGCTTCAGAAGTAGGAAGCACAGAACATACCCCCCCCCACCCCAGCCTCCTAACCACTGAGCCTGCGCTGACAAACCGGATGTGAGGGTGGCCCTCTCCTCCCCACTCCCATCCAGCCCAGCAGGAATAAAGGAGGGGGGGCCACGCTGGCCTTCCTCCTCCCAGTTATGTTTGATGAAGAATAACTCAAAAGTCCTCTCACTGATTTAAACTAGGAATGCTGGCTCCTGTGAAAGCCAACATGAAAATTGTTAACACAGGTGACATGAGCCTCACCCTAAGGTTCTTCTTCCAGTTGGGCACCTTGATCTTTATCCCCATTACCTTCATTATTAGGGTCTCAAAAGTTTGAGTATTACTAACTGGGAATAACTCTGCTGCATAAAAAAAATAAAAGATGTATGATAACATCACATTTTTATACTGGCAGATTATGCTAACAATTTACTTCTCCAACAATATGTACTAAGGAATATTTACTAGGACAAAGTCAATTATTTACTATCTGCATTAAAGCTAGAAAGTACTAAATTTTAGAGGTATCATAAACACAACATCTTTCAAGGTTTTAAGAAAAGGAAAATATATAAACCTAAAAAATGCATGCATGTACATTTTTATTCACTGCCGCTAGTGATGCTTTGCCATTTAAAAAAATTACACTTTGGGGCTGGGGATATGGCCTAGTGGCAAGAGTGCCTGACTCATATACCTGAGGCCCTGGGTTTGATTCCCCAGCACCACATATACAGAAAATGGCCAGAAGTGGCGCTGTGGCTCAAGTGGCAGAGTGCTAGCCTTGAGCAAAAAGAAGCCAGGGACAGTGCTCAGGCCCTGAGTCCAAGCCCCAGGACTGGCAAAAAAAAAAAAAAAAAAAAAAAAATTACACTTGAACACTTGCCATTCAACACAAAGATTTGAAGTCACAAAACCAATAAGGAATATGTATCCAGAAACCCCACACTTCTGCCTCTAAAACTTAAGTGTCTGCCTTTGCTACTGGATGGAAAAATATAGACACACAAATGGCTATTAGAAATACAGAATGCTGATGGACCTAGAGCAAATCATGCTAAGTAAGCCAGTGCGTGTTCTCTCTAAATGGGAGCGGGGGCTATAGGGTCTAAAATAAAAGCAAGCGAGGTAACATACACAGGGCTCAGTGCCTTTACACACTGGCTAAAGGAGGGCACACTTAGGGGAGGACGCAAAGGTGGAAACTCCTCCAACAACTAAAGCACTGTGTATCAAAACACCAGGGACTAGGAATGGAGGAGGAAGACTGAGCAAATGCCTTAAGTGTATCCATTGTACGCTATGTAAAGAAAACACCATTATGTAACCCGAAGAGGGAAAATGGGGGAGGGGGAAGAAAAGGGCGGCAGTGACCAACAAGAGTTTTCTACTTATGATCTGGACTTATGAGAATTGTAACTCATGAAAATGCAAAAACGAGAAAACAAAAATACAAAATATCCAAGTGCACAAAGAATGAGTATTACACCTCATAAAGCTTTTGTTTCTGTTTTGTAAAAATAATGAAACCCATTTTTTTAATTGTTTTTGTTTTGTTTCCCCAGTCCTGGGTTTTGAACTCAAGGCCTGGCACTGTCCCTGAGCTGCTTTTTCCTCAAGGCTAGCGCTCTGCCACTTGAGCCACAGCACCACTTCCAGCTTTTTCTGTGTATGTGGTACTGAGGAATCGAAGCCAGGGATTCCTGCATGGTAGGTGAGCACTCTACCACTAAGCCACATTCCCAGCCCCCCAGCTTTTTCTATATATGTGGTGCTGAAGACTGGAACCCAGGGCTTCATGTATATGAAGCGAGCACTTTACCACTAAGCCGTATTCCCAGCCCCTGTTAGTCCTACATGTAACTAGCTGGCTGGCTGTTTGACTCACCAGATCTTTAATATAGTCCCCTTTGTTATTTTTATGAAGTAAATGCGCATGTATGACACCTTTTAGACCAGGCGCCTGTGACTCATGCCTTTAATCTTAGCTACTCGGGTGGTGAGAACAGGAGGAACATGGCTCAAGGACAGCCTGGGCAGAAAAGGTAAGACTCTTACCAGCAAAAAGCCAGCTGGAGACAAGGCTTAAGTGTTAGAAGCCAGCCAATCAAGTAGAAAGCCCCGAGTTCAAACCTTGGTACTAGCCAAAGAAATCCAAAAAGCTCTTTGGATAAACGCATTTAGGCCAACTGTACATGCCTTGGGCACCTATTTAGTTATTACAGTATCCTTTGCATGTATTACCTTACCATCAAGTCTTGCCAATGAGCAACTTCATGCAGAATTGCTAGAAACAATCCTCAAAGACCAGTGATCCTTCAGAACCATACACACATTTTAAATCATTTTTTTCACTCCAAGAACAAATTATAAGCAGCACTGTATTTCTCCAGTTTATAGGTGCTTCTTAGCATAAGACTGGTGGTATACCTCACAAGCACATTCTGAATATGATGAATCGGCTTCATCTATATTGGTCACGTTCCCTAATTCCCCTAAATGTGATTTTGTACCGATGAAGTTTAAAAACCAAAAATAATGCTTCAGGGGCTGGGGATATGGCCTAGTGGCAAGCGTGCCTGCCTCATATACATGAGGCCCTGGGTTCGATTCCCCAGCACCACATATACAGAAAATGGCCAGAAGTGGCGCTGTGGCTCAAGTGGCAGAGTGCTAGCCTTGAGCAAAAAGAAGCCAGGGACAGTGCTCAGGCCCTGAGTCCAAGCCCCAGGACTGGCCAAAATAAATAAATAAATAAATAAATAATGCTTCAAGGCTTCAAGTTAAGTGGCTCATGTGGGAAAGCAAGCAAAAAAAAAAGTGTCACATAAGGGGAGGATCGAGGTGCAGAGACGGGATTAGCAGGTTTTCATTTTGTACAAATCAAACATGCTAAGGGTACAAAATGCTGATCCTGTATGAGGAGCGCATGGATGCTTTGTTATTCTCTATACATCACAAAAATAACAATGCAATCAAGGAAACTGTTATAAGCATAAAATGTAAAGGTTATTTGTAAAAATATTCACGGTTAAATTTAAATGAAGCTATTCAATAGAGACATTAGTACTTCCTGTGTGCCTTTGGCAATCAGCTCATGCTCGCTTGAATAGAGAGAAGAATATTCCCATTCCTTGAAAAGGTGGAGGTCACAACATCCAAAGCAGACTACAAGTCCATGGAAGTCGGGTTTGCAGCTGTGTAGAAGATCCGTTTATGTTACATCTTTGCACAGAAAAAAATCCTAGTTCTCTCAATTTCTAAGTGCCTGGATGGGTTAATTTTTAAACTTTGGGACACCAGTTAACTTTTTTGAGATACCTTTATGTTTTTAATATTTTATTTTAAAAGTACCTATTATAATTATACACACTTTTCCGACAAACAAATACAATACACAACAGAAAAACATAATCACAAAAACACTTTCCTCAGCTAGCACCAGGCGCTCACCCACCATCTGAACCACACTCAGGCGGCTTGAGGTCTGAGGATCACAGTTCAAAGCCAGCCTAGGCAGGAAAATCCCAGAGACTCTTTTTTTTTTTTTTGGCCAGTCCTGGGCCTTGGACTCAGGGCCTGAGCACTGTCCCTGGCTTCTTCCCGCTCAAGGCTAGCACTCTGCCACTTGAGCCACAGCGCCGCTTCTGGCCGTTTTCTGTATATGTGGTGCTGGGGAATCGAACCTAGGGCCTCGTGTATCCGAGGCAGGCACTCTTGCCACTAGGCTATATCCCCAGCCCCCAGAGACTCTTATCTCCAATGAATTAGCAGGAAGTTGCAGAGGAAGCTGTGGCTCCAGTGATAGACAGCTAACCTTGAGCCAAAAATAAGAAGTGACAGTGCCCAGGTCCCAAGTTCAAGCCCCAGGACCAATGCACACATGTGTGCACACACATACAACCTCATTCATAATAGTAGCAAAAAAAAACAAACATGACACACGTAAGAGGTATGTCCCACTAATACCTTGAAAAAAGTTTTACTAGTGTTACTTAAGTTCAATGGGACTAACAAACGTATAGTATTATTTCTGAAAAATGATTCTCAATGTAATTGAACAGAAATGAGATTTTTTTTTTTTTTTTTTTTTTTTTTGGCCAGTCCTGGGCCTTGGACTCAGGGCCTGAGCACTGTCCCTGGCTTCTCTTTGCTCAAGGCTAGCACTCTGCCACCTGAGCCACAGCGCCACTTCTGGCCATTTTCCATATATGTGGTGCTGGGGAATCAAACCCAGGGCTTCAAGTATACAAGGCAAGTGCTCTTGCCACTAGGCCATATCCCCAGCCCCAGAAATGAGATTTTAAAAAGAAACAAACCAGATATAACCATGAGGAGACAGGTTCTGTCTGATACTAACATTATAAGGCAACTGCCACACAAGATTACAGTAACTTAAGACAAACAACTGAGACAAAAAAAAAAGTGCTAATTTCACAAATGGAAAAAGTATGATTTCAGCTATTTGGAGAACGTTACATTACCTAATTAAGTGTATTGTGAGAAATAGGCCTAGTCTTAAGTTTTTCATCATTATTTTATTAAATTAAACCCACATTTCATTGAATAAATCTAAGAATGTAAACCAAGGCAAAATATGGGGATATTTAGAAATAAACTATCGCTAAGAAGTACAATCATTTTAAGTGTGAGTTGAAACTCTGAAAAAAAAAAACCAACACAGTGTAAATTCTGGACAAAAATCCACTATATAGGAATAATTTTTAAATGACATACAGTACTGGACTGGGTACCAGTGGCTCACACCTATAATCAACCCTAACTATTCAGGAAGCTGAGATCTGAGGATTGCAATTCAAAGCCTAGGCAGGAAAGTCTGTGAAACTCAGCTCCAATTAACCAGGAGAAGCCAAAGTGGAGCTGTGGCTCAAATGGTAGTGTTACACTTGCGCAAAAAAGCTCAGTGCCCAGAAACTGAATTCAAGCCCCAGAAGTGGCAGAAAAGAAGCATACTAAAACATGTGAAACACAACTGAAGACTAACAGCTAGTGCACACAAAGAGCAAAACAAGCAAGTACTGAAAACAAGTATATTCAAGTATATTCTAGAGAAAGGTTGAGTAGCATGACTTCAAAGAAAAGTGCTAAACCCACTTGCTTATGAGCTTGGCAATGGACTTAAAATATCAACTACTGGAGAGATTATAGATTCGTACTAAATGGGCAGAGATGTCCCGGAGACAGAGGGGGCAATGCCCATGAAATTTAAAGTATTAATATGCCCAGTTTTACAAGTGCAGATATTCATAGAAACACGCCACGAAGTCTGAATGTATGGTGAAATATTTATAGAGGAAAAGTGGGGAAATGATCCAAATGCCCACTGACAGACACTGAACAATTTACCTGTTATAAGGATGACAAATTCAACCAGTGCCCCCATGTTCAGTGTCTTTTACATCACTGGCACTGCAGCGACAAAGCGCCTGTGTCAACGTCATCATCTAGCCATGCCTCTGCTCTCTTGCTGAGTGATGGGAGAAAGTGTGGCTGCCAGACGGGGGGGGGGGGGGGGGGGGGGCCAGAGCAAGCTGGCACTCACTGTGTCCCTGAGCAGGAAAGACAGGGCACGGGCAAACAAAGGAATGAACTGAAGAGCAGAAAGAGTACTAAAAAAGGCACCAGCACAACTCAGGCAGAGAAGCATGGTGAGAGAAAGGGAGAGGACAGATGAAAATTCCTAGAAAGCCTCGGAACTGGGGCTAGACCAACTGCCCTCTAGACTCAAGTAAAGCCCATGCACAAGGCCTCAACACCCCCCCCAAACCCCTGACCCAGCAGCCAAGTTCACCCGAGCAAGTACATGAGGAACAAGTACACACACTGGGGCAGAGGACCACAGGGAGAGCAGTGTCTAGGAGACTACTATGCAGGCATGAAAAATAAAAAAAAAGTTGTACACACAAGAAATGGTCAGCATTGTAAATACATGCACTTGGAATAGAATCAAATGTACAGATACATCAGAAACTGTACCTCACTAGAGATAATTTGTATCACAGCCTACTACATGTTGGTCACATACTGAAATACCACCTTAAAGACAATGCTTTCTAAGTATAAATACTATGTGACCTTTACAAATGGATTTCCTGAAAAGACATGTGGACACTAAGCCAACTTATCTTGTGTCAAAGGTAAAAAGTGCTAAAGAATAAAAAGTATTATCTTTGGAAAAGTAACTTTTTGAGATCCTCCTCTCAAACCCTGGGATTACAGGCATCCCTAAGGAACAGTGAAGTTAAAATTCAAACCTAGGCCTATCTGTAGCTTAAGTCGCATGTCCATCTACTTCCCATCCCTACCCGAAAGATAAACCTCAGAAAAGGATTAGCAATTTTAGCTACAAGGTATCTTATATAATACTAAAGAATTTCTCTCTGAACAGTGAGCTTGCACAAAGAATGTGCTGTCTCATATTCCACAATGACTGTCTTTTTCTTCTCTATGCACTGTAAGTTTCCCTTCCCCATCAAACCAGTACGCTGACCTAAATAAGCCAACTCTGTGAGGGTGGTGTGCAACAACACCTTTAGTTCCTCCGTTTCCAGTGTGCTGTTTATTCAGCTGTGTTTATGTGCCAATCACACACACACACAAAATGTTCAAAAAGATAATGTCATGCCCAAGATATGGAAGCTTAAAACTCAATTAGATCTGAAAAGATTTCTTAAATGCCTCACTCATGAAAGTGATTGATTCTGTGATGAAGACTGTACATTAACTACACAGAGGTAAGCAAACCTTTTCTGTAAAAAGTTAGAAAGCAAGTATTTTATGCTTTGTGGGCCATAACCTCTGTCACAACTACTCAACTCTGCTACTGCAGTGTAAAGCTACAGAACTACATTCACAAAAACTGAAATTTGAATTCACATTTTAAGTGGGGTATTACTTTTTAAAAAGTTGTTTTTAAGCCAGGCACTGGTGGCTCACACCTGTCATTCTAGCTACTCTTGAGGCTGAGATCTGAGGATCAAGGTTTGAAGCCAGTCTGGCAGGAAAGTCCATAAATCTCTTTTCTCCAATTAAGCACCAAAATGCGCTCAAAGCGGAACTGTGACTCAAGTGGTAGAATATTACCCTTGAGCAAAGCTCAGGGACAGCACCCAGGTGTGTTCTCTCTCTCTCTCTCTCTCTCTCACACACACACACAATTTTAGCCATTTAAAAAATGCAATAACCATGCTCTAAGCAGAAAAGGCCACACAAACATGGAAAACAGGTAATCCATTTTTTAGATACATGAAGCTATTTAATTAAGTACATTAAGCCTAACTGAAAAGACATGAGCAGCTACAGGTTTATTACTAAGATAGGTCAAGGTTTTTGTCCATCATTATCTTCAAAATCAGGCTGTCAGTCTGATTTTGAGAAATTAATGAAATTAAGCCTATATGAACATCACAGCAAGACTATTTATTTGCTCATTGCTTTTAAGATCAATTTGTAATAAGCCCAATATATGTATGACCTTAAGCTTTTTTTTTTTAGCCAGGCGTTGGTGGGCTCACACCTGTTATTCTAGCTACTCCAGGCTGAGATCTGAGAATCGCAGTTCAAAGCCAGCCCAGACAGGAAAGTCTGTGCTTCTCTTATCTCCAATGAACCACCAGGAAACTGGAAGGAACACTGGGCTCAAAGTAGCAGAGTGCTTGCTTTGAGCACACACACACACAAAAAAGCCCAGGGACTGCTTGCACCGAAGGCCCTGAGTACTAGCCATGACCACTAGCACCAAACAAACAAAAAACCACCTTTGAATAAACAAGTCCATTCAAAGGGTCCCTTAAATCTGGCAGCTGCTCCAATAGTTCTTAATCAGACTAAGCCTGGAAGAAGGCTCAGCACCGTACCTTTTCACAGGTCACACTGGTTGCTGAGGCTGCTACTCTAGCTAACAAAGCATCATAGAGCCCACACCAGATGACTAACATTAAGAAGAATTGGGGGAGGGGAAAAGGGAGGGACTGAGGGAGGAGGTAACAAGTTGGCTAAGAAATGTACACAATGCCTTGTATATGAAACTATAACCCCTCTGTACCTCATTTTGGCAATAAATAAATTTTTTAAAGTAATCAGGGTGGGCTGGGAATATGGCCTAGTGGCAAGAGTGCTTGCCTCGTATACATGAAGCCCTGGGTTCGATTCCCCAGCACCACATATATAGAAAACGGCCAGAAGTGGCGCTGTGGCTCAAGTGGCAGAGTGCTAGCCTTGAGCAAAAAGAAGCCAGGGACAGTGCTCAGGCCCTGAGTCCAAGCCCAGGACTGGCAAAAAAAAAAAAAAAAAAAGTAATCAGGGCCTGGGAATATGGCTTAGTGGTAGAGTGTTTGCTTAGCATGGATGAAGCCCCAGATTCAACTGCTCAACACCACATAAATAGAAAGAGCAGGAAGAAGCTCTGTGGCTCAAGTGGTAGAGTGCTAGCCTTGAGCAAAAAAAAAAAAAAAAAAAAAGCCAGGGGCAGTGCTCAGGCCCTGAGTTCAACCCCAGGACTGGGGGGAGGGGGGGAAAGCAATCAAAGTTGAAAAGCCAAAACACACACACACACACACACACACACACACACCTGACTCAAAAGAGTAACACCAGCTCCTTAATAAGCTGCTAGTAACACGATTCTTCATCTTTAGCAACTTCTGTCCTCAGCAGGCAAGTTCATGTTATTCTCCCAAGGGGAAAGTTAAGTTAATGGACAGCCTTATCCCAATGACTGGTTCTTATGACCGTGAAATGTCTCAGTATTTGGGAAAAGGAGATTTTTTTTTGGGGGGGGGGGGGGAGGGGGCAGTCCTAGGGCTTGAACTCAGGGCCTAGGCACTGTCCCTGGCTTTTTTTTTTTTTTTTTTGCTCAAGGGTAGCACTCTACCACTTGAGCCACAGCGCCACTTCAGCTTTTTCTGTTTATGTGGTGCTAAGGAATCAAACCCAGTGCTTCCTTTGGGGATGCTAGGCAAGCACTCTACCACCAAGCCACGTTCCCAGCCCTGAAAGAGAATATTAAGAAGTGCAGTGAGCAACTTTTTACTTTGAAAATGAGACTTTTTGTTATGTCAATACAAAGAACTTCAGGGAACAGCCTTTAATCCTGTTCCATAGAGTCCTAAA
Source organism: Perognathus longimembris pacificus (assembly GCF_023159225.1). Lineage (NCBI taxonomy): Eukaryota > Metazoa > Chordata > Mammalia > Rodentia > Heteromyidae > Perognathus > Perognathus longimembris. The sequence continues at coordinate 10,963,552 of NC_063186.1, read as the reverse complement.
ACATAACTCCACTCGTGTATGCTTTCAATTATAAGAAGTTCTTGGATTGTTTTGTTCCCAAGAAAGCTTTCCTGTTATTTTTTTCACCAATTTCAGAACTACACAAATGGCATGCACAGATTTCACTCAAACATGTATATGTCTGAAGTGCCAGACTTTGAAGTCAGGCCCCATTTTACCACGTGAACCCTTTTAGAATCGAACCCTGAGCCAATCAGATTTGTACCTGTATCCTAATCTTGCTTGCTTGAACACCTGATTGTTGTTACTTTGTTCTTTATAAGCCCTGTGTAATCACAGCTCGAGGCTCCCTCCTAACCTCCGCTGTGTCGGTGGGTAGGACGAGGCCCGAGTTGCAGCTCGCTTGAATAAAGCCTTGCCTTGCTTTTGCATTTCGGAATGTCTGAGTCTCGGTGGTCTTCTTGGTGGTGGTTTTGCGACTTGGCACAACATATGGGGTTTCGTCCGGGATGGCCCCAGAGACCCCCGAGACCCCAGACTCCGAAGGTAAGAAAATAGGGCAGTTCATTCTGTGTGTCTGTGTCTGTGTGATTTGTAGTTTTGTTTTCTGTTTTGGCCAGCCGCCTGAATCTGAACCTGTAGGTAGTGAAGGACCAGCCAGAGTGGACACGCTCGTATGGGCAGTCCTGGAGGTCTTGGGGGATACCTCAAGCCCTCCACAGGGGGTCAGGCTTCCCACTACCACCCTGAACCTGAAGGACTGGACCGGGAGGCCCTTCTAATGGGCACCCGTCTAGTCCACTCTATATTCGGGGTTGTCTGGTCCGCTCCTACACAGGAACAGGAGAGAGAGAGAGAGACACACAGTGAGACTGTGTGGTCTGCCCCCTCACAGGGGCAGGAGAGACACAGTCGAACCTGTAAGCCGCGGCTCCCTAAGTCTGTCTGTAAGTGTTGTCTGGTCTTTGTGCCTGTGATTATTTTTGTGTTTCTTTCTTGCGCTGTGCCTGACTGACAAACGGATGATGGGGAACGTTCCTTCCATTCCCCTGGACTTGACTTTAGCTCACTGGAAAGATGTACAGGTGACAGCCCACAATCAGTCAATCAGTGAGAGTGTCTGCAAAAAAAGAACTCTAGGGGGACCCCCACCCAGCCTTCTTAAGCAGAAAATTGTTTGGTGTGCTAAAATGTTTTACTAAAACTATCAAGCCCTGGAAAATGAGGCTGGAGAATGCTAAAATCATTTGTTAAAGGTTTTTGTCTTAAAATGTATGGCCGATGCTTATTCAGAACGCTTTAAGATCTTTTGAAAATGTATGTGTGTGCATGTGTGAGTGTGAACATGTTCAAGACTGCAGTATGATAAGTTTAAGTTTAAATTCAAAGGGTCATCAAGTTTGGGCATCACCAAATGCTTTAAAGGATTTCTCAGGGTTCTTTAATTAAAATTAAAAAAAAATCGGAGCTAAGTGTCAGAAATTTGGATTTAAAAGGACATATATATACTAAACTAATGGGGATAGAAGTAAACTCTCATTAACTCTATGTATGTAGGAAGAAATGGCAAAATGGGTCAGTGTTTCTCACTAATATATTGGAAAGCTGAATGGATAAGTATTTCTAATTGTAATTCTTGCATTAAGGAAAAATTCAAAGGTCTTCATGCCATGCAGTAACTGGGAAAAAAAAAAAAAAAAGAGGCTCTTTTGAAACAAGCAGCTCATAGGCAAAGGGCGGCACCTGGTTTCAGAATGCCTGTGAGCTTCAGTTTTTCCAATGCAGATAAAAGCTAAAATGTGGTGTTAGTGTTAAAAAGGCTTTGGAAATCAAGAATACATTTCTAGATAAGAAATTTGGAAGTAAAATTGTCCTAAATAATTATCGCAAAGTGAGAAAAGGAGAATTATGGCTACTAAAATGTTTAATTGCCATTCTAGCTTCTTTGTAGTTTTTTTTTGTAACAGTTTCCAACAGGCCCACAGAGAAGCACAGGTGATTCCTACAAGTTTGTCGAGATCTAATACTGACCCTTACTAAGTTCCAGGTAAGAGAGCATGCTTAAAAACTACTTCTGTGTGGACCACCTTGTTGCTTATAATTGGAGTAAATTGGCCCCTTATAAGACTCACTGATCTGAATCTGCGATTCGAAGCCAGCCCGGGCAAAGAAAGGTCCCTGTGAGAGACTTGTCTCTAATCAGCCAGCAGAGTGCTGGGAACAGACTGGTGTGGAGCTCAAAAGTGGTAGGGTGCTAGTCTTGAGCTGGAGAGCTGAGGGACAGCGCTCAGGCCCTGAGTCTAAGTCCAGTGAAAAGTCACTCCTTCTGGGACAAAAGTGATGGAGCATCCAGAGGCAGTAAGCCGCTGCTTGGATGGCAGAGATGGTGTCAGATCCTAGAGTCACTCCTGTTTGGCCTTTCAAACAAGCAGGAGATTTTTAAGCCTCATCCAGGCCCTATGGGAACCAGCAAAGATTGCCATTATGCACTGTCCGGGTCATCAAAAGGGAGTTGATTCAATAACTAGAGGGAATAATCTGGCCGACTGGAAGTAGATTTCACAGAAATTAAACCTGGAGACTGAATATTGTTATAATTTTCTTTTTGCCTTCTTTCCTTACTACCCTGGCTAGTGTTGATGTTATTTTAGCAGCTCACTCCAAAGTGAAGTGACCCCCTTATTTTAGGTAGTTTTGGGCTTGCTCAGGAATAAGGTTATAGCCACCCGACCCTTAGAGCACAGCTGAGAAGTTTATGTATTTTGTTGCTTACATTTGTATACTAAACACTATACAGCAAATGGTAAGTCTGTATAGCTGAAAGTTAATTTTCAGTTTGCAGTAATCCTGCAGTCCCTTGGTAAAGTAGATAAGGTTATTGGTTCCTGGCTAGGTAAGGTCAACGCCCCTGAGTCAGCCTGAAGAAGTTACAGAAGATGGATGATCTTCACCCATCAGCCCCCCCTTTAAAACCAAGGGACCAGAGTTGTTTTTGGGAAGATGAGGCAGGATAAACTAGAGGCATGCAAAACAGAGGTACAGAGACTGTACTTGTGAGAAATGGTGACAGGCCCTTTGGTTACTACTTTGGGCCCTATTGGCCCATGCCTATCTCTATATCATCCCCTAGACATGCAAGCCATTGAAATGGACAGAATGGAGCCATGATTGGCTCCCAAGGTACCAAAAAGAAAAAGGGGGAAATGAAGTGCCAGACTTTGAAGTCAGGCCCCATTTTACCACGTGAACCCCATTTTACCACGTGAACCCCATTTTAGAATCGAACCCTGAGCCAATCAGATTTGTACCTGTATCTTAATCTTGCTTGCTTGAACACCTGATTGTTGTTACTTTGTTCTTTGCCTTTATAAGCCCTGTGTAATCACAGCTCCAGGCTCCCTCCTCACCTCCGCTGTGTCGGTGGGTAGGACGAGGCCCGAGTTGCAGCTCGCTTGAATAAAGTCTTGCCTTGCTTTTGCATTTCGGAATGTCTGAGTCTTGGTGGTCTTCTTGGTGGTGGTTTTGTGACTTGGCACAACAGTCCACTACATGCAAGGACCAAGGCTGAGTACAGGTTGATGATGAGAGGCCTTGGTTCCTTCACTCGTGAGAGGGGAGTAGTGGAATGTCCCACTAAAGAGCTGTCAGATGCTTGGCGGGTAACATTCACAGAGTGGAGCCCAGCACCATTTATTAGACCTGAGTCTTGAGGTCAGAGTGGTCTGCTTAGAGATGACAGCAGGCTGCACAGGGGTCTCTGGCCTGTAGGAGAAACATGCTTTCTAAGCATCACAAGTGGGTTCTGAGTGGGTAACAAGAGCTTATTCTGAGTTTCTTCTGAGCTCCTTTTAAGTACAACCCAAAAATCTGGAAACAAAGGCCAGAAAGAGGGACACAAGTAAAGGAGCGACAGCAACTGTCCAGGTGACAGGGGGCAGCAGCTATGACTGGGGTGGTATCGTCAGGGCCCAAATCTGGAAGACTATTTGCGATCAAACAATGATGTGGACAGTCACAGACAAGAGGAACAGAGGTGACTCCTGGGTACCTAGCTTGGTTGGTAGGTCTACAAGTGTTTCTGAACTACCACAGCCACTGTCACCTGAGTCCATTTAGAGTTTTAGTTCTTCAGTCACATAAGCAGTTGGAAGCTAACATACTGGACAGAGAGACACTATTCCAACACTGCAAAATCATTTGTTGGGCAGTATTATTCTAAAAAGTAAGTTTGCCGAATGCTGATCATGCGGCAACACCAAGTACAAAGCATCCACTGAACACGAAGCCCAGCAGTGAACTGGGGCAAGATCACATCCACTGGGCTGAGGATAAAACACAGAAGGGAACGGGAGGGAAATGAGATCATGTATGTATGGGAAGGGCGCAGAGAGACAAACAATGTCGTAGGCCTCTGGAATGCACACCCAGCAGACCTCTAGAAGGATCTTTATCTCAGGCTTATACAAAACAGGAAAAGAAGCCCATATGGAGGAAAACAAGCAAGTAAGTAAATGTGATGCCACAGTATGACGTAGTATATATCAAACAAGTGACTTTTCTTGGAGCATTTAAACCCAGAAGACACACATGTGCAAGTGATAGGAACACTAGACCAGCCACAGGGAAGGCAAACAGGTCTAAGAGGACAAAGGAGTAGCAGCGGGTGAAGGGCGTGTCCAATGCATTGGGCAGCTGGGCCTTCTCTGAATTGAGTGGTAAGCTCCCTCCCAGAGGCTCTAATTCTTGGGTTTTTTTGTTTGTTTTTGCCACTCCAGGGGCTTAAACTCAGGGACCGAGCACTGTCTGAGGCTTCTTTTTGCTCAAGGCCAGTACTCTACCTCTTGAGCCACAGCACCACTTCTGGGTTTTTCTATATATGTGGTGCTGAGGAATCGAATCCAGGGCTTCATGCATGCTAGGCAAGCATTCTGCCACTAGGCCATATTCCCAGCCACTTCTTCATGTATTTTTTAAAACAGTCACATCATTTATTGTTTTGAACAGGATTATGCTAGGCATCATGCTAAATATATGAGGAACAAAGATACAGGCAGGAGTTAAAAGTCTGCGATTTAAGCTACACAAAAGATTAAGATGACCCAAGTTATGGCAAGAAAATGGTTACGTTCTGGACACCTAGTGAAGTTTGGAAAGCAGGTAAGACTTCCAGACCTGATTAGACCACATTTTAGACCTGATGTGTAAGAGTGAGGAACTGGGGAGGGTTTACAAGACAAGCAACCTCACAGGAAACTGACGACCATGTTAAGATTTATTGTGCTTGAGATACTTCTGAGACATCCAAAATGTTGGAAAACAGCAGAATATGAGAATCTAAAGATCCAGAGAGTAATAAACTTGGAGACCCTCAGTGAACATATACATTCTATCTATTTAAAGCTGGAGAGTAAATATGGAAAACATAAAGTAGAAGTTTAAAGACTAAAAAAAAAAAAAAAAACTTCAGCTTTGTCACTCTAGCAGAGATCAGAGAGAAGATGGAAAGAACAAAAAGGGAACTGCCAGTGACATAGAAAAAAATCTGCCCAGAAATAATGGTCTAGAAGCCAAGTGGAAAAAATGTTTCAAGTAACTGTATAGATTGGGCTAAGTGCTGCAGAAAAGCTAAGATGAGAGCTGAACGTTTGGCAACATGGTAGGCACTGGAAGGGTTCCCATGAAAAGGGAAGTGGGAACACAGAAGTCGCTGTTTCGAGGCCCCTGCCTTTAAGAGAAAGAGGGCAGCCTGTGAAAGCAGAAACAAAGGAGGATTCTTTTAATAAGGCAGTGTCTATACGTTCATAGTAAGAATGAGTAGACAGGAAAGACTCACAAGGCAAGAGAAGGAAGTATGCCAGAGTTACACTAAAAGCAAGAGTTGTAATCTAGTATACAATCACGATGAACTAACTGGTTGGGCTTACTTTGGGAAGAATTACAGTTCACCCCAAGTGATGGAGGAAGGAAAGGGGCAGCTGCAAAGACGGGAGTTTGTAGGAAGTCTTCCCAGTGTTCACTCTTCTTAGAAAAGTGGAAAGCTAGGATGTCGAGAGTGAGGATGGAGAAGAGTTGGCAAGGTTAAAGGGAGAGGGAGGAGTAGAAAGCAGTCATTAAATGAATACGAGATTAGGAACTTCAAGTGAAGCCCAAAAGGAAGGTGGTTACTGAGCATATATGCAAGGAAGTGTTTAGAGCTGAGTGAAACTTCAGCTGAGTAAGAAATGAGACAGAGAAGACCCTGGAGAGACCGTAAGTCCCAAGGGACACAAGGCTGTGCAAACTAAGAGGAAGGTCAGGGCTGTGGCAAGACAACACAGGGTTACCTGTGTGAGAGGCAAGGTGTTTCCAAATGTGACAACACATGCACACTAAGGTCACTGGAGCCAAAGCTGATTCTCACAAACACCAACACGAGGACTGTGTGCCAGAACATAAGTCAAAACACTACTACTTTTTAGGACAGATAGGGGAGTTCATGTTTACAATCCCAGCTACTAATAGTTCAAAGCCAGTCCCAGCACAAAAATGAGCTATCTCAAAGAACAAATCAAGTAGAGGTGGTACATTCCAGCTACAGGGGAGACAGAGACAGGAGGGTCTATCTGAAAAGTAAAGGAAAATGGCTTAGATGCATGGCTCAAGTAATAGAGCACTTGGCCTTGAACACTATGTTGTGAGTCCAAAACCCTGGTACTGGGGGGAAGGGTACTTATTTTCTTCATCAAAAAAAAAAAAATTGCTACAAAAAAGTCAGCTGAAGGGAACTTTGTGACAAAAGAAACTTTTCCCTCTGGCATAAGCAGTTAATCAACACAGAGTTCAAAGCCTCCCACCTCCAGTTAGCACTCTTCTATGTGGGCACTGGCATCAACACAAATTACAACAGACATAACAAAACAATGACAATGAGCCACCAGTGTTCCAGGCAAAAGGAATAACCTAGGAAGATGTAGAAATACCACAATGAAATCCCCTCATGCTACAAATGTGTAAAAAAAAAAAAAAAAAAAAAGAAGAAGAAGACAAGTGGCAGGTGGTACAATTTGATGGCATCAACCCCAAGGCTTGGGAGTTTTAGAACAGAATGATCAACAAGTGACAATAAGGTTACAAAGATTTGGCCCACCTCTCCGTGCAGTGTTGTAAGGACAATTATTTACCCCTGAGACAGCTGCAAAGGAAGTGCCATTGACCAGAGAAGAGACTACTTCACAACTGGCTCTAGAAAGAAGGGAACATATACAGACTGTACCCACACTGTAAGAAATGTGCTTAGGGGGCTGGGGATATGGCCTAGTGGCAAGAGTGCTTGCCTCCTATACATGAAGCCCTGGGTTCGATTCCCCAGCACCACATATACAGAAAATGGCCAGAAGTGGCACTGTGGCTCAAGTGGCAGAGTGCTAGCCTTGAGCAAAAAGAAGCCAGGGACAGTGCTCAGGCCCTGAGTTCAAGGGTCAGGACTGGCCAAAAAAAAGAAAAAAAAGAAATGTGCTTAGTAGTATGAAATCCACAAGTCACAATGAGCCAATTCCATGGGACACAGACAATCAGGAGACGGGGACCCCCCGCCCCCTTCTGAAGCAATGAAGCAGTGATACAGACCGCAATGTGTAACTAAGGGAACAAAGGCCTTCAAAAGACAAGCACCAGCCAGGCTCCGGCGGCTCACACCTGCCATCCTACCTACCCTGAGCTCTGAGGACCACGGCTCAAAGCCAGCCACCAGGGCAGGTGAAGTTTGTGAGACTCCAATGAACTAGCAAAAAAGCTGGAAGTGTGGTGGAGCTGTGCCTCAAGTGGTAGAGCACGAGATGAGAAGAGAAAGGGGGAAAAGAGCCAGGCTGAGTTTCAAACCCCAGAACTTCCCCCCACCCCCCCCAAAAATAAACAAAAAAAAAACCCTACATGAACATTAATATATTAAGCACAATGCTAGAATTGATTTATGACTAGTATTTAAAGAGTGCTCTCATAACAGAGTTTCTAGTTTTTATCTAAATGAAACCATAAAGAATACATCTTATCTGACCTCCTTTCATTCTTTCAGTGTTATCCCTAGGAATCCCTTGTTTCTCCTTCATACAGGTGACATTTATCTAATACACATTATGTAATACATATCACACATTATATATATGCGAAACTTCAAAGAGAGACAGTTCCCTACACCCTTGCCACCAAACCACTGAACAAGATTTGAAAAGCAAAAGTGAAGTTTCATAAAGCAGGTACAGCTCTTTACTCTGTCCAAAAAGGACACTGGGAGCCATTTGCTACCACTGCCCTGTGCTGTGATTTCCACACTCTTCCAAACCACCTTGCAACTGTATTCTCCATAAATTCTGAAATGAGCTTCCCACATTTTAATATAGACAACATTCAACAGTCATAAAGTGTTACATATCACCTTTATCTCATCTATCATAAGCTCTATTAATAAAGGCTTAAGCTACCTTTAACACTTGTTTTTATACATTTTTCTTACTCACTTCAGATCAACTCTCAGCGCTTAAAATTTTATTAACTGTGGGTAAGGTCTTTTTGTGACATGAAGACGGATGACCTTCAAAGAGCTCAATGTTAAAAATTCCTCCACAGAGAGACCGACCAGCGCAGCAGTGTGTGGATGATCAGATCACAAGGAAAACCATGGGAGTATTTGTGAAAGGATTCGGACATGGAAGCAAACAGGGAGAAAACAGAAAGTACTGGGAAACGGTTCCACCCAGCATCCTTCAGCTTTTCAGCCTTCAAACAGTTACAGGAAGGCGTTAAGGGGAAAAAAATGAGTATCAGAGACAGGAAAACGTCTGGAATATTCCAAGAAAAACTTTAGCCAGGCCTATAATTCCAACACTCAGGAGGCTGAGGCCAAGAGATCTTAAGTGGTCAGCCTACGCAGTGAAATCTTGTCTCAAAAAGGAGAGGAAGGGAGGGGAGAAAAAGAAAGGTTACAGGGACATAATGAAACCAGAGGACTGGACAGGTGAGGGGCGAGGGTTTCAGAGATGACTATTTTATGAGATTAATATTTTATGAAAGTTATGTTGATGAGCTTGCATTTTGTGTCATGCCATCATATAAAACAACTGCTGTCAACTGCACTGTGTTCAGATGACGCCTTTTAAAAACCAGGGTTGGCTAATGGTTTGAATTTTATGTCCAGTTACAGTTTATCATTTAAATATGAACTTTTCAAATTCTGGAAACGAAAAAGCTTATTAGTAAAAGATTTAACCAAAATGTATTATACTGACACCAAAAAGCAATAATGCCATTCTTTTTTAAGTTTTATTTTATTGTAAAGGTGCTACACAGAAGGGAATATGCCATTTCTTTAAAGTAATTTTTAAACTTTGTTTTTTACGTCTCAGCTTTAGTCTGACACAAGTGAGCTTTGAAATACCAAGACTGGCTGAAAATACACATTAGCCAGGCGGGGGTCATGCCTGTAATCCTAGTTACTCAGAAGAAGCAGAGAGCTTTCTCAGCTTAAAGCCAACCCAATTAACTACCAAAACTAAGCTGGAAATAGAGCTGTAGTCTTGTACAAAAATAAACAAACAACCTCAGGGGCAAACACCAGGACTGGAACAGTACAAAACAAAAATACACTTTAAAGAAAACTGTAATTAAGAAGGCCCCCTTTACCCTTAATCAAACCATCTTAATTCCTAAACTTAACGTGTTTCCCAGACTCCAGAAATATAAAAAACTCATTTCCGTTTATACTTGCTGTCCTGGAGACTGAACCCAGGGCCTTGTCCACACGAGGCTTGTCTCTTTCGTGGTATGTCCCCAGCTCTTAAGTTCCCAATTTATTATTTATTAGATGTTATAATAGGCATTTCCAAGTACCTGAAGGAAACCTAAGAGTCACTTGCTAAGCTACATAAGTCCACAGACCCAATCATTTCACGCAATTATTACAATAATCTTTAAAAAGCACCTGCACTCCACACAGGACTAACTAGCCGTATTCTGCCAATAGATGCCTATGTGTTCCTTCATCAATTTGTGGTAGCCTACATGGCCCCATTACCCCCATCTTTCTGATCCTACGTTTGACCCATTCCCACATTATAATAAGGACCAACACTTCATAGGGCTTTAGAAGTCTTCATTACATGGGCTGGGAACGTAGCTTAGTGGTAGAGTGCTTGCCTAGCGTGCAAGAAGCTCTGGGTTCCATTCCTCAGCATCACATACACAGAAAAAGCTGGAAGTGGTGCTGTGGCTCAAGTGATAGAGTGTTAGCCTTGAGCAAAAGAAGCTCAGAAACCCTGAGTTCAAGCCCTCGGACTGGCAAAAAAAAAAAAAAAGTCTTCATTACAGCAACACACCCTGAACAAATCATAGTGTGCTATATGAAAGTAGCAAGAGTAAATTCAAAATCTATTTTCCCTGTAGCTTTTCATAAGCATTAATTTCAAAAAGACCTTTTAAATCTGCTTATTCTCAGTAACAAATGTTTTTGGAACAGAAGTTTATAGACAGTGCAGTGTGTGCTATACATACAAAACACTAACTTGAGCATTATTAGTCCAAGGTATGATCCTTTATGGGAGAATATTTAATCCATTTGAAAATAATCATTTACCAAAAAGCACTTGAGGCATTCTTGCTTCTAAAACCAATAAACAAACTAGATCCAACAAGATATTTCTTAAATTATCACAGTTCTTTATTACTATCTCCATAAAATCATACTGGGTTCCAAAGGCAGAGCAGAGCAATAGGGACAAGTCCTTCCCACAGGGCCGGCATTTTCATTTCAAGTACGAATTCTGCAAAGATTTAAACTCTTCAGAATTTTCCATCAACTGACTACTTGATGTCCAAAAGCTAATTTAGAGTAAGCTTTCATTCCTGATACTAACCAGAGTGATTTAAAACAAGTGTTTTGGTCTGGGAATATAGCCTAGTGGTAAAGTGCTCGCCTCGTATACATGAAGCCCTGGGTTCAATTCCTCAGCACCACATATAAAGAAAAAGCCCGAAGTAGCACTGTGGCTTAAGTGGTAGAGTGCTAGCCTTGAGCAAATAGAAGCCCAGGGACAGTGCTCAGGCCCTGAGTTCAAGCCCCAGGACTGGCAAGAAATAAAATGAAGTGTTTTCAGGGGGGGAAAAATACGGAGTTTTATTTAACTTAGGAGCCTAGAAAAAGTCATTATTGAGGAATGCAAAGGGTTTCTGGCTTATGACAAATCCCAACAGTTACCTACAGGGCTGTTCACACATTCAATCATACCTGCTCCTAATAGAATTGACTTGAACACTTACTCCTGTTTTACAGCTGATTTAAGACCAACAGACAGCTCGTGTCTTCTTTGGCTTTTTCTGGGCATTTTAATTTCTAAATTGTGTCCAATGGCCCCAAATTACTTTGCTTTTGAAAATATTGGGTGTAGCAGGCACTTTCTTCTCATGCCCAGACTTTTAATTAGCAATACTAATACAGATTTTTCCTTGAACTTCGGTTTCCTAATTGACGCTCCCTCATCAGAAAGATTTATGCATGTACTTCATACACACACAGGAATTAAAAACAAAACAAGACAAAACAACCCCACCCAGACAGGGCATTACCTCCACTGGAGGGCAGGCAACACAACCAAAGCCTGCAGGAAGGCGCATGCCCACGCTGGCACTACTTTCATTCTGCTGCCTCCCTCAGCAGAACAAGTTAAAAAGGTGGTTAAACCCTGGAATGGGTCCCTCATGCCACTGGCTTTTCCCTTAGGGAGCAAGCAGATTATAGGCATACTTCAAAGGTAGAGTTCAGGCCTCAACAGATAAATCTAGGTTTCAAACCAAGTCAAGCTCAGTCTTGCAGGAAGCACAGACAGCCTCCTAAAGTAAACAGAGGAAATAAAAGAACTTTCTCTGGAGTTTAGGGCGTAAAACCCCCTTAGAGGAGTTAACTCTTACACTCATTTTCAGACACAAAGCACACGTTTTCCTTTTGTGAAACCCAGAGGTATTGATTTTTATCCTATTGGTTTCAGTGCCAACCACTCCCACAGATGGAATGGCTTTACTGCACAGAAACAGCAGTCTGTTAGGACCCGGTAGGCTATCTCCGCTCCAAATTTGCCATTCACTTTCATGGCTCAGAGATACATTCAATAAGGCTGCTCTAACAAAGGATTCTATAGTGCCTATTAAAAAACACCTTACAAAAGCCCAAGTTCCTATTAGCCAAAGTTCTCAAGTTCTGCCACAAGTTAAAGTGTAGCCAAACAAGGAAGGAGACTCTGCAGTCCTGAAAGCATTTAATGCTCTTTACTCTGGGTTAGCAGTCTGGCATGCTTCTAATCAAGCTGCAAACCTCACCACCTACTCACCTACAATTACTCACCGTCAGCCTAGGCCATGATAAGAAAATCTTAACAGATGAATGATCTCACTTTAATAACACTACTTTGGATACACTTAGACATTTCAGGCGTCGATCATTTATCTTTGAGTTGTACAAAGGTGAGTGTGCGAGTACAATGCATCTTCATCACCTTTCACCACCCATCCTCTCTCACTGACCTGGCTCCATTTCCATGTGTATATATTCCTATGGTTGTATATGCCCACCCTTCTAGCTCCATCTGCTCTCTTCCTGCAAACCTCCCCACAACACACATCACAGCTTCCTGGTATTTATTGTTGTTTATAGTTACACTACTAGAATTCTTCCAATATATACCATACTTTAGTTTGGAGATGTGGATACATGGATTTCTGCCCAGTTTTTCCCAACACACATTTCAACATATCCTTAGAGGACTATGACTCCTAGTTTCCCTCCAAAACAAGTATACAGACAAGAATATCTGTCACAAGCTTTATTCCGGTCAAGTTGGGTAAATGTTCATAGGTTTCTACACAACAATCTTGGCACAAAAAGTAACTTGAAGGTTGTTTTGTTTTTAATATTGTGTTTTTGCGTTTTTCTTCTTCTAGGGAGGCTAATGGCAGAGGTATGTAAAGGGAGAGAGGAAGGGTGAAAAACACAACCATGCTATGCAATGTATATACACTATGTGACATGACCTATGTAACTCGTGGGCAGAAATGGGAAGGGGAAACTGGAGGTGACTTTGTCCAAAAAGGAGAAATATACTCATTACCTGACTTAGGAAATAGTAGCCCTTCTGTACAACACCTTAATAAAAAATACAATTGAAAACGAAATCTCTTGTACCCTGCCCTTCCTAGCACGCGAACATGTAAAAATGTCTTTTTTTATTATTCATTAGTCGCGTTACTTTTCTTGAATGGCCCTTCCAAAAACTGTGTAAATGACTATTGCGCTGTGGAAGCCTCCGGCCTAGCTAGGACTTTACAGCACTCTTAAGCTTCATGTCCCGCTAAGCTTTCCAGCGGGAGTTTTTTATTTCTTCCCCAAGGGCGGCTTGGGGCTTGATCAACAACCTCAGCCTTCCTTTAATCCTATGGAATGGACTTCTGCAAGTGTTTCAAGTGACTGCTGCAAACACTTCAAGGCCTTGTTCTCCTACACAGCCTTCTGAACAAAGATTAGGTCAAAGTAATGAATATCGGACGCAAATTAATCAAATTGTGTCTGCTGTGAAAGGACATCGAGAACTAAACCTTGAAGGGTATCTTTGTAAAAATTTAGACCTTGAAAGATTACATGTAAAAGTAAATCAGACAGTAGCTTTAATTAAAAAATAAAAACTGGATCGCCTGCACGGCACCCAAAAAGCCTCTAATCCAACAGCAGCATAATAAAGAAGTCATATTTAGTATTTCTTAGAAGAAACTTAGCTCGCAGACATCTGAAGTACTAAAAATATTCACTAATACCAAGTAAATAATGAAATGGCTTCCAGACCAAACACAACTTGGCGAAATGCAAAACCTCTGCCTAGACTTTTTTATCAAAGGAAATGCGGCCTGCCGTCTCTGGGAGCTGCTGTCTGGTGTAAGCCACCATTATTCCCGACACAAAGCTCCCATTTCACTCCAGCCACTCCTCGATTTCCTCTCGCCGACCTCTGCATTCCAGCTGCCAGCCCCGTCTCCCCTTCATTCACCACTCGCGAGCCCGAGGGGGGAGGGGAGGCCGCCGACGCCTGGGAGACACAAAGTGCGAGACAATGCTCCCCACTTCCAAAAGGGGAGCCCTGAAACTCGGGCAGCGAGCAGCCCGCACTCCCGCCGCCGCCCCCCCTCCTCCCGAGATCCCCAGCCCGGCCGGCCGGGAAGTGAACTTGGGAAAGTCTCGGTTCAAAGTCCTCTCCGCAGACAAAACACTCGGAGGAAAGCGTGGGGCCGGGCTGGGGGGGGGGGGGGAGAGGGAAGGGGGAAGGGCGTGGGGAGGAGGGAAGCGCTCAGAAAAGTCAAGTTGATGTGCCCCCACCCCCAAAACAAGAAAAATCCAAGCCAGAGGTGGAATCCTGTGTAAGTCACACTATGGAGGGGAGGGGCTAAGTCTCGCTCGCGCCCCCCCCCCCCGCTCCGAACCCCCCACCCCCGTCCCAGCGCGTTCCACGTCGCCCTGGGCCACGCAGGTGGCCCGGGGAACAGCAAGCGGCGACGCGGCCCGGGCCTTCTTCCTTTCATGGCTTCCCCTCCGGTAACACTTTGCTTACGGACGCGGCCCATACTTTAAAAAAAAAAAAAAAGGACGAGTTTTCATCTTTTTGCTGACTCTTTTTAAAAAGAGGCCGAAAAGTTGCCGTGGACACCAAACTCCGTGACACGGAGCGCTGGAACGCCAGAAATCACGAAATAAAAGCAAGCGAATAATAAGAGGAAATAAAGGTATTTAAAGAATATCCACCCCTGTGGGAGGGAAAAAAAACACATCTGTAAACTCCACAGGCCTCTTTCCGTGCCACTTCCCCCCCTTTACACACTTTTACACACACACTCGCCCTCGGGGCAGATGGGAACTTCAGAGGTGGCGTCCCTCCCTCCCTCCCGGCCCCCCCCTCCGCCGCCGCCCTCCTTCCTTCCTGGGCACGCCCGTAACCCCCCCTAAAAAAATAAAGCGGAGACACCCCCTCCTTACCGCACCCCAACCCCGACCACCCCACGCGCGGGCCTGTTCACTCCCCTGTTCATCCCCCCCCGCCCCCCAAACCACACACACACACACACACACCCCGCACCCCAAACTCGGCCTCGGCCCCGCGGCCTCGGGACGGCGTCCCCACCCCCCTCCCTCCGCTCCCCACCCGCCGTCCATCCGGGCACTTGGGACGACCCCCTTCCCAACCCCTCCCCACACCCCGCGGCGCGCCCTCTCCCCACGTCCCGAGAACACAAACACACACACACACCCCCGCCGCGCTCCAGTCCCTCCCTCCCCGCGTCCCTCCCCACCGAGGGCACGACGCGGCCCACGGCGCGGGCCCGGGCCCAGACCGCGCCCTCGAGTCCCGGGCGTCACCCCGACTCCCCGGGGTTCCCGCGCGGAGGTGGGCCCGGGGAGGGGGAGGATCCTCCCCACCCCACCCCGCCTCGCCGCACCCCGCCCCGCCCGGCTTCCCACACAGCCTCGGCCCGGCCCGCCGCCAAGTTTGGTTCGGGAAGCCGCGAGTGGGGAAAAGCGGGCGCCCCCCGTCCCCGAGTTACCTCGGAGGAGACGGAGCGGGACGAGCGGGGCGGGAAGCGTTCCTCAGAGCCGCGGGAGCCCGGGCCGTCCGCGGCCTGGCCGGGGTGCGGAGAGCGCCGCGGAGGGGGAGGAGCGGGGACGGGGAGGAGGGGGAGGGAAAGGACTCCGCGTCGAGTTCGGTTCCTCCGGGGAACCTCGGTCCGTCTCCGCCTCCCCTCCCCGAGCGTCTGAGCGGCTGCCGGAGCAGAGGACAAGACGGCCGCCGACACAACCGAGAGGCTTAAAATGGCGCCGCACAAGGAAACCTCTTATAAAGGGCGGAGGTGCCCGCCGTGTCCTTCCGCCCGGGCGCGCGGCGCCGGCGCAGCGCGGAACGCTCCGCCGCGTGAAACCCGAGGGGGCGGAGCGAGGCGGAGTGGGAGGGGTGGGGGAAGTAGTCCCCGCGCGCCGCCAGGGGGCGGGGCCAAGCGGGCGGAGAAAGTAGTCCCCCGCGCGGCGCGAGGGGGCGTGCCGAAGGGGCGTGGCCAGGGCGGGCGTGCTGTGGGATGCGGGGCGTGGCTTCGGGGTGCGGGGCGTGGCTTCGGGTTGCCGCCCGTGCTCCCTCCCGGTGGAGTTTGGGGTGGGGGGAACGGGAAGAACGTAGAGGTTCACCTCTGTCCCCCCCCAAGTCCTGAAAGCCCATCTTGCACGGCCTCGCTCACCCCCACTTCACTCTCCGCGCCGCCCGCCCGCAGGAGGCGGCCAGTGGGGCTACCGCCCCCCCCCCACCGCCACAGGGGTAACGGGGCGGAGGGGTGGGGGGAGTGGCGGGGAACAAGTCCTGACAGGTCGGAAGTTCGAATCCCGGCCGCCGCTGAAGTGGGCGCGGAGATGCCGGCACGCGGCAGGCGGAAGAAACTGCAGGGCTTTGCGGTGACAGATGGTGGGTGCTTGGGGGGTCGCGCGGTGAGACGCAGGGTCAGGGTGTGGCCGGCGGAGGTGGTCGCTGTCTACACCCCTTGCAGGACCTGGCGCCCCGCCCGGGCCCCGCGGGCCGTGCCGCCCCCACATCTGGAGGGCGCTGGCATCCCGCACCCCGACAACCCCTCCACATCTGGAGGGCGCTGGCACCCCGCACCCCCACATCTGGAGGGCGCTGGCATAGCTATAATGTATACCATATATAGTTATATAGGATGTATAGTTATACACAACTATAGTATATAGCACGCAGTGTAATATATACACCATGTCCTACATAATATATTATATATTGTAATACTTGGATGTATAACACATATTATGTATATAATATGTACATTAGGTATAATGTGTTATGTAAGATATATAATATAGCATATAATATGTAGTTATATAATATATTCCATATAGTTATATGTATTATATATCATATAGTTGTATAACTATATAACTATATATTAATATACAGTTATATATTATAAAGTTACATAAAACTATACTATACATTAATATCGTTGATGTTATATTAATAGTGATATACTGATAATAATGTATCACTGTTATGTAGTTGTATATAACTATGTGATAGTTATATATATTACTTATCTGCTATGTTGTTATAACTGTATAATACATTATATGTAGTTAAACATAACTAAATGCAGTTATATATTCTAATATATTATAGAATATAAATATTCTCTATATATGTAACTATAACTATATATATTATATGTTATATATATACTATTTTTAAATGTATTTATTTTGGTGCGGGTCCTGAGGCTTGAACTCATGTCCTGGGCGCTTAGCCCCTGAGTTTTTCTTGCTCAGAGCTAGAGCTTTTCTGGTGGGGCATGGGTAAGAGTCTCACTGAATTTCCTGCAGGGGCTGGCTTTGAACCGTCAGCCTCAGATCTCAGCCTCCTGAGTAGTGGGATGACAGGCGTGAGCCTCTGGTGCCAGGCTTCGGTTCTTTTTTTAAAAAAAAAAAAATCAGATTCCATGTGGAAGTGATAGCGCTGTGTGGCTGGGCGTGAACTGACCGACTGAGCAAGTTCACTCCCACTACGGTGCTTGAGAAAACCCCAAGTGTGTCACACACTTTATGGTGGTACTGTGGATTTTTCAATTGAATTTTTCAACCCTGAACTTGGCTACTGTGAGGGAAGGGGTGTGTGTGTGTGTGTGTGTGTATGTGTGTGCGCGCGCGCGTGTGTCAGTCCTCAGGCTTGAACTCGGGGTCTGGACACATTTCCCCTACCACTTGCGCCACGTCTCCACTTCCAATTTTTTGCTGGTTCCTGGCTGGCTTCGAACCGCGATCCTCAGATCTCAGCCTCCTGCCCATCAGGGAACATTTCATTTCATTTTATTTACAGCATGCTGACATTGGAACTCCATTTCCTTTGGGAAAGGGACTCCATTGTAAATCCAGCAACAATGGGGTTTATCAAAACAGAACCCCAGCGCCCCCCCCAAAAAAATAACCCCAAAAAACCTCAATCCCTTACAACGGATGTACTCACTCCAGTCAATTACTTTGTGCTTCTTTTCTTCCTTCCTAAACAATGGATGGTAGGACATTTAAAAAGAAAAATAAAAAGCCACTATGAGAGTCTGTGGATTTTTGTGGTTATTTTTTTTTAATCCTAAAATGCTACACTACCCATGCAAACAATATCTTTCTTTATACATAAGAACGCTGTCAGGAAATCTCAGTCGGTCACTCCTAGAGATTGGACACAGCCTTTTTTTAAAAATATATACTTATTTTTTTTATTATTTTTTAGGCATATCATATCTCCTTTAGGTATATTGCATCTTTAGGACCAACCAATATAGTTATTGTTGTTGTTTTTTAAGGGCTTTTATTTTTTCTACCTGAGATGTATCGCTTTAGGACAAATGCTGTCTTTGGACGTGGAAAATAAAAATCCAATCACAGATACATATATATATTTTTTTTTCCTCACCCAGGGCATTCAGTGATGTGCATTGTCTCGTTTTTGTCCTTGTGAGAAAGTCTGAAAAAAGTGCAGACAGATTGAAAAGAGGAGAGGAAAAAAAAATTTTAATTATGTCATCAAAATATGATTTCCACTAGAAGCTTAATGTGATAGAGTAAAAGAATAGACCGTTGGCCTGATTAAAGTCATGCATTAAAAAAAAAAAATCAGATGGCTGATTTGCCATGGTTAAGTTAGCAGATGTCCAAATAAAGCTTTTTTTTTTTAATTTTTTTTTTAGAATTTGGATTTCTTTGTTATTATTTTATTTTTGAATGAACGTCCCTGGGTCGTAATGGATGCACTTTGAACAAATTCACATCTCCCTACCGCAGCTTTAGATATTTTTTTAATCCAGATTTAGAATTTAAATTTCCAACCTCCTCCAGTGATAGTGTGAAAGCAAAAAGACAATGTTATTAAAGACAAGGGACACGCTGTCATAAGACAAGCTTATTTTTTAGCTTTTTCCTCACCGAATGGTAGGTGTGTACAAAGCACGTTCAGGTGAAACTAAATCTACTAAATTAAATGAGTTGAATTTAAAAAAAAAAAACTGCTCAGATTTTTTTGGGGGGGGTTGCTTTTTGTCTCAGGGAATAAAGACTTCCAATTGTCTCATTAAAAATAGAACATGGAAAACTTCTAAGGCCCAAGAAATACAGCATCACAAATAACCTAATGAATGAAATGAATCATCATTGATAAATAATCTATTAAAAAATACTACACAATGTGACCTTGGGCAAAGCATTTCATTAAAAGAATATATATGTAAATAGATATATAATAGATATAATATACATTATAGAGTCATCTTTATTTCTTCTTCACCTTTTTTCCTGTCCTAGAATCAACCCAATGGGTTTGACATACAGTAATTCATTCTGTGCAGGACTGACAAATCATTCAACATTTACAGCTATGTTTCTAGAAATCAAATTCCAAACTAATGTTTTGGGGTTTTTTTTTTCCCCTAAGCATGTTTAACAAAGGAAGCCAATCATGATACCAGGCCCTTGGATTTTCAAATATTAGTAATATAGGTGTGAATTTTGTCTTACGTTGTTTTGGTGGGTTTTTTTTTTAATCATTAGTTGCAAATAAATCAATCAACATCTACCTTTGTTTTTTTCCACTAAAGAGAAATATTCACCTGGCCGACCATGGGAGAGGCACATTCACATTTTTTGCTATGTTGCACCTCTTGCAAACTAGTGCATTATTTTAAAAATGCAAAATAGTGCATTTATTTTTTAAAAATGCACCCAGCACCAGAGACAATAAAGAGAATGGGGATTTTATTTATTTATTTATTTATTTTTGGAGAGAGAATTGCTTTTGATCCTGTCCCTTCATTTACCATAAAAGGGTGTCACTGTGAGGTACAGAGCCCTACTTGAAAACAAGCAGAAATGGTTTAAAAATATTTTAAAAAGTGTCCAAGCAGGGCGTGGTCTCCTGGTTTCCAAAAAAAATAATAATGATCAAAATGAAATTACAAAGCCAACCATCCTGACTCTCTCAATAATAAGGTCTGCGAAACCATCTCCTTAGAAGCATATGAAAACACTGGACCAAAATAATTATTATTAATAATAATAATAAAACTTAAAAAATGAAAACCGAATCAAGACCAGCTTTTCATTTAGCAGGTGACCCAAGGTAGCTACCGTATTTATTCGATGGCGACGTTTCTGATTTTGCAATCCACCCATCCAGGATGGAGGGGGTCTTTTTCCTGTCTTCTCTTTCCAGTTGGATGGACAGGTCCAGGGGTGGTCGAGGCTGCTTTGTGGGACTTTACAGGGTTGGTGGTTTGAGGGGGGACGGGTGGGGAAGGATGGATGGATGGAGGAACCCACTAGGTAAACTGAGGCATTCAGAGCCACCGTGGAGCTCTGAATTGTGCTGTGATTGTTGCTCTTCCAGATCTTTCTTTGGCTTTTTTTTTTCATACTAAGCAAATATAGATAGATAGATAGATAGACATATAGGCATATATATACCCACACACATATATACTTTTGCATCTACATTTATGTATGTATTTATAAATATATTTTTAATGACAACTCAAAGTGGAGGGGCAAGCGAGAGAGACACCCCACCATTTGTGCTGATTCAAAAAGCGAAAAACAAACCAACAAACAAAAAATCCCCACCTAAATCCAAAAACGCAGGAAGGTGTAGATTTTTCTCCATATTTCAGACACACACACACACCGTGGTATTGTTAAGAAATCACTCTGCAGAGACACAAGCCCAACATTCACACGCATACACACACACACGCCTAACACACACACACACACACACACACACCCCACCGCTCTATTAAAAATTTCATTTTAAGGCATTTTATTTTTTTCCCATCTCAAGGATGTCACTTACCTAGAGAATTCGGGGACTTGAAGAGGTATTTTGCAGCAAAGGGGGGAAAAAAAAGTCATTTCTGGGCTCCAGCTGTTTTTCAAAATAATAATAGAACGGCACTAAAAAGATCCACCACATCGCCATTTGTTGGGTTTTTTTTTTTTTTGGGGGGGGGTCACATTTGAGAAGCAAAGCAAAAACCATGCTTCGAACCCACTGCTTTAAACAATGCCAATTTTAAAAGGTCGCTTTTTTCCTTTTTTTTTCCCCCTTTCCAGAACACACCGAAGCGGGCCATGAAATCGATAATTTTTTTCCTTTTTTTTGTTTTGATCTTTCCCTGAAGCAGGCGGTATGGGGGTGAGTTTCCAGAGGCAGGCGGGGCAGCTTCCTGCCAGCTACAAGAAATAAAAGAAAAATAACAATATATTTGTTTTCATATTGGTTTTGGGTTTGTTTTTTTTTAATCCATCAAGATCTCTAGGTATAGCCTCTCGCTTTATGTCTTTGTTTTTGCTGTTTGTGGGGCTTAGATTGTTTTTGAGGGCAAGGCCCACCAGCCCTTCAGTTTATTGGCCTGTATGTGTCTATTGCTTTATACATATATATCAATATATATTATTACTATATATTTATACATATTACTATAAATGACTACGTATTTCTATGTATAATATAATATATATACATGAAAAACAGGGCGTCTTACTAAGATCTTAAACCACCACACACACACACACACACACACACACAGGATGGAGAAAGGAGTGTCTGGTGTGATCATAATCTCATCATGCAAGGTTCTATGGTTCTCATTTAGCCACGTTTCTCCAAGGCCCCCTTCTAAAGACTGCTCCCCGCTGTGCAGACTGAAAGGCATGAACCAGCCCCAGACAGGATTCATCTGTGTATATATTTTACCAACAATGACCAAAAAAAAAAAAAAAACCCACAAATACACACACACACACACACACACACACACACACAAAGAAAAAAATAAAACCCAGCCTTTGTATGCTTCTTACCCACCACACGCCACACCTTATTATTTCAGGAAAATCTGCAGCATTTTCTTTAAAAACAAAAAAACTCCACACCTTCCTCCCTATCACAGTACCCCAACATTCACCACCCCCAAACCTTGCTGTATGTCCTGCCTTTTTTTTTTTTTTTTTTTTTTTTTTTTGGCTTGCTTTCCCTCTTCTCAACCCAATTTTTTTTTACAAATTCTGCATGCGCCATTTTGTATGGACGGATGGATATGTGTGTGGGTGGGTGATGTGTGTGTGTGTGTGTAAAGGAGTGTGTGTGTGATCCTTTGCTCAAATTCCACTCACCCCCTTCTCTTACAAATCAGTTCAGAATAGGGGAGAAAAAAAAAAAAACCATAGTGAGTTGCAGGCTCTATTTGTGCGGGTTTCTTGTTACCGTCCGCAACTGGCCAGCGCCCCACCCCGAAAAAAGAGCTATTTCTATTATGTCTTTATATTTCTGTTATTAACATCACCTGTTGTATATACATACACACATTGGTGACATATATGTTATATATATATATATTTATAAATTAACATACTAGCAACAGCTGTAGCCTGAATAGAAGCTCTGAGATAATTAATGGGCTACAAGAAATTAATTTGCTTGCTTGCTGCAGGTGATTCTGTAAGGGAGGGAGACATCCGCGCCTCAGAGTCTAAGTATAATTAGGATCCCTACCCCTGCTGGCCAAAAATAAAGACAAAAGAAGAAGAAGAAGAAACAACAACAAAAAAAACAAGATGAAGGGCAAGATATCCTGGGGTAGCCTTTTTGTCAAAAGATCTGTGAATGACAGTCCTCCCGGACTCCTTTTTCTCATAGGTAATCCCTACCCCACCCATCATCCTTACCTCGTATCAAGTGGTCCAGATGCATGAAGCATGGCGGGACAGGGTGAGTGTAGCTTTTACAATGTAAATAAATAAATAACCCGCTTTTAAAATAAAGAAATAAAGCAAATAGCTTTGCAAAAGAAAGGAAGGAATGGGAAGTTATCATGATTATCATTATATATACATATAACCTATAAGTACGTATAAGCATTTAATAAATAAGTGGAAATTTCAGACCATGTCTCGGGTGGAAAATAGACAGACAAGCTAGGTATTGTGTTTTCTAAAAAAAAAAAAAAAAAAAAAAAAGTGAAATAAAATATGAGAAAGCTTGCACTATTGAAGGGCTTCGATGGCTTGAAAACAAAAAGATGAGAGGATTCTACGACTAACAGCTGTGAAAGACCAGCTCTATTGAGCAGTTACTTATCTGAATTCATCATTTCTTTTCTTTTTCAATCGCCCATCGGTGCATCCAAAAAACCACCGATTGTACTCATCGCCTGACTTAGGAAATGGGAACCCCATAAGTGTTAGCCACTGAATAATAATAATGAATAAAATAAAATGAAAATGAAAAACAAGGCTACTTTGGTACAGTCACTGGCCTGAGCCACAGGCTCTTTCTACAGGCCCAAAGTATTGAATGTGGCATGAACCCCATTTCTCAGGTGCCTCACCCCATCTTTCTCTTGTGTAAATCACAAGTATCACCATTCCATTTCCAAGACCTTGAGTGTGCAAACCATGTCATCACCCGAGTTCCAGAGAGAACAAAAGAGGGAAACAAAGGCAGGGAACGCATGAGCCATTCTCAGGCCGAACACAGAAGATTGTGCACACGTAGTTTAAAACCTCGATTCTCCATTGCAATTTCATGTTTATTTTTTCATATTTTCCCCACCTGTCCTAAGGCATCTTTATCAGATCTGAGAATGGAAACTCCCAGAACCCGTCTAGCTCTATAAAACAGGAAATGAATCCCGGGAGCAGGCAGAAGGGCTTTCTGCCCTATATGTCCAGGAATTTCCCTTTTTCAGATAATTCTCCTCCTGTGCTACATTATCATAATCATTTATGATATTGAATTAATTAAGTGATGGTAATGAAACGAAGGTAGGCAGGTAATAAAAAATGCTGTGTGATTGCAACACCAATTTGCTCTTTCTGCTAAGATTCTCTCACACACACACACACACACACACACCAACAATCTCAGTTCCCTTCTTTCACGACTTATTTTTTTTGGAAACCATATTCTCAGATTGTCAAAAAGACAGCAGTGATTGGACACCCTACGTATCTTAGAATAGTTTGTCACATAGGAAAAGGAAATGAATGAAAATTCCCCGTCTAGTTGGGGGCTTTTGTTTTTCAATAATAATCACATCAGATCGCAGGCTTTTACCCTGAGTGCCCTGACTTCAACAACAGCAGCAGCAAGTGACTAAAGATTTCATTTGAACTGAGAAGCCTCCTTAGTCGAATAATTTGGGGGTACCTATGTACTCCGTATATCTTGTCCCAGTCAGTCCTAGGATTTGAACTCAGGGCCTGGGCGTTGTCCCTGAGCTTCTTTTGCTCAAGGTCGGAGCTCTACCACTTGTAGCCACAGCGCCACTTCCAGTTTTTCTGGTGGTTTCATTGGAGATGAGAGTCTCATGGACTTTCCTGCCTGGGCTGGCTTCGAACTGCGAACCTCAGATCTCAGCCTCCTGAGTCGCTGGGATGACAGGCGTGAGCTAGCAGGACCCGGCCTTCACTCCTTTGCTTTTTCCTTCTCTGCTCCCCACCCCCCCCCCCCCGCAAAATGTACGATTTTTAAAAGATATGTCAATATATTTATATATAATGTACAATGTGCTTACATATTATATATGATTGTATACTCTATGTGTTATATAATATATTATATAGCCTGGGTCAGTCAGGACCCACCAGCACTGCCCTCTGGGGCTGCGGGCCAGGGGTACCAGTCACCCTGTGGTCAGGAAGGAAAGCCTCCTCTTCTCAGACAGATAGGCGAGCAACACCTGCCATCCTTTAGGACCAGACGCAGGGCCATGTTCATCAGCAGCTCAGCTCCTCTGAGCTGACATTCGGTCAGAAAGCCTGCAAGGTGGCTCACACCTGTCAGCCCAGCGCCTTGGGAGGCTGAGATCTGGAGGATGGTGGTTCAAAGCCAGCCTGGGCAGCAAAGTCCCTGAGACTCTGATCAACCAAGGAACCACCAGAAAAGCTGGAAGTGGCGCTGTGGCTCAGGTGGTAGAGCGCTAGCCTTGAGCACAAAGAGCTCAGGGACAGCACTCAGGCCCTGAGTTCAAGGCCCAGGACTGGTGCAAACACACACACACACACACACACACACACACACACACACACGACAGAGGGTGGGGGATAAGGAGAAGAAGGAGAAGAGGAGAAAGCTATGCCCCGTGTTCTCACCGCGGTGAATTTGCCCAGGCTAGCCCTACCCACGGCGTGTCTGGGCTTGCCACCACCCCCTCTCTCTGCGGCCTGACTTGCTACCAAAGTTGACTGTGGCTGCAAGCTAGCTTTTTTAACACAAACGAAGAAAAGCAGATGAAGATTAGGGGTGCGGGGATGTAAAGGAATGTTTCTGCTCTAGTCAGGAATCAAAGGGAAGAGGAAAACCCCACGCACAAAGGAGGCAGACTGGGGGGGGGGGGGTGTGGCTTCGGCCTGGCCCGTCCCTCTCTCCCTCCTCAGCTCCTCCACATTCATTTAGTGCCACTCCCTGTGTGGGTGAACCCCCACATTGCCTGCTCCCAGGCACCTGGCTGGCTGAGCCCATGGACAAAGCAGCCTTCTAGTAGGCAGGAGAATATTCTAGTAAAGAAGGTACTGTGGTTTTGTTTGTTTGTTTGTTTGTTTCATTTTGATGCCGCTCCTGGGCTTGAACTCAGGGCCTGGGCGCTGTCCCTGAGCTTCTTTTGCTCAAGGCTGGCTCTCTACCACGTGTGCCACGGCGCCACTTCCAGTTTTCTGGTGGTTCACTGGAGATCAGAGTCTCATGGACTTTCCTGCCCTGGCTGGCTTTGAACTGCGATCCTCAGATCTCAGCCTCCTGAGGAGCTGGGCTGACAGGTGGGGCCATAGGCACCCGGTGTGTGTGGATGTCACCTCCCTTACCTGAGCCAGGAGCCCGCCCTCCCCTCCCACTCGCTGAGACAAGCACGGCCAATGAGAGGCAAGCGAGAAAAATAAACACAGAGACAGGGATGGACAGGTAGATGGATGGATGCATGGACAGACAAACAGAAGGATGGACAGAAAGATAGATGGATAGGTAGATGGATGGATAGAAGGACAGACAAACAGATAAATAGATGGATGGATAGGTGATAGATAAGTAGACAAACAGACAAATGGATGGAAGGATGGACAGACAGAGATAGATGGACAGGTAGGTGGATGGATGGATGGATGAACAGACGGACAGCAGGACAGACAGACAGATAAATAAATACATGGATGGATGGATAGATAGATAAGTAGATAGATAGATAGGTAGCATAGACAGGAAAACAGACAGAGATAGATGGATAGGTGGGTGCATGGATGGATGGATGGATGATAGATAAGTAGACAGACATAGATAAATGGATGGATGGATGGATGGATAGACAGAAGGACAGACAGAGAGAGATGGATAGGTAGGTGGATGGATGGATGGATGGATGGATGGGTGGACAAACAGATAGATAAATGGATGGATGGATAAGTAGACAGATAAATGGATGGATGGATGGATAAGTAGACAGATAAATGGATGGATGGATGGACAGATAGATAAATGGACAGACAGACAGAGAGATAGGTGGATGGAAGAATGGATGTGGATGGGCAGGCAGGCAGGTGGGCGGGAAAGCAGTTGGATGGATGGACGGACAGACAGTGGGACAGGTGGATGGAGAGTGGACAGAGGAAAGGAGGGAGCGATAGAGGGAGGGGTGGAGGGAGGGATGGAGGGAGGGAGATGTCACTGAATTGCCTTGGGCCTTCCTGGTGGAAGCATGGGAGGACACGGGTATCGATGCTCTTCCTCTTGCCAGGAACACAGGTGTGAGGCCTGGAGCTCTGGCAGCCCTATTACGACCCCAAGGGGGAGATCTAAGGACACCAGAGACACTGGCCCTGAAATCTCCAAGTGTGTTATGAGAAGGGGGAAATGGCAGCTACTCGTTGAAAATAAGTGAGGCCTGAAACTGTACATGTGAGAGAGGGGGAGGGAGGAAGGAGAAGGAAGAGGAGGAGAAGGGGGAGGAAGAGGAGGGGGAGAAGGAGAGGGTGGTGGAGGAGAAGGAAGGAAGGGAGGGAGGGAAGGAAGGAGGATGGACGGGTGTGGTGACGTATGCCTGTAATCCCAGCCACTCAGGAGGTACAGGCTGAAGATGGCAAGTTTCAGGACAAACCCGGGCCTAAGGTGGTGAAGTCCTATTTTAAAAAACCAAAAAGACCAAAGGGCTGGAGGGAGAATCCACGTGGTAGAAGATTTCCCCAGCCACATGTTCAATTCCCCTGTACCATGAGGAAGGCTCTAGCTAACAAGTTAGTTGTCATCGGTGCTTTTTATCCTTCTTGTGCCCGCTACTTGGAACAGAGAACATTCCAGATGGCTCCAGAGACTGTTTCCTCCTCTCCTTAGGTTTGGGATTTAGCCTGGGTGTTTGATGGCTTAAACCACGCCTCCAGTCCAGCCTTGAGGATTTTTTGGCCAGTTAATTGCAAATGAAATCTGTCAGACTCTTGGGATCTTGAGCCGTTGGCTTGGGCTCTCCTGAGTAGAGCTTGGATGGCAGGCTAGCGTTGTCATTTTATTTTTTTTTACTTTAATTTTTATTTTTTTCCAGTCCTGGGACTTGAATTCAGGGCCTGGGCACTGTCCCTGAGCTTCTTCTTGTTCAAGGCTAGCCCTCTACCACTTGAGCCACAGCACCACTTCTGGCTTTTTCCTGTGTATGTGGTGCTGAGGAATCGAACCCAGGGCTTCATGCATGCTAGGCCAGCACTCTACCACTAAGCCCTATTCCCAGTCCCTTATTTTTATTTTTTGCTAGCAAAATTCTCTTTTTCCTGACCCACAATAAGCACTGTTCTGCGGTTATACTGTGAACACTGTATCTACATAGTATATATAATGAGTCATTTGAAGACACAATGGGTAGGTGTGACTTTTTATTATCATTCCTGTACATTAAATCACTATTTGTTTCTTCTTTTCCTAGCCAACATTTTTTTTTTACTCATCCTCTCTCCTCGCCCCTGTGAGTCCCTCTTGCATAGTTTCTCCATTCATTGAGTCACTTAGGAACTGTATTATATATATATATATATATATATATATTTTTTTTTTTTTTTGTCAGTCCTGGGTCTTGAACTCTGGGCCTAGGCACTGTCCCTGAGTTTCTCTTTGCTCAAGACTGGCATCAGAGCAGCTCCAGCTCCCTGTGGTTCTCAGGAGGAGAAGGGTGGACATCTCCAGCACTGAGGCCGAGCTGGGGAGCGCATCACCCCCATCCCGGCCCAGAGCTCTGACTCACACCAGGGACTTGCACAACTTTATGGGCACCACAAATCCTATCCTGTCTGCGTCCTTGGTTTTTTTTTTTTTCCTCCACCATCACTTACCTACCTACCTACCTAAGCAGGTGGTAGAAGGTTCTAGGCTTACCTCACCCTCCGAATCACAGCTGTTGAATGGGAGTCACAGACTTCGAGACATTATGACTCAAGGCTGGCGCTCTACCACTTGGTCCACAGCGCCACTTCTGGTTTTCTGGTAATTTCATTGGAGATCAGAGTCTCATGGACTTTCCTGCCCAGGCTGGCTTTGAACCGTGATCCTTCAGATCTCAGCCTCCTGAGTGGATGGGATGATCGGCGTGAGCCACCTGCTTTCTTATTATTACCGTGATTATTTATTGAGCTCGTGGTAGCTTCGGCTGATCTGAGACACGTGAACAAGAGCAGACAAACTTCTCCGTGTTATTGCCTAGAGTGGAAAAAAAAATAGGGACTATCTGAATTAAATAAGGCAGCGAGAATGACTGGCTGAGACAGGATGAGTAAAGGAAAGTAGGAAGTAGCTGGGCTTGGTGGCTCATGCCTGTCATCCTAATTAATTGAGTGATGGAGGTTGGGGTTGGGGGTGTGGAGGGGGAAACTGAGGCCTGATGCCAGCTCATGCAAAAAAATAAAACACCTTGGCATCAGTACCAATAAAAACGGAGTGAAGCTGGGCGCTGGTGGCTCACGCCTGTCACCCCAGTTACTCAGGAGGCTGAGATCTGGGGGATCAGGGTTCGAAACCAACCAGGGCAGGAAAGTCCATGAGACGCTTCTCTCCAATTAGGGACAAAAACAAAACACACAAGTGGAGCTGTGGTTTCCAAATGGTAGCAAGCTAACCTTGAGCACAAAAGCTCAGGGATGGCGCTCAGGCCTTGAGTTCGAGCCCCAGGACTGGTACGCGCATCCACACACACACACACACACACACACACACACACACACACACACACATTCGGGAGATGGTATCCACGAGAGACACAGGCGTCCAAGTTTTGTGATTTACCTCTTGTTCTGTATGCAGGTTTGCCTGAGGGAACATTTGTCTTTTTTTTTTTTTTGTTTGTTTGTTTGTTTTTTGGCCAGTCCTGGGACTTGGACTCAGGGCCTGAGCTTCTTCTTGCTCAAGGCTAGCACTCTGCCACTTGAGTCACAGTGCCACTTCTGGCCATTTTCTGTGTACGTGGTGCTGGGGAACCGAACCCAGGGCCTCATGTATACAAGGCAAGCACTCTTGCCACTAGGCCATATCCCCAGCCCCTGTCTTTTTTTTTTTGGTGTTTTCCTTTTATTTATTTATTTTTTTGGTGCCAATCTTAGGACTTGAATTCAGAATCTGGGCGCTGTTCCTGAGCTTCTTTTGCTCCAGGCTCTACCATTTTGAGCCACAGCTCCACTTGTGGCTTCTTCTGAGTAGTTTATTGGAGGTAAGAATCTTCATGGACTTTCCTGCCTGGGCTAGTTTCAGGCCATGATCCTCAGATCTCAGCCTCCCCCATCGCTGGGATGACAGGCTGGAGTGGTGCTCTGCTTTAACCTAAGACCGCATCGCAGGATGTGCTTTCTGGGAGACTCAGGTCTGGTAGACTTATTCACTTCTTGGGGTGGGCTGAGGAAGCTGGTTTTCAAGGTGTACTGGGTCTCCTGAAAGAAATGTACTTCATACCTAAACCAGAGAGAGAGAGAGACAGAGAGACAGAGAGAGAGAGACAGAGAGAGAGAGAGAGAGAGTTTCACAGGGGCATGGCTCAGTGGGTAGAACATCAGACCAGTGAGTAAAGGCATCAGCCTCCAAGTTCGAATCTTGGGCTTGACTCCACCTGGCCGGGTGGGCCTAATTTTTTTTTTAATGTATATCACATTTTATATGTGCAAATGTTTTTAGATTTCTTTATCATGATTATCATAACTATTATTACTATTTCTGGGTATGTGGTACTGAGGAATCGAACCCGGGGCCTGACGCATACTAGGCAAAGACTCTACCACTAAGCCACCTTCCCAGCCCCGTGGGCCTATGTATATGGGGAGACGCTAAGAGCTCCTGTCTGGGGAGGACATCTTTCTTTTTTTTTTTTAAAGAGCAATCAATGTGTGTTATGATGAGAGAGAGAGACAGAGACAGAGACAGAGAGACAGAGAGAGTTTAGAATCATTGCGGAGGCAAAGGCCGACCCAGTGTCTATTTAATGCCACTGCTGCCTTTTCTTCATGTGGCTGGCACAGGAACCAAGGATTTCTTTCCCTCCTTTCCTAGTTATTCCTTTTCGTTCTCTATTCTGGGGGGAATTCAGTAATTTGGGGGGGGAGGATGTCATATGCCCATTCCGTAAGAGCTGAAATGGCTTATATATATAAAATAATGGAGAGAGCGGAAGGGGGGGGAGAAGAAGAAAGAATCAATTTCAGCTTTTTTTTAAAGGGGTTGGAATCAGAAACTGTGAATAAGAGACAGAGGGAAGCCCTGGTTAAAAATAGCTCAGAAGAGAGAGAGAAACATGTTGCTCGCTCCCTTGCTTGCTCCCGCATCTTCTCAGAAGGCGAGCTGGGCACAGAACCTCGGGTGAATCAGAAGAATGTGCTGGAAGGATGAGTGTGCCTGCTCTTTTTTTGAAATGTGGGTGGTGACACAAAAAAGAAAAAGGAGAAGGAAAGGTGGGGGATAGGCCTCCTGTCCGCCCAGCCACTGCCCAGGACAGCTCTGAACCATCAAAGCTTCATCTGGAGGGCCCATGGGGATGGTGGGGGAGGGGGGTTAGTGGAGGCCCGGGGGTGGGGGGGTCAGGAGAGGGGGGGGGGAAGAAGGTGACCAGGGGTAGTGCACAGGGAATGCACAGGAAATGCAGACAGACACAGAACGGGGAAAGATGGAGGAAGAGGATGAGAGGCTGGGATGGTTAGAGGCGGAAGGGCTGTCACTCTGTAAGGAGTAGGCAAGAGGGTCACCCTTCACTAGGCCCTCAAACAAATCACCCTACCCAGCCCCCTGTGCATCCACAGGAGTCATGGCTTGATATTCGTTCACCAGGAAGCAGGTAGAAATCCTTTCTTCTTTTCCTTTCTTTTTTTTTTTATTCTGGTCTGTCATGGGGCTTGAACTCAGGGCCTTGGCACTCTCCCTGAGCTCTTCAGCTCAAGGTTGGCACTCTACCACTTGAGCCACAGCACCACTCCTGTTTTTCTGATGGTTCATTGGAGATGAGAGTCTCAAGGACTTTCCTGCCCAGGCTGGGTTTGAACCATGATCCTCAGATCTCAGTCTTCTGAGTAGTTGGGATGACAGGTGTGAACCAGTGGCAGCCAGTTCAACTCGTAGTCACAGCTTGTGTGGTACAGTAGAACACACTACATCGCACAGACTCGGGACCCAGGTGTCTGAACAGCACCCCTGCACCCCAATGCCTCCTCCTGTCCTCCCCCATCCTCCTGCAACATCCTGGGGTTCACTTCTCAAATATACTGAATAGGCTGGGAGCCTCATGAGGCTGAGACCTGAGGATCGTGGTTCAAAGCCAGCCTGGGGAGGAAAGCCAATGAACTGGCAGAAAACTATATCTATCTATCTATCTACCTACCTATAACTATATATATAAAACAATAGCTACATAACTATATATAGTCCATATACTATATATACTAAAACAACATATATACCTAGGTGTTATACTATACATACTATATACCATACATAGTAGATATACTATATATAGTATCTAGTCTATATAGACATTATATACTACATATACAATATTTAGTATATACATAGTGCATATATCTACATGGTATATATATAGTGTATACTATATAGTATACATATAGTATATATGTACTACATAGTATACATAGTATATGTACTATATTTAATACATACACTATATATGCAACATATAATATGTATATGCTATATAGTGTATATGTATTATACATACACACTATGTACTATATTGTGTATATATAAACATTGTATAGTACATATACTATACTTAAAATAAAGTATATATACTATATATGCAATATAGTGTGTATATACTATATAATGTATATATAGTATACAGCATATACAATGTATACATGTAGTATATGTAGTATATATGCTATGTATAGTATATATGGTTATACTATACTGTATATAGTTATACTATATATAGCACATATAGTACATAATTATGCATGGCATATAATAGATGCATTATATATACTTATATACAGTACATATATAGTTTCATATGTAGTTGTACATTTATACCATATATAGATAATATATCTATAAGTATATAACTATAAGTATAGTTATATATAGTACATAGTTATATACAATACATATATATCATATGTAGTATAGAGTGATATAGTGTATATGTCCTATTTGTAGTATATATAATACAGTGTATATAGTATACATACACATACTATATATGTAGTATTCTATATATAGTACACTACATATATAGTATACACACGTACACTATATATACTGTATATAGTATATATACTATACTGTATATTCACAGTATATATTCACACAGGCTGTCTGTATGTGGGCTCCCCAAAATCAGCCTTCTCACACCAGTCAGTATATATGTGTGTGTGTGTACTGTTATACCATACTATAGTATGTGTATATATACAGTATATATGTGCTATATGTGGTATACTATATATACACACTATATACGGTATATATACTGTGTAGAATATGCTATACTCTATATCCATATCCTATAGAACATATATAGTATATATAATCCCAACTCATGCCCAGCCTCCTGAGATGGAGAGGATTATAGTTCCTAGGCAGACTGGGCAGGAGACTCTGATTTCTTCTTCTTCTTCTTCTTCTTCTTCTTCTTCTTCTTCTTCTTCTTCTTCTTCTTCTTCTTCTTCTTCTTCTTCTTCCTCTTCCTCTTCCTCTTCTTCCCCTTCCCCTTCCCCTTCCCCTTCCCCTTCCCCTTCCCCTTCCCCTCCTCCTCCTCCTCCTCCTCCTCCTCCTCCTTCTTTCTTCCTCCTCCTCCTCCTCCTCCCTCCTCCTCCTCCTCCTCCTCCTCCTCCTCCTCCTTCTCCTTCTCCTTCTCCTTCTCCTTCTTCTTCTTCCTCCTCCCCCTCCTCCTTCTTCTTTCTCTTCCTTCTCCCTCTCTTCCCCTCTCCCTCCTTCTCCCTCTCTTCCCTGAGCCCACAGCATCCATCCTGTCTGTTTCTGATGAGTTGATTGGAGGTCCAGTGTCTCTGGCATTTTCCTGCCCATCTGCCTTGGGCATTGCCATCTTCCCGGCAGATCTCAGCCTCCTGAGTAGCAGCATAAGGGAGGCAGGCGTGAGCCACCAGTGCCTGGCAGGAGAATCGTGGGTTTTTTGTGGGTTGTTTTTTGTTTTTCCTTCTTTGTCCTCCCACCCTTGGGCTCCAGGCCAGGGTGAGGATATAGGACGAGCTGACCACACAAAGGAAGTTGGTTCTTTTGCTGGAAGGTTCCCCAGGAGGCCAGGGCTGGCCAGGCTGGCATGATGCTACCCAGATTTCACCAGGGTCCTGGGGGTTGACATCCTGCCTTGATCTTGAGGGGCTGAGGGGGGCTAGGGATGGGGGGTGCGGGGTCCGCGATGGTGACTCCCCTCGATCCACCAAGAAAGTCAGCTTTTTCCACCCCTCGGCCCCAGATCTCCCATGGCCGCCTCGCTGGGCCTTCGCTCTCTCCTGGTTTGGAGGTGATATTTCCTTCCCTCAACAGGACAAGAGAAAGGGGTTTGTTGCCATTGTTCTTTGTGGTGGTGTTTTTGCGTTGTCTGGGATTTGTTCAGTGCTCCTATCCAGGCTCGAACTCAGAGCCCGGGCCCTCTCTTTTATCCTATGTTATGTTATGTTTCTCCCCTCAAAGGCTAGCGCTCTACCACTTCTGGGTTTCTGGTGGTTTCATTGGAGATTAGAGTCTCACGGACTTTCCTGCTCGGCTGGCTTTGAACCCTGATGCTCCAGATCTCAGTCTCCTGAGTGGCTGGGTAACAGGCCTGCGCCACCAGCGCCCAGCTAGAGGAAGCACCTAGATAGAAAAGATTCTGACTCTTACACCTTGCCCCCCACCTTGCCCATCTCTGTAAGCAATCAGTGACCCAGAAATACCACCCCCCAAATACTGCAAAGTCCCCCCAGGTTTTGTGAGTACCCTCTTCTGGGAGAAGGTGGCCATTGGCCCTCGCAGAACCAGGCCACTGGGTGTGTTCGATTGGAGACTATGTACTGTGGGGCGTTTAAAGCTCCTCATCTCACTCCTGGGCTTGTAGAATTGCAAAGAAACCTCTCTTTGCCTGCTTTGAGAAGGTTCTGAAGGTTCTAGAAGGTTCTAGAAGGCCCCCACCCTGCCCGGTTTCCCCTCAAGCCAACCTCACAAATCCGGCCTCTATCTCTCAGCTACTCAAAGGGGCGCCACTGGCTTCAAGTTAGCGTAGCCCCAGCTTTTCCTCCCATGGAGAAGTAGGGAGAGGGTGAACCTGGCAGCACCCCAAAATGGTCACCTTGCTCAGTTAGGCCCGGAATGGCCGGGTCTTGTCTGAACCCAAATGTACACAGGAAGTTTTGTGATCCAGGGGTTCTACGTCCATAGCACAAATGGGTACACTGAGGCCCGAGCAAGCTTGGGAGACACCTGGCTAACCACCCTGGCCTTGCTTTCTCTCCTCCAGCTGTGGTTCAAATGTCAACATGGAGAATGGTGTGTGTGTGTGTGTGTGTGTGTGTACACGCGTGCGTGCTAGTACTTGGGGGCTTGAACTCAGAGGCTCTTTTAACCTTTTCCTCTCAAGGCTGGCGCTCGACCACTCGAGCCACACCTCCATGAATGACTTCTTAGTGGCTGATGGGAGATAAGAGCCTCACAGAGTTTTCCTGCCTCCCGGGGCTGGCTTCGAACCACCCTCCTCCAGATCTCGAGTTGCTAGGGTAACAGAGGCATGAGCCACCAGCCTGCCTGATGGTGGTAAAAATGTTTTTAAGTCTGTTTGTTTTTGCCAGTCCTGGGCTTGAACTCAGGGCCTGAGCACTGTCCCTGAGCTTCTTTTTGCTCAAGCAGGCTAGCACTCTATACTTGAGCCACAGCACCACTTCTGGCTTTTTCTATATACGTGGTGCTGAGGAATCGAACCCAGGGCTTCATGTATACGAGACGAGGACTTGACCACTAGGTCATATTCCCAGTCCCTAAATCTCTGTTAGTTTGGATCTCCTTTCAAACCTTTGTAAACTCAGAGATCCTCCCAGACTCAAGCAACACGCTGCTAAAGACATCCAAGACAAAACAAAACAGAGAGCCTGAGATTCATCAGGAGTTTCCAATACGAACCTCACTCATCCTATCAAGAACCAGGAGCTGGGCCCTGCTGATCACACCTGTCATCCCAGCGACTCCGGAGGCTGAGATCTAGAGGACTGTGGTTCAAAGCCAGCCCGGGCAGGAAAGTCCATGAGACACTTATCTCCCATGAACCAGCAGAAAACAGGAAGTGGTGCTGTGGCTCAGGTGGTAGAGCGCTAGCCTTGAGCTAAAGAGCCTGGGGACAGTGCCCAGGCCCTGAGTTTGAGTCCCACAGGAAAAAAAAAGGAGGGAGGGAAGGAAGGAAGGAAGGAAGGAAGGAGAAAGAAAGAAGAAAGAAAGAGGGGCTGGGGATATGGCCTAGTGGCAAGAGCGCTTGCCTCATATACATGAAGCCCTGGGTTCGATTCCCCAGCACCACATATACAGAAAATGGCCAGAAGTGGCGCTGTGGCTCAAGTGGCAGAGTGCTAGCCTTGAGCAAAGAGAAGCCAGGGACAGTGCTCAGGCCCTGAGTCCAAGGCCCAGGACTGGCAAAAAAAAAAAAAAAAAAAAAAAAAAAAGAAAGAAAGAAATTGCATCTTGCCTTTGAAGATCTAGCAGAAAGCCTAGTCGTGATTTCTGGCTGGCGATCTTGGCAGCCCTTCTGCGCCTCTGTGCCGGTGAAATTTGTGTTTAGTGAATTTCTTCCTGTTTTTTTTTTTCTTCAAGCCCAGAAACCTTTGTCTTGGCGAGGGTCAAACTCAGAGTGTGTGTTTCCTTCTAGAAGAGACCGGGAGTGGGGGGAGGCCGTCAGGGGAGAACAGAGCTCCTCCTTTGAAAGCCATTTCCTTCCCTTCTCCTACCCAGCCCCCCAGAACCCCAAGGCCCCCCCGCCCCCCACATCCCGTTTGTGGGGGGGGAGGGGGGGGAGGGCGGGCAGGGTAGGGCAGAAGTCCCTCCAAAGTCTGATTGAAAGTTAGGAAAACCCATCTGGCTTGTAAAATGGTGACTGCAGCCACAAACCCCAGAGTTGTGGCCATTGAGGTATAATTTCCCAGAAGCCTTTGGGCCTCAGGCGCTTGCCAACGTGCATTGGCCAAAAGAATTCATATTTATCCGTGGCTGCCTTAAACGTTAAAGGGAAAAACACATCAGTGTGTGTGTGTGTGTGTGTGTGTGTGTGTGTGTGTTGGTCCTGGGGCTTGAACTCGGGGCCTGATCACTGTCCCTGAGCCTCTTTGTGCTCAAGGCTGGTGCTTCCAGCTTGTGCTGAGTGGTTTACTGGAGCTGCGAGTCCCCTAGGCATTCTTGCCCTTCCCAACCTTCCCTAGGCTGGCTTTCGAACCTCCATCCTCCAGATCTCAGCCTCCTGAGTGGTTCCGATGACCTGCGTGAGCCGCTGGCTGACCCCCCAGGCCCTCCAAACTTTCTACAAGTGTCTGACTTTATCACAGCAGCAACAGCGGTTCTCTCTAAAGGCCTTGCACCCTGGCCTGCGGGACGGCTGTCATTTCCAGTAGCCGATTCTGTTTCCAGATGGCTCTTTACCGCGTCCTGAGCAGGGACTCACACAGGATACCAGCCTGGCCTGTTCAACGTCTCTCCCTATTGTTTATTGTGATTCCCCCCCCACACACACACTTTTCACAAGACCCTGTGCTCATTTAAAGAGACAGGTCAGCATTCCTTTAGGGCGGCTGTGTTCTCAACACAGTGTGGACTAGACGCGGATCTTATGAACAATCTGGGAGCCAGTGCCAGGGGCTGGGAAGGTGGCTTAGCGGTAGAGTGCTTGCCTAGCATGCATGAGGCCCTGGGTTCGATTCTTCAGCACCACATACACAGAAAAAGCCGGAAGTAGCGCTGTGGCTCAAGTGGTAGAGCGCCAACCTTGAGCAAAAGAAGCTCAGGGACAGCGCCCAGGCCCTGAGTTCAAGACCCAGGACTGGCAAAAAAGAAAAAGAGAAAAAGGAAAAGAGGAAAGGTCTTCCCTTCCATCACCTCTGAGCACCCTTAAAACCCCTATTGGCCTCAGATTCTTTTGTTTTGTTTTGTTTTTGCCAGTCCTGGGGCTTGAACCGGGGCCTGAGCACTGTCCCTGGCTTCTTTTTGCTCAAGGCTAGTACTCTACCACTTGAGCCACAGCACTACTTCTGGCTTTTTCTATATATGTGGTGCTGAGGAATCGAACCTAGGGCTTCATGTATAAGAGGCGAGCATTCTACCACTAGGCCATATTCCCAGCCTCTTTTTTCTTTTTATTGGTCAATCATGGGACTTGAACTCAGGGCCTGGGCACTGTCCCTGAGCTCTTGCTCAAGGCTGGTGCTCTACCACTTTGAGCCACAGCTCCACTTCTGGTTTTCTGGTAATTCATGGGAGATAAGAGTTTCATGGACTTTCCTGCCCAGGCTGGCTTTGAACTGTGATCCTCTAGATCTCAGCCTCCTAAGTCGCTGGGATGACAGGCATGAGCCACTGGCAGCCGGCTTGGACTCGGATTCTCTATTAGGAGTCACATCTCGCTCCTGGATTTCTCCAATAAAAGCTACTTCCAGCAGTTGTGGTAGGAAATCTATGGAGAACTAGCCTGCATTCAGGTGTAGTATTCATCTCAATAACACTATTATTTATTGGATGCTATGTACTTGGCCTGCACCAAGCACTTTTGTCGACTACCTCATATTGTAATTACATTTGTGCCGGGCGCTGGTGGTTCAGGCCTGTCTTCCCAGCTACTCAGGAGGCTGAGGGTTTGGAGGATCACAGTTCAAAGCCAGCCTGGTGCAGGAAAATAAATGAGACTCTTATCTCCAATCAACTACCCAAAACAAGCTGGAAGTGGAGCTACGGCTCAAAGTGGCAGAGCACTAGCCTAGAGGAGAAAACAGCTCAGAGACAGCAGAGCCAGGCCATGAGTTCAAGTCCCAAGGACTGGCGCGCGCATGCCGTGTACACACACACACACACACACACACACGTGTGCGCGCAATGAAGATGAAGACTCTGAGGCTCAAGGGATGAATGAACATCTTGCATGTCTTTCTTTTACAGAATGACTTGAGCAAAACTCCATCCATCCACGAAGCCCTCTGAGTTTGCAGGGTGCCATTTCTTCACTCTGACATCAAGTCTGACCCCCTGGGCTGCCTCCCCCGCCCCCCACCCCCCAGGCAGAGTTCAAGTTCACAGCTGAACAAACAACAGCACCACAAAGCTGGGGGTGGGGGGGCCCAGATGGGCAGCACAGAGGTCAACGGAGCCCACTATCTGCCTTTAGGATAGGGAATGTGTTATTATGTTAATTACAGAGTCTTGGGGTTTTCACTGGGAACCAAAAATACATCCATGTGGGTTTCTATGAATAGCGCCTTGCCCGTTCCTTTAAGGCTTGCTTGGCTTGGCTCTGCCATCTTCCTTTTTCTTTTCTCTTTTTGAGAACTCTTTGCTTCAATTCAAACATGAAAAGGCTCTCAAGCCGGGAGCTGGTGAGCACGCCTGTCATCCCAGCGACTCAGGAGGTTGAGATCCCGAGGATCACAGTTCAAAGCCAGCCGCGGGCAGGAAAGTCCATGAGACTCTCATCTCCAGTGAACCACCAGGAAACCAGAAGTGGCGCTGTGGCTCAAGTGATAGAGAGTCAGCCTTGAGCAAAGGAGCTCAGGGACAGCACCCAGGCCCCGAGTTCAAGTCCCACAGCCAATAAAAAGAAGAAGAAAAAAAGCTCTCAAAGGCTCCTAGGGTAGGCATTTAGGGGAAGTGTAGCTGACATTAAACCTTAACAAGTGCCACCTTCGCCACGTGGTTCGCTGTGTCATTCTCATCATGTATAATTGCTTTATTTTATTTTTGTCTGTGTGCCAATCTTGGATTTGAACTCAGGGCCTGGGCGCACTGTCTCTTAGCTTTTTTCTTGTTGTTGTCATTGTTCTCAAGACTAGTGCTCTACCACTTGAGCCACAGCTCCACTCCGGGGTTTTATTTTGTTGCTGGTGGTGGTAGTGGTGGTTCATGGAGTCTCTTGGACTTTCCTACCTTGGGCTGGCTTTGAACCAGCGATCCTCTAGATCTCAGCCTCCTCCTGAGTAAGCTAGGATGACCAAAGTGTGAGCCGCTCACACTTAGAATAAATACCACAGCAGATGGTAGGGGGGGAAAAAAGTATATGTCTATATAAGGTCTGGGGCTCTGGGGGCATGATATTAGTCACACCCAGGAGATAGTAGGAGAAATAGGGATAAAAGATACTTAGGGGTGCAGGTTCATGACCCCATTCCCTTCGTCGTCATGGCGCCCATCCTGGCGTAGCTGTAAGTAGTAGTAGTAGTAAGAGGCTGGGGTGGGAAGGTGGGTGTCACTAAGGGTGGTGGAGGTAAAAGAGGAAAAATAGGACGCACGAGCTAGAACCCAAGTTTGCTTTGTCAGGATCTGAGGGGCACTCAGGGCCGGGAGAATGTTCTAGATCCCATGGTGGCTGGTGTGTGGGCAGAGCCCCCCGTGGTTGGTCAGTGAGGGCGTGGGCAGGAAATTTACAACTGGTGATTATGAAGGATCTGATGTTTGCCTAAGCCTCACTTAACGGGCGGGGCGGGCTTACGGGAGTTTTCATGATAACACCACTGTTCCTATTTGCACTTAGAGCCTTTCTTTTTCTTTTTTTTTTTTTTTCCTTTTAGGGTCTGTTCTGGGATTTGAACTCAAGGCCTGGGCACACAATCCCTTAGCTTTTTCCTTTTTTTTTTTTTTTTTTGTCAGTGATAGGACTTGAACTCAGGGCCTGGGCCCTGTCCCTGAGCTTCTTTTTCACTCAAGGCTGGCACTTTACCACTTTGAGCCACATATGGCACCACTTCTGGTTTTCTGGTGGTTCCTTGGAGACAAGAATCTCACCGACTTTCCTGTCCAGGCTGGCTTTGAACCTGTGATCCTCCAGATCTCAGCCTCCTCCTGAGTAGCTGGGATGACAGGCGTGT